>NC_141535.1:115931666-116240000 GCF_021556685.1 Rattus norvegicus | reverse complement strand
TCCAGAGAATCTAATTTCTTCCTTTGGCCTCTGTGGACAACAAGTATGCACCATAATGTACATGTATACATGCAGTCAAAATACCCATATGCATAAAATAAAAATAAGTAAATCTAAAATATGAGGCTTTGTAAATAGATTTTCAGTTTTCAGTAAATCTTTGTTTTGCCCCAATAGTCAGTACACTGAAAAAAAGTTTCAAACTTAATGTCTACTTAACTTTTTGAAATTTTCTATCGAGTCAGCTTATAAATCATAAGCAAATTAGCTATGAAATATGCATATGTACAAGTGGATATAAGAAGTAAAAAGTGCAAGAGTGACGCTCTTGGCCTTTGATGATTTAAATTCAGATTCCTTTGGTATTTGCTCTATGGGGAGAAAGGCATTCAGGAGCAGACATGGTGGACACCATGTATGCATTTGTTTGTTTAGAAGTCCATTTTTGTCTTTGAGTCTGTTAGTTCATTCGTGTATATGTGCACACGTGTGCATGCGTGTGAACACCAGAGAACAACCTTGGCTGTTGCTCCTCAGGTGCCATCCATCTTGTTGTTTGAAACAAGGTCTCTCATTGGCCTGGAATTTAACGAGTAGATTAGGTTAGCCAGTCAGCGAGCTCCGTTTGATTGTTTGGTGGTTAACCAGCAGGGCTTTGTCTCCAGGCCTTATTTGCTGACATTTATTAGTCCTCATAAGATAGCTCACTGTATTAGTCAGGGTTTTCCAGAGTTACAGAACTGATGGAATGTCTCTATATATTAAGAAAATTTGTTGGGATGACTTACAGTCTGTGGCCCAGCTAACCCAACAATGGGCAGCTGTGGAAGGGAAGGCCAAGAATCTAGTAGTTGTTCTGCCCCAGGAGGCTGGTTGTTTCATCCGGTCTTCTGTAGAAATAGGTTCTAACAAATGTGCTGGCAAGTAGGTGCAAGCAGGTGAAGAAGAGAGAATCTTCCTTCTTCCAATGTCCTTATACAGACCACGAGCAGAAGCTGTGTCCCAGATTAAGGTGTGTTATGTACCACCGTGCCTGGATCTGGGACTTGTTTTGTTCCAGGCTGGCCTTGAACTCAGAGATCTCCTTGCCTCACTCTCCTGGGATCAAATGCCTATACCACCTTGCCTGGGCCTAAGCTTTTCATGGCCACTAAACTATACCTCAAGATGTCCACGTGTCTTCAGCAGCAAGATCAGGATTACAGGTATGTCCTCCAATTCTGGACTGTAGTTCAGTCCAGACATAATCAAGTTGACGACCAGGAACTGCCAGCACCATCACAATGTGACAATTCTGGAGATACATCATGCGTATGACACGGTCTTCCTGAGCAGTGACAAGACATCACTATCCACTACCTGGTGATCATGCTCACTGGACAGTTGAGAAGGGAAGCAAGTCAGTCCCTGAGGGCTGATTACCTGAGGATCAGTTACTGGAGGCTAAGACACCCAAAGCCAGTTGACTGAAGGTTCAGTGCACGCTGTGAACAGAACTTACCTACTCCCTGAACTAACTTACAGACTTCGCAAAGAGTTGTTTTAAGCAGAATTATTTAAATATAGTAAGTGGATATGAATATATTTTCTCCCCTCTCTGTTAATGTCACATTTTAATATGTTTCATCATGAAGTGTGTTGTAATGAAGATGTTCTTCTCAGCAGTATATTAAGATTGCTTTGATGTTTTAAAGAAGACTGGGCTTCTGAGTAACATTATAAATATATTCTAATAAAAATATTCATGTGTATGTGTATAAATATATTGTTCTAAGAGATGTAATAACAACTTCACATTTCCTGTGGTGCCTGTTTAATTTATACTGATTTATTTTCAAATCCTTTTTGGGGAGATGTCTTAGTTAGGGTTACTATTGCTGTCCTAAAACAACATGAGCAAAAGCAAGTTGGGAGGAAAGGGTTTAGTTAGCTTACACGTTCACATTATAGTCCATCATCGAAGGAACTCAAGCAGGGCAGAAACTTGGAGGCAGGAGCTGACACAGAGGCCATGGAGAGGTACTGCTTACTGGTTTGCTCTCATGGCTTGCTCAGTCTGCTCAGTCTGCTTTCTTATAGAATCCAGTCCTAGGGGTGGCCCCACCCACAATGGGCTGGGTTCTCCTCATCAATCACTAAGGAAACAATGCCCAACAGCTGTATGCCATGGAGGACTTTTCTCAGTTGAGGCTCCTTCCTTTTAGATAACTTTAGCTTGAATCAAATTGACCTAAGGCTGGCCAGTCCAGAGATGGTGTTGTTTTCCTGACATTTTGGCCTCACTTGAGTTTTCTCTGTAGTTTCACATCACAGCTATTATCACCACCACAGACTCAACGGCCTCATCAGTTAACCAACATTCACTTCTTTTCTGCATTCAGAAAGCTTAGAGGAATTGGTTTGGGTGGGAATCTTATTTTAAAGTAGTGTATATGAGTGTGTGTGTGTGTGTGTGTGTGTGTGTGTGTGTGTGTGTGTGTGTTCATGAATATGGGTGCTGGAGGAGGCCAAAGGCACAGGATCCTCTAAGAGCTTGAGTTATAGGCAGTCATGAGCCACCTGATTCAGATGCTGGGAACTGAACTTAGGTCTTTTACAAGAGCAGTTAGTACCTTGAACAATCTCTACAGTCCTGGAGGGGAATTTTAATAGCTCATTGAAGACTCAGCGATTTATTTAGATGGCTTTTAATTTGTCCCATGGAATCATTAAATAAATGCTTAGCTTGTCTCTGTTCTGGTCCTGTTTCTACAACAGGAAGGCTCTGGGAGAGAACAGCATGATCCTCTGCAGGGAAGCCATTTGTTGAGGAGGAGAAATTGACAAAATGTGCAGCCGAGCCTGCTGATCTAGAAAGCTAGACCCTAGGAGATGAATAGGGGGCAGGAAGAGCAGGAAACAGCGAGGAGACCTCAGATAGTCTGTGGAACACAGAGAAGGATGGCAAAAATGAGGAGGGACAATGACTACGAATTTAGATATACACCAGAATGGACTCCCTAATAAAAGGTGGCTGTGGCCATATTGATTCTTGCTAGCCAAGTTAATGTTGGCTGTGAAAGAATGCTGTAGAATTACAATGATTGTGTTAAAATTTGATACCCGGTGAAATTTAATATATTCACCAAAATGGTTGATTACAGCAAATAGGTTCTTTGTCAAAGTGGCTTCAGGCAAACTGGTCATTGGTGTACTATAGCCCCTGACATGATCATCCAGAGGCCTGGTGGCAGACACACAGCCTCAGGCTGTGACAGAGTACAGAGGTGGTTTGGAAGCCTGCCATTGATGCAGGTGGGAATGGCACAGGCTTCTGTGACAGACTGAACCAAGCCTCGGAGGTGTGACTGACTGACCGAGAAATAGAAGAAGCTCCAGGAGACAGGGGAAAAGGTGGTTGAGTGCAGCTGGGGTCCGGGATAGGAAAGGGAAGCTCTTGGTTGGTGGGCCATGCACAGACCAGAAGAAAAAAGATCTGCCCTCGAAGTTCAAGAGGGCGTTAAAGGGAATGAAACAAGTGGGACAATTAGACTTGCACGTTGGAAACATCATGAATGTTAGTGTGGCTGGTTGTTAACTATGCTTTTAGAAGGTTACCACTGCATTGATCATGGTATTCTGCTTTAGTGCAACAATGAAAGAAATAATACCAACAACAAAAACCTAAAGGAAAGTGTGTGTGTGTGTGTGTGTGTGTGTGTGTGTGTGTGTGTGTGTAGTGTAGGGTAAAAGAATTCATGGGCCAAATGAAATCAGACAAATGAAGAACTTTGGAATGAATGATATAGAAGACAAGTATTCAGTGGGTGTGGCTAAAACAACAGGTTAGAGTGTTCATTTTCTTGTGGACAGGATAAATTTTTGGGCCAAAAGTTTTGTGCATTGATGTTGCAGTAAACACAAAAAATAAAAAAGATCTGAACTTTTTGTACCTCAATAGCGTGGCACCCGTTGTCCCACATGGCACTTCGGGGTACTTTTATCTTGGAGGCTCTGGTTCCTGCACATCATCGCTCTATGCTGGCCCCAGTTACTCTCAGACCCAGGCGGTCCCCAAGCTGTTCCAGCATGGCACCTTGCCATGCTGGTCCCTAGGGTTAGTTCCAGTACCAAAGGGCCATATGGAACTAACCATAATTTATCACTGGTTAGTATCTCTCCCGGCGACTCTCTGCTAGCCGCTAACTCTCTGGTTCCAGCTGCCCGGTAAAATCAGGCTCTAGAAGTCCAGCAGCAGCTGGCCTATTGTGGGTCCCTGCCATGGACTCTACCCACACTCCCAACAACTGCCTCCCTGGTAGTTAAAGTATAAATTCCCAATTACCCGGTGAAATCAGGACTCAATAAGCTATAATTTATCAATCAGATTTATGTGTTAAATTCTCACTTCACAATACATCCATACAATCAACTCATAACCAATTGATAAAGATATAAACTACCCACCTAGATAAGATAAATTTACCTATAGAAATCCATCTCTTAAGAAATAGACATAACTACCTAGGGCCATTTAAGACCACCCGGATCTAGGTCACCCTTCTCCGTCTCCATCTTGTTTCTCCCACTTTCCCTTCTCTCATACCTTATAAAAACTTTGTTCCCACCTTACCTTTTACTGTCCATTCATAACCTTGACCTAACTTGTGCCAGCCCTCATCTGCATATAGACATCAACCTACAGGTTGGTGTTCCTATCGCTCCACTGGGGTTCCTGCCTGGCTATAGGAGGTAGCCTCTTCAGGTTCACCACCATTGATTTTTGGGTGTTTCCCTTATCTCAGGTCCCTGTCTAGTCCTGGAGATGCACCCCAATGCAAGGGCCGGAGATGGAACAGAGACTGAGGGAATGGAAATAAGCAGCACAACTTGAGATCCATTCAATGGGCAAGTATCAATCCCTGACACTGTTAATGATATTCTATTATTCTGCAGACAGGAGTGTAGCACCACTGTCCTCTGAGAGGGTCCACCTGCATCTGACTGAGACAGATGTAGACACCTGCAGCCAAATAGTGGATGTACCTTAGGGACTCTTATGGAAGAACAGGAGGAAGGATTGTGGGCCCCAAAGGGGATAGGGACTCCATAGGAATACCAACAGAGCCAACTAACCTGGACCCTTGGGGTTCTCAGAGACTGAACCACCAACAAAAGAACATACACAGCCTGGACCTAGGCCTCCCTACACATATGTAGCAGATATGCTGCTTGGTCTTCATGTGGGTCCCAAACAACTGCTGTGAGGGGCTGTCCCAAAAGCTGTGCCTGTACACGGGATATGCTCTTCCAGCTCGGCTGCCTTGTCTGGCCTCAGTGGGAGAGAATGCACCTAGGCTCACAGACTTGATGTGCCAGGGTGGGGGAAAACTGAGGTAGGCCCCATCTGCTCGGAGGAGAAGGATTGTGGGAGATGATGACTGGCAGGAGGGCTGGGGAGCATGGTATAAACTGAGTAAGTTTTAAAAAAATGTGCATTTTCCAATGCTTGGGTTAGAGAATAAGAAAGTCCTAAAATTAGTTCACTTAGCATATAAGGAAATTTTGAGATAGGTGGAACATTAAAAAATTTAAAAAAAAGGAATAAAGAAAGAAATTACCATAAGCACTACTAAGGAAATGGTTGGGAACTGTGTTAAAGGGGCAATGAGTTCAAAGGTCAATGTGTCCTGAAAGACTAAAGCAATGGATACATCTTTGAAAAGATTGATAAAGAAAACCTACAAACCCAAAATAAACATTTTAAATTAAAAAACCATAATTGTGGGTACTGCGTGCTTTAGAAAAGAGCTTTGTTTAGAAAACAACTTTGCAGTGATGCATTTAGAAACTTAGAGACATTGAACTTACTGAGATACACAGCAAGGCTTTACAGATCCGTAACTCACTGAGAGCAATACTTGAAAACAAAACAGCCAGAAGACCTAAATAATTCCAAACTACTAAAATTCGAAATAGCTCAAAGTCCTAAATAATTAAAAGTATTTTGGTCATAGAAATCCAAAGCTCTTGCAACTTACAGCTGAGCCCAAGCTACACAAGACAGACGCTTCCAGAGTGCAGAAGAGGAATGCCAGCCATCCTGGTTACGAGGTTGGCAAGTTCTGAGACCAAAGCCTGTCAGAGCCACATGTGATGGAAAAGTCCAGGCTAACCTCATTCTTAACCACAAATATGAACTCTAAAAGAATTTAGATTTTGGACCAAACCTAAGCGTATAAAGAGATAGGGCCTACCATGATAAAGCTACTACTATTGCATTTTGGAAATATAACATTGGTCATTATTAGATTTTTATTAATATGTGAAAAGCATTCTAAGCTGATAATGTGATAATAATATAACCTAGAAATACATTAACATCCGTCCATGGTAAGAGCTATTATCAAATTAGAAGTAGGAACATCCTCAATGTAATAAAAGGCCAAGAAAAACTGCCTGTAATATAATTGATCCAATTACCTAATGGTGAAATATTGAAAAGCCTCACTTAGCAAATCAGACTGAAAATGTCCACTGCCACCAGCTTTATTTTAATTTACTGCAACGTAAGGTAGGGTGACTGGACAAGAATAATGAAATTTCTATATTTACAAATAGAGAAAGAACAAGGGCTTATTATTTTCCAGCGATATAAAGAAAATACAAAAGAATTCTCAGACAACTCATTGTTAAGATCGAGCACAGGGCTGGTGAGAGGCTACAGCAGGTAAATTTGTCTGAAATTAGCCCTAGCAACCTGAATTTAAGCTCGAATCCATGTGCAAGGGGAGCGTTGGCCCCTGCAAGCTGTCCTCTGACTTTACCATGGCACACATGTATTCACACACACCATCACCCCTGCCACACACATGCAAAGCAAGCCAGCAAGGGAGAAAGCAAGCAAGAAAGGAAAGAAGGGAGGGAGGAAGGAAGGAAAGAAGGAAGGAAGGAAGGAAGGAAGGAAGGAAGGAAGGAAAGAAGGAAGAAGGTTAGCTCATAGTGGTGTCAAACCAAAATTGATAAAGAATACACAGTAGTCTTTCCATCTACCAGCAAAAATGTAAAGTGTCTGTGAACATTAAAGAAGGGTTGTGGGTTTACCGAGGGAGGCGATGCGCAGTTCTTGGAGTTAAGAGATTGTAGATGAAAGAAACAGATCTATTTCTCCTTGCTGAGCCAAAGATAATTTAAGTGCAGGGGTCTGGCTGCCCATGTTTGTTTACCTAAAGTCTGAGAAAGGATGAATATAACAAGGGATATTCCTACTTCTTGTCTGCCTCCTGCTTCCTCCATCCTTGGTGGGTGGAAAGGAAGCTCCTCCATCAGTCTAGGGAAGGAAGCTCCTCCATCAGTCTAGGACAACTCGATCAGCCAGGCAGATTCTTCTGCAGTTTCCCACCTCTCCTCAATCCTGTTGCATCTATACAATCTCTCACTCTGTTGAAACATTTTAATAAGACAGCTTGCAAGCCCCTGCTTTGGTGGTTATCTCTCTCCCTTGTGATGTGTGCTTCGTGTTTTCTTTAATGAGCTTCCTTGTTTTTTTTCCTTGTTAATCTGTCTTTTGTCCCAGAAACTTATCTGGATTATGATTGGTTTTAAGACTGCTTTTCTCACCTCCCTCAGAGGCCAGTGTAGAGAATCCTTTCAATTAGAAAAAGGCTTGGTGACATAAAGTTAGGACTTCATCAGATACCCTGACGGGCTTCACCTTTGAGCTGACTAGTTAACGGTCTTTACTGTTTCTATGCTATTTAAAAAACCCATCTTTTATATGTAATTTTCTCATTTCCTTTTTTGTTTGTTTTTTATGTGATTATTGGACATTCACACAAAACCAGTCCAGGCCTGACAAACCAGTAATTCTTGAGAGTTAGAAGAACATAAAACTATGATGGTCCTTTGCATCAATAAGATTCTCTGACACTTAAATTATAACTTTAATTTTTGTTTTCAAGGATGATTCCAGTAATTACGGGATTTAAAGTAATAAGTGCATTTGTTGAACAGGGGTGTCAATGTGCACACCCTCGTCCTACACAGCTAACGGAAACAAGCAAGCAGAAACAGCCTACGGATGCAGGGCCAGCACGCTCTCACAGCCGGCATTCCCAGCTGACTGTGTTTAGTTTGGTTGCCTTTCCTTGACCACATCTTCATCTCTATGCCTGGCTGAGCAAAAGCACATGGAAACCCAGATATAATCAAAGAAATCAAGATTACAGTCCATCTGTGAGGTGGCTAATCTTCATAATCAACTTGGTGGTATTTAGAATCACCATAGAAACACAAACGTATCTGGAAGTGTTCAACTGAGGAAAGGAGTCTCCAAATGCGGTGGAGACTTATCCCAGGCTCACTAAAATAGAGAAAGAAGCCGAGTACCAGCATTCATCTCTTCTGACTTCCTGACTGCAGGCGCAGGCGCAGGCGCAGGCGCAGGCGCAGGCGCAGGCGCAGGCGCAGGCGCAGGCGCAGTGTGACCCTCTGCCTCACGCTCCTGCCTCCACGACTTCACCTCCATGATGGATTGCTTTCTCAAACTGTAAGCCAAAATAAACCCGTCCTTAGGTTTCCTTGGTCAATTATCTTGAACATCAATAGGAAAGTAATGAATACACCATCTGTGGAGTTGGGATGAGCATTGAGTCTTTGTTCAAATGCTAGTTGCCTTCTGGGCTACAGTCTCTCAGTTAAACAACAAGGGACTATTTCCCCATAACTAAGGTAACATGAGACGTGCAACACATTGGAAATTTGGAAGTATGTGTGTGGATGCAATAATCACTTGCATGAAACTTTTAAACTTTCTTTCCCCTCTGCAATGGAATGTCAAAATACTTTACTAATAATAAACATATTTTATATTTTTTATTTTTAATAGATTTTCTACTGTGAAAAAAGTGACCCCCAAACTTCTACTATAAATAGCTATTTATTTTGACAGTTTTGCTTCTGGAAATTTTTGAAGGAATTTTATCTGTAGGGCAGTTCATGTTTTATGGAGGAAAACAAGCTCTGTGAACAATATTTAATAACCCCAGTATTACCCTCAATTCTGATTTCTATCAAATTCTTCCCAGTGTGTAACTCAAGCTGAAGAGTGCTGGTAAAGTCAGATGTGCTTAAAACTTAGCATTACTTAAGAACATGGAAACAGTGGGCTCAGGCTCCAAGCACTGGTGACAAACAGAGGGAAACAAACACTAAAAACAGTTGTAGAGGGCCTGGGGAGACAGCTCAGTGGGCAAAGTGCCTACCATGCAAGCATGAGGACTTCAGTTCAGATCCCCAACACACACATGAAAATTAATGAGGAAGAGATGTAGAGGAAGAAAGCAAACAGGAATGAGGCAAGCATAGGGAATAGCATAGCAACCTGGGACTCCACCTGGCTTGGGCTATGCACACCCATCTTTTAACAATGCATCTGGAAAGCTAAGACCCTCATTGGCATGTAATATGCACATGTAGCCAGCTCTAAAAAAGGCACCTAGCAACCAAGAGGCAGTCCTTTCCCACACCCCGCCACACACACATCCTCCACTCCTGTGCATCAGGCTGCATGTATTTATTTTAAACAATGGTATAAGTTTGTGTATTCTCAACATATTGATGTACAAGGGTAGGAGGGCTGACTGATCTGAACTGGTTTCAGGTACATGATAATAAGACAAAACTGGTTCTTTAGGTGAACTTTTAGGGAGACTCCCCTATTTATGATCACATGGTTATGCACAGGAGTGAACATAGGATTAAAATCAGATGCATTATGGGAAGGGTATACCTGGTAGAAAAATGATTTTATGATCTAATCTATCAATCAAGAGAGAGAACCACTCTCATTCTACTCTTTGGTAACAGACTTCTCTTCAACTCCATAAAAGGAAGCCAGTAGGAAGGGCCTTTGTACACTTCGTTGTCTATGCAGCCTCTTGACTACTTGAAATACACTTATTTCTGATCCGTGCTGTTGTTTTGCTTCAGAATAAAGTTTCTTTGCTACTTTGCAATCTGTATGAGCCTTTATTTCAATTCTTTTGGACAAGAAGTCAAGATCATGGAAACAGTGGGCTCAGGCTCCAAGCACTGGTGACAAACAAAGGGAAACAAACACTAAAAACAGTTGTAGAGGGCCTGGGGAGACAGCTCAGTGGGCAAAGTGCCTACCATGTAAGCATGAGGACTTCAGTTCAGATCCCCAACACACACATGAAAATAGTAGTACACAGTGACTCACATCTATCTGTAAACCCAGCACTGGATACGGAGTGGAGACAGACAAGAATGGCTAACCAGTCTGGCCAACCATTTAACTCCAGGTTCAGTGAGAGACCATATCTCAAAAACAAAGGTGGAGAGAGATTGAAGAAGATACCCAATATCAACCACTGATCTCCACACTTGCATGTGCAAAATACACAGACACAGACACACACACACAGGCACACACACACAGACACACATACACACAGACACAGACACACACACACAGGCACACACACACAGACACACTCACACACAGACACAAACACACACAGACAGACACAAACACACACAGACACACACAGACACATAAACACAGGCACACACACATAGACACACAGGCACACAGACACACACACATAGACACACATACACAGACACACACAGACACACACACAGACACACATACACACAGACACAGACACACACACATACACACAGACACACTCACGCAGACATACATACACACACAGACACACACACAGACACACAGACACACATAGACACACACACATGCACACACACAGACACATACACAGACACATTCACACAGACACACATACCACACAGACACAGACACACACACATACACACAGACACAGACACACACTCAGACACATACACACAGGCACACACACACACATAGACACACAGGCACACAGACACACACACATAGACACACATACACAGACACACACAGACACACACATACACACATACACACAGTCACAGACACACACACATACACACAGACACACTCACGCAGACATACATACACACACAGACAAACACACAGACACACAGACACACAGACACACACACATGCACACACACAGACACATACACACACAGACACATTCACACAGACACACATACCACACAGACACACACATACACACAGACACAGACACACACACAGACACAGACACACACACATACACGCACAGACACACATACACACACAGACACACACACAGACACACAGACACACACACATAGACACACATACACAGACACATACAACATACACACAGACACAGACACACACACAGACACAGACACACACACATACACACACAGACACACATACACACACAGACACACACACAGACACACAGACACACACACAGACACACAGACACACAGACACACACACACATAGACACACAGACACAGACACATACACACATACACACAGACACAGACACACACACATACACACAGACACACTCACGCAGACATACATACACACACAGACACACACACACAGACGCACGGACACAGACACACACGCATGCACACACACAGACACATACACACACAGACACATTCACACAGACACACATACACACACAGACACACACACAGATACAGACACACACACATACACACAGACATACACACACACAGACACAGACACACACATATACACACACAGACACACACACATACACACACAGACACACACACATACACACACAGACACACACACAGACACACACACATACACAGACACACACACATACACACACATACACACACAGACACACACACATACACACACAGACACACACACAGACACAGACACACACATATACACACACAGACACACACACATACACACACAGACACACACACATACACACACAGACACACACACAGACACACACACATACACAGACACACACACATACACACACATACACACACAGACACACACACATACACACACAGACACACACACAGACACAGACACACACACAGACACAGACACACACACATACACACACAGACACACATACACACAGACACACACACATACACACACAGACACACACACAGACACACAAAGACAAACACACAGACACACTCACACAGACACACAGACACACATGGACACACACACACACACTCACACACCAGGGGTGTTATATTATTTTATGAACATATTTATTCACTAAACCCAAAGGAGAATGGAAGTTTCTGGGTTGGGCTGCATAACCCATTCAATTTTCGTTGTCTGACTTTGATCTCTTGTCTTTTCTGTCCCTCCATTTGTTCGTTCCCTTCAGCTGTTCTTGCATGCACTGCAAGGGATCCATGAACCTACCCAGCCTCCCCTGAACCCACTTAGCTCAGCCTTCCTCTTGCCATATGCTTGGTGCCTAAACTCGCAATGTTCACCACTTGAGTGGAGTGTATTCAGTATCTGCTGCATACCGGGCACAGTGCAAGGCTCTGGAAATTCACTAGACAGCAAAGCCAAGTCTGATTTGGTAAAGAGGATGCTGAGGGGGGGGAGTAGGGTTCTGATTGGGTGTCTTTAGGCAGAGCTGGGGTTAGAGAAGGAAAGGATTGGTGGGTAGATGAGTGTGGGAGGGCATTTCTGCCAGGGCACAGTCTTGCAAAGTCACTGGGTGTGATTGAGCATGCAAGAGAGGTGAAGGCCACAGGCCAGAGTGCCTGAAGCCCCAGCCCTGAGGTGGACAGCTCCTCCTAAATTTTAAAACACGAAATTCAGTTTCTCTGATGCTTAATCTCCACGCGATTCATAATAACCTTGGACATGAGCTTCTGGCATATGGTGAAGGCATTTTCAGTCATAGACCAATTGGGTTTGGGCATTGTCTCAATCATGGCTGCTTCTTCCCAAATGACTCAGGCTTGTGTCCAGGTAACATGAAACTAGCATTCACAGGAGGGAGGAAGACTTACTTTGAACATGGCAGCAGTGTCTCTGAGGCTGGGCTCCTGGGCTGAATAAGGGGACAGTAAGCCGAGCAGAAGCATTGTCTCTGTTTGCTGACTACAGGTGCTATGTGACCAGCTGCTTCCCACTCCTGCTCCCCTGTCCCCCACTGTGATGGCAAACTGTACTGCACCAGAGTCAACCCTTCCTTTCTTTGGTTTTCTCTCAGATGTTTGGTCAACAAGGAGAGCAGCCAACAATCCTCATTGTCCCACAAAGCGTGGCAAGGGCACCCCAGTTACCTTTTCTCGTCGTGTCTGTAAGATGAAGAGGTCCGGCCACTGGTCCATATAAACATCTTAGAGGATGTTGGTCCTGCAGCTCCTGTCCTTGCTGTGGAAGTCCTGGGGGAGTGGCGGAAAGACCTGCAGAGGACACACTGGTGTTAGCCGAGACTCTGTGTCAGCAGAGACAGCTCAGAGGGTCAGCTCTCTAAAACAATCCAGGCTTTTAGGCCTTGGGGGTGCTGGCTCTGTGCTCGGGCAGAAACCCCACTGAAGCCTGGCCCCTCCCTTAGAGATTTGCATTCCTTCTTTTAAATTAATGAACGAACGAACGAACGAACTAACTAACTAACTAACTCACTAACTAACTAACTAACTAACTAGCTAACTTTAGGTCCCAACTGCACTTTGCCCTTCCTCCTCTCTTCCCAGTCCTTCCCCCCAACCCCCATCCATTCCCCTATTTCTCTTCAGAAAAGAGCAGGCCTTCCATGATATCAACCCGCCTTGGCATATCAAGTTGCAGTAAGACAAGGTGTATCTTCTTCTACTGAAGCTAGACAAGGTGGCCCAGTAGGAAGAAAGGGTCCCAAAGGCAGGCAACAGAGTCAGAGATGGCCCCTGCTCCTATTCTTGAGTCCTACAAGAAGACCAAGCTACATAACTGCAACAGATGTGCAGAGGCTCCCTGGTTGGCAGTTCAGTCTCTGAGAGCCCCTTTGGGCCCAGGTTAGTTGATTCAGTAGGTTTTCTTGTGGTGTCCTTGAACCTTCTGGCTCCTACAGTCCTTCCTTCCACACATTCCCACGATTTCCTGAGCTCCCTCCCACCTAATGTTTGTCTGTGGGTCTCTGCATCTGTTTCCATCAGTTCCTGGGTGAAGTGTCTCTGATGACAGTTTGCATTCCATTTTTACAAGGCTTTGTCCTTTATTGTCTCTGCCCAGGCAGGCTGGGGAGCCTGCCTTTCAGAATCCTGCTTTTCTCACAGGCGTCAGAATCTCAACGCTTCCCTCACAACACACAATCAGTTAGGATTCAATCTTGAGTATGATGTACTTCCCCAAACTTTAGTTCAGATTTGGATACCAAAATTCCACTTCCTCTTTCGACTTCAAAATTTTCTTTATTGTTCCCAGATGTGACATATTAGGAGTAAAATATTTTTTTTTTCTTTTTTTCAGAGCTGGGGACGGAACTCAGGGCCTTCTGCTTGCTAGGCAAGCACTCTACCACTGAGCTAAATCCCCAACCCCAGGAGTAAAATATTTTTCTTTTAATTCTTTTCTTTGTTTTTGTGTCAGGGTATCAGTTTATAGCCCAGCCTGGCTTCAAACTAAAGAATCTCCTGCCTCAGCATCCCAAGTAGAAGGATTACAGGGAAGCATTGTCCCTAAAGTTTGCTGTTGCCGGTGATACTGCACTGTTGTCATAGCAGCAGAGCTTGCCAGAGATTCTGATAGCGATGAGAGTGGCCCTGTGTGCCTAGGGGCTCTGGTGTCTCCGATCTGGAGACAGGATATGGCTCACATGCTGTGTTCTTTGGTTGGACATTTGGGAAGCACTCCCGTCTCTAAACATAGCACCAGAAGTGCTAGTATTCAGTATTTTCTATCTTAAATTTCTTTAAGAAAAAGATTACTGTTTCTACTTACTTTTTTAAACTTTTTATTTATGTGTGGGGCATGTGTGCATGCAGGAAGGGGCCCAGAGACCAGAAAAGGGCATCAGATCTCCTGGAGCTGAAGCCACAGGCAGTTCTGAGTGGCCCTGTGTGGGTGCTGGGAACAAAACTCAGGTCCTCTGCCGTCTCTCCAGCCCTCTACTTAATAATTTTCTAGAGGGACAGAAACCGAAAATATCATACAGATGACATTACAACGTGAAAGTTAAACGATACCTAATGCATTAAAACCAAGGAAGGGTGAAAAGTGACTCCTTCAGTGTACAGGGTTGATAAGGGCTAAGATTAAAGATGCCTGTGTCGGTCTTCCTGGTTGCTGCCGCCGCAGAGAGCCCTTGGGCAGCACCCCGCGAGCAAACTTGAGCCTCGGGACCACAGGTAAGACCAACTTGTCTGCTGCAAGAGAGCTGCCTGGTGAGATCGGGACACACAGAGGCAGAGTTCATCTAGGACCGGGCACGTCCTGTGTTTGCCGGAGGTCCCACGCCCGCGGATCCCGGGCCCGCAGCAGCTCTCTGTACCCAGACCCTGTGGGAAAGAGACCTCACCGCCTGATCAGGTGGGCACTCCTGAGGCTGCAGAGCGGAAGAGACCACCAACATTGCCCACCCCTGCCCACATCCCTGGCCCAAGAGGAAACTGTATAAGGCCTCTGGGCTCCCGTGGGGGAGGGCCCAGGAGCGGCAGGACCCCTGCCTGAGACACCGCCAGAAACTGAGGGAAACAGACCGGATAAACAGTTCTCTGCACCCAAATCCCGTGGGAGGGAGAGCTGAACCTTCAGAGAGGCAGACAAGCCTGAGAAACCAGAAGAGACTGCTCTCTGTACATACATCTCGGACGCCAGAGGAAAACACCAAAGGCCATCTGGAACCCTGGTGCACTGAAGCTCCCGGAAGGGGCAGCACAGGTCTTCCTGGTTGCTGCCACCACAGAGAGCCCTTGGGCAGCACCCCGCGAGCAAACTTGAGCCTCGGGACCACAGGTAAGACCAACTTGTCTGCTGCAAGAAAGCTGCCTGGTGAACTCAAGACACAGGCCCACAGGAACAGCTGAAGACCTGTAGAGAGGAAAAAATACACGCCCGAAAGCAGAACACTCTGTCCCCATAACTGACTGAAAGAGAGGAAAACAGGTCTACAGCACTCCTGACACACAGGCTTATAGGACAGTCTAGCCACTGTCAGAAATAGCAGAACAAAGTAATACTAGAGATAATCTGATGGCGAGAGGCAAGCGCAGGAACCCAAGCAACAGAAACCAAGACTACATGCCATCATCGGAGCCCAATTCTCCCACCAAAACAAACATGGAATATCCAAACACACCAGAAAAGCAAGATCTAGTTTCAAAATCATATTTGATCATGATGCTGGAGGACTTCAAGAAAGACATGAACACACTTAGGGAAACACAGGAAAACATTAATAAACAAGTAGAAGCCTACAGAGAGGAATCGCAAAAATCCCTGAAAGAATTCCAGGAAAACACAATCAAACAGTTGAAGGAATTAAAAATGGAAATAGAAGCAATCAAGAAAGAACACATGGAAACAACCCTGGATATAGAAAACCAAAAGAAGAGACAAGGAGCTGTAGATACAAGCTTCACCAACAGAATACAAGAGATGGAAGAGAGAATCTCAGGAGCAGAAGATTCCATAGAAATCATTGACTCAACTGTCAAAGATAATGTAAAGCGGAAAAAGCTACTGGTCCAAAACATACAGGAAATCCAGGACTCAATGAGAAGATCAAACCTAAGGATAATAGGTATAGAAGAGAGTGAAGACTCCCAGCTCAAAGGACCAGTAAATATCTTCAACAAAATCATAGAAGAAAACTTCCCTAACCTAAAAAAAGAGATACCCATAGACATACAGGAAGCCTACAGAACTCCAAATAGATTGGACCAGAAAAGAAACACCTCCCGTCACATAATTGTCAAAACACCAAACGCACAAAATAAAGAAAGAATATTAAAAGCAGTAAGGGAAAAAGGTCAAGTAACATATAAAGGGAGACCTATCAGAATCACACCAGACTTCTCGCCAGAAACTATGAAGGCCAGAAGATCCTGGACTGATGTTATACAGACCCTAAGAGAACACAAATGCCAGCCCAGATTACTGTATCCAGCAAAACTCTCAATTAACATTGATGGAGAAACCAAGATATTCCATGACAAAACCAAATTTACACAATATCTTTCTACAAATCCAGCACTACAAAGGATAATAAATGGTAAAGCCCAACATAAGGAGGCAAGCTATACCCTAGAAGAAGCAAGAAACTAATCGTCTTGGCAACAAAACAAAGAGAATGAAAGCACACAAACATAACCTCACATCAAATATGAATATAACGGGAAGCAATAATCACTATTCCTTAATATCTCTCAATATCAATGGCCTCAACTCCCCAATAAAAAGACATAGATTAACAAACTGGATACGCAACGAGGACCCTGCATTCTGCTGCCTACAGGAAACACACCTCAGAGACAAAGACAGACACTACCTCAGAGTGAAAGGCTGGAAAACAACTTTCCAAGCAAATGGTCAGAAGAAGCAAGCTGGAGTAGCCATTCTAATATCAAATAAAATCAATTTCCAACTAAAAGTCATCAAAAAAGATAAGGAAGGACACTTCATATTCATCAAAGGAAAAATCAACCAAGATGAACTCTCAATCCTAAATATCTATGCCCCAAATACAAGGGCACCTACTTATGTAAAAGAAACCTTACTAAAGCTCAAAACACACATTGCACCTCACACAATAATAGTGGGAGATTTCAACACCCCACTCTCATCAATGGACAGATCATGGAAACAGAAATTGAACAGAGATGTAGACAGACTAAGAGAAGTCATGAGCCAAATGGACTTAACGGATATTTATAGAACATTCTATCCTAAAGCAAAAGGATATACCTTCTTCTCAGCTCCTCATGGTACTTTCTCCAAAATTGACCATATAATTGGTCAAAAAACGGGCCTCAACAGGTACAGAAAGATAGAAATAATCCCATGCGTGCTATCGGACCACCACGGCCTAAAACTGGTCTTCAATAACAATCAAAGAAGAATGCCCACATATACTTGGAAATTGAACAATGCTCTACTCAATGATAACCTGGTCAAGGAAGAAATAAAGAAAGAAATTAAAAACTTTTTAGAATTTAATGAAAATGAAGGTACAACATACCCAAACTTATGGGACACAATGAAAGCTGTGCTAAGAGGAAAACTCATAGCGCTGAGTGCCTGCAGAAAGAAACAGGAAAGAGCATATGTCAGCAGCTTGACAGCACACCTAAAAGCTCTAGAACAAAAAGAAGCACATACACGCAGGAGGAGTAGAAGGCAGGAAATAATCAAACTCAGAGCGGAAATCAACCAAGTAGAAACAAAAAGGACCATAGAAAGAATCAACAGAACCAAAAGTTGGTTCTTTGAGAAAATCAACAAGATAGATAAACCCTTAGCCAGACTAACGAGAGGACACAGAGAGTGCATCCAAATTAACAAAATCAGAAATGAAAAGGGAGACATAACAACAGATTCAGAGGAAATTCAAAAAATCATCAGATCTTACTATAAAAACCTATATTCAACAAAACTTGAAAATCTTCAGGAAATGGATAATTTCCTAGACAGATACCAGGTACCGAAGTTAAATCAGGAACAGATAAACCAGTTAAACAACCCCATAACTCCTAAGGAAATAGAAGCAGTCATTAAAGGTCTCCCAACCAAAAAGAGCCCAGGTCCAGACGGGTTTAGTGCAGAATTCTACCAAACCTTCATAGAAGACCTCATACCAATATTATCCAAACTATTCCACAAAATTGAAACAGAAGGATCACTACCGAATACCTTCTATGAAGCCACAATTACTCTTATACCTAAACCACACAAAGACACAACAAAGAAAGAGAACTTCAGATCAATTTCCCTTATGAATATCGATGCAAAAATACTCAATAAAATTCTGGCAAACCGAATCCAAGAGCACATCAAAACAATCATCCACCATGACCAAGTAGGCTTCATCCCAGGCATGCAGGGATGGTTTAATATACGGAAAACCATCAACGTGATCCATTATATAAACAAACTGAAAGAATAAAACCACATGATCATTTCTTTAGACGCTGAGAAAGCATTTGAGAAAATTCAACACCCCTTCATGATAAAAGTCCTGGAGAGAATAGGAATTCACGGCCCATACCTGAACATAGTAAAAGCCATATACAGCAAACCAGTTGCTAACATTAAACTAAATGGAGAGAAACTCGAAGAAATCCCACTAAAATCAGGGACTAGACAAGGCTGCCCACTCTCTCCCTACTTATTCAATATAGTTCTTGAAGTTCTAGCCAGAGCAATCAGACAACAAAAGGAGGTCAAGGGGATACAGATCGGAAAAGAAGAAGTCAAAATATCACTATTTGCAGATGATATGATAGTGTATTTAAGTGATCCCAAAAGTTCCACCAGAGAACTACTAAAGCTGATAAACAACTTCAGCAAAGTGGCTGGGTATAAAATTAACTCAAATAAATCAGTAGCCTTCCTCTACACAAAAGAGAAACAAGCCGAGAAAGAAATTAGGGAAACGACACCATTCATAATAGACCCAAATAATATAAAGTACCTCGGTGTGACTTTAACCAAGCAAGTAAAAGATCTGTACAATAAGAACTTCAAGACACTGAGGAAAGAAATTGAAGAAGACCTCAGAAGATGGAAAGATCTCCCATGCTCATGGATTGGCAGGATTAATATAGTAAAAATGGCCATTTTACCAAAAGCAATCTACAGATTCAATGCAATCCCCATCAAAATACCAATCCAATTCTTCAAAGAGTTAGACAGAACAATTTGCAAATTCATCTGGAATAACAAAAAACCCAGGATAGCTAAAGCTATCCTCAACAATAAAAGGACTTCAGGGGGAATCACTATCCCTGAACTCAAGCAGTATTACAGAGCAATAGTGATAAAAACTGCATGGTATTGGTACAGAGACAGACAGATAGACCAATGGAATAGAATTGAAGACCCAGAAATGAACCCACACACCTATGGTCACTTGATTTTTGACAAAGGAGCCAAAACCATCCAATGGAAAAAAGATAGCATTTTCAGCAAATGGTGCTGGTTCAACTGGAGGGCAACATGTAGAAGAATGCAGATCGATCCATCCTTATCACCCTGTACAAAGCTTAAGTCCAAGTGGATCAAGGACCTCCACATCAAACCAGACACACTCAAACTAATAGAAGAAAAACTAGGGGGGAAGCATCTGGAACACATGGGCACTGGAAAAAATTTCCTGAACAAAACACCAATGGCTTATGCTCTAAGATCAAGAATCGACAAATGGGATCTCATAAAACTGCAAAGCTTCTGTAAGGCAAAGGACACTGTGGTTAGGACAAAACGGCAACCAACAGATTGGGAAAAGATCTTTACCAATCCTACAACAGATAGAGGCCTTATATCCAAAATATACAAAGAACTCAAGAAGTTAGACCGCAGGGAAACAAATAACCCTATTAAAAAATGGGGTTCAGAGCTAAACAAAGAATTCACAGCTGAGGAATGCTGAATGGCTGAGAAACACCTAAAGAAATGTTCAACATCTTTAGTCATAAGGGAAATGCAAATCAAAACAACCCTGAGATTTCACCTCACATCAGTGAGAATGGCTAAGATCAAAAACTCAGGGGACAACAGATGCTGGCGAGGATGTGGAGGAAGAGTAACACTCCTCCATTGTTGGTGGGATTGCAAACTGGTACAACCATTCTGGAAATCACTCTGGAGGTTCCTCAGAAAATTGGACATTGAACTGCCTGAGGATCCAGCTATACCTCTCTTGGGCATATACCCAAAAGATGCCCCAACATATAAAAAAGACACGTGCTCCACTATGTTCATTGCAGCCTTATTTATAATAGCCAGAAGCTGGAAAGAACCCAGATGCCCTTCAACAGAGGAATGGATACAGAAAATGTGGTACATCTACACAATGGAATATTACTCAGCTATCAAAAACAACGAGTTTATGAAATTCGTAGGCAAATGGTTGGAACTGGAAAACATCATCCTGAGTGAGCTAACCCAATCACAGAAAGACATACATGGTATGCACTCATTGATAAGTGGCTATTAGCCCAAATGCTTGAATTACCCTAGATGCCTAGAGCAAATGAAACTCAAGACGGATGATCAAAATGTGAATGGTTCACTCCTTCTTTAAAAGGGGAACAAGAATACCCTTGGCAGGGAAGAGAGAGGCAAAGATTAAAACAGAGACTGAAGGAATACCCATTCAGAGTCTGCCCCACATGTGGCCCATACATATATAGCCACCCAATTAGACAAGATGGATGAAGCAAAGAAGTGCAGACCGACAGGAGCCGGATGTAGATCGCTCCTAAGAGACACAGCCAGAATACAGCAAATACAGAGGCGAATGCCAGCAGCAAACCACTGAACTGAGAATAGGACCCCCGTTGAAGGAATCAGAGAAAGAACTGGAAGAGCTTGAAGGGGCTCGAGACTCCATACGTACAACAATGCCAAGCAACCAGAGCTTCCAGGGACTAAGCCCCTACCCAAAGACTATACATGGACTGACCCTGGACTCTGACCTCATAGGTAGCAATGCATATCCTAGTAAGAGCACCAGTGGAAGGGGAAGCCCTGGGTCCTGCTAAGACTGAACCCCCAGTGAACTAGACTGGTGCGGGGAGGGCGGCAATGGGGGGAGGGTTGGGAGGCTAACACCCATAAGGAAGGGGAGGGGGGAGGGGGATGTTTGCCCGGATACCGGGAAAGGGAATAACAATTGAAATGTATATAAGAAATACCAAGTTAATAAAAAAATATATATATAAAAAAAAAGAAAGAGAACTTCAGACCAATTTCCCTTATGAATATCGACGCAAAAATACTCAACAAAATTCTGGCAAACCGAATCCAAGAGCACATCAAAACAATCATCCACCATGATCAAGTAGGCTTCATCCCAGGCATGCAGGGATGGTTTAATATACGGAAAACCATCAACGTGATCCATTATATAAACAAACTGAAAGAATAAAACCACATGATCATTTCTTTAGACGCTGAGAAAGCATTTGAGAAAATTCAACACCCCTTCATGATAAAAGTCCTGGAGAGAATAGGAATTCAAGGCCCATACCTGAACATAGTAAAAGCCATATACAGCAAACCAGTTGCTAACATTAAACTAAATGGAGAGAAACTCGAAGAAATCCCACTAAAATCAGGGACTAGACAAGGCTGCCCACTCTCTCCCTACTTATTCAATATAGTTCTTGAAGTTCTAGCCAGAGCAATCAGACAACAAAAGGAGGTCAAGGGGATACAGATCGGAAAAGAAGAAGTCAAAATATCACTATTTGCAGATGATATGATAGTGTATTTAAGTGATCCCAAAAGTTCCACCAGAGAACTACTAAAGCTGATAAACAACTTCAGCAAAGTGGCTGGGTATAAAATTAACTCAAATAAATCAGTAGCCTTCCTCTACACAAAAGAGAAACAAGCCGAGAAAGAAATTAGGGAAACGACACCATTCATAATAGACCCAAATAATATAAAGTACCTCGGTGTGACTTTAACCAAGCAAGTAAAAGATCTGTACAATAAGAACTTCAAGACACTGAGGAAAGAAATTGAAGAAGACCTCAGAAGATGGAAAGATCTCCCATGCTCATGGATTGGCAGGATTAATATAGTAAAAATGGCCATTTTACCAAAAGCAATCTACAGATTCAATGCAATCCCCATCAAAATACCAATCCAATTCTTCAAAGAGTTAGACAGAACAATTTGCAAATTCATCTGGAATAACAAAAAACCCAGGATAGCTAAAGCTATCCTCAACAATAAAAGGACTTCAGGGGGAATCACTATCCCTGAACTCAAGCAGTATTACAGAGCAATAGTGATAAAAACTGCATGGTATTGGTACAGAGACAGACAGATAGACCAATGGAATAGAATTGAAGACCCAGAAATGAACCCACACACCTATGGTCACTTGATTTTTGACAAAGGAGCCAAAACCATCCAATGGAAAAAAGATAGCATTTTCAGCAAATGGTGCTGGTTCAACTGGAGGGCAACATGTAGAAGAATGCAGATCGATCCATCCTTATCACCCTGTACAAAGCTTAAGTCCAAGTGGATCAAGGACCTCCACATCAAACCAGACACACTCAAACTAATAGAAGAAAAACTAGGGGGGAAGCATCTGGAACACATGGGCACTGGAAAAAATTTCCTGAACAAAACACCAATGGCTTATGCTCTAAGATCAAGAATCGACAAATGGGATCTCATAAAACTGCAAAGCTTCTGTAAGGCAAAGGACACTGTGGTTAGGACAAAACGGCAACCAACAGATTGGGAAAAGATCTTTACCAATCCTACAACAGATAGAGGCCTTATATCCAAAATATACAAAGAACTCAAGAAGTTAGACCGCAGGGAAACAAATAACCCTATTAAAAAATGGGGTTCAGAGCTAAACAAAGAATTCACAGCTGAGGAATGCTGAATGGCTGAGAAACACCTAAAGAAATGTTCAACATCTTTAGTCATAAGGGAAATGCAAATCAAAACAACCCTGAGATTTCACCTCACATCAGTGAGAATGGCTAAGATCAAAAACTCAGGGGACAACAGATGCTGGCGAGGATGTGGAGGAAGAGTAACACTCCTCCATTGTTGGTGGGATTGCAAACTGGTACAACCATTCTGGAAATCACTCTGGAGGTTCCTCAGAAAATTGGACATTGAACTGCCTGAGGATCCAGCTATACCTCTCTTGGGCATATACCCAAAAGATGCCCCAACATATAAAAAAGACACGTGCTCCACTATGTTCATTGCAGCCTTATTTATAATAGCCAGAAGCTGGAAAGAACCCAGATGCCCTTCAACAGAGGAATGGATACAGAAAATGTGGTACATCTACACAATGGAATATTACTCAGCTATCAAAAACAACGAGTTTATGAAATTCGTAGGCAAATGGTTGGAACTGGAAAACATCATCCTGAGTGAGCTAACCCAATCACAGAAAGACATACATGGTATGCACTCATTGATAAGTGGCTATTAGCCCAAATGCTTGAATTACCCTAGATGCCTAGAGCAAATGAAACTCAAGACGGATGATCAAAATGTGAATGGTTCACTCCTTCTTTAAAAGGGGAACAAGAATACCCTTGGCAGGGAAGAGAGAGGCAAAGATTAAAACAGAGACTGAAGGAATACCCATTCAGAGTCTGCCCCACATGTGGCCCATACATATATAGCCACCCAATTAGACAAGATGGATGAAGCAAAGAAGTGCAGACCGACAGGAGCCGGATGTAGATCGCTCCTAAGAGACACAGCCAGAATACAGCAAATACAGAGGCGAATGCCAGCAGCAAACCACTGAACTGAGAATAGGACCCCCGTTGAAGGAATCAGAGAAAGAACTGGAAGAGCTTGAAGGGGCTCGAGACTCCATACGTACAACAATGCCAAGCAACCAGAGCTTCCAGGGACTAAGCCCCTACCCAAAGACTATACATGGACTGACCCTGGACTCTGACCTCATAGGTAGCAATGCATATCCTAGTAAGAGCACCAGTGGAAGGGGAAGCCCTGGGTCCTGCTAAGACTGAACCCCCAGTGAACTAGACTGGTGCGGGGAGGGCGGCAATGGGGGGAGGGTTGGGAGGCTAACACCCATAAGGAAGGGGAGGGGGGAGGGGGATGTTTGCCCGGATACCGGGAAAGGGAATAACAATTGAAATGTATATAAGAAATACCAAGTTAATAAAAAAATATATATATAAAAAAAAAGAAAGAGAACTTCAGACCAATTTCCCTTATGAATATCGACGCAAAAATACTCAACAAAATTCTGGCAAACCGAATCCAAGAGCACATCAAAACAATCATCCACCATGATCAAGTAGGCTTCATCCCAGGCATGCAGGGATGGTTTAATATACGGAAAACCATCAACGTGATCCATTATATAAACAAACTGAAAGAATAAAACCACATGATCATTTCTTTAGACGCTGAGAAAGCATTTGAGAAAATTCAACACCCCTTCATGATAAAAGTCCTGGAGAGAATAGGAATTCAAGGCCCATACCTGAACATAGTAAAAGCCATATACAGCAAACCAGTTGCTAACATTAAACTAAATGGAGAGAAACTCGAAGAAATCCCACTAAAATCAGGGACTAGACAAGGCTGCCCACTCTCTCCCTACTTATTCAATATAGTTCTTGAAGTTCTAGCCAGAGCAATCAGACAACAAAAGGAGGTCAAGGGGATACAGATCGGAAAAGAAGAAGTCAAAATATCACTATTTGCAGATGATATGATAGTGTATTTAAGTGATCCCAAAAGTTCCACCAGAGAACTACTAAAGCTGATAAACAACTTCAGCAAAGTGGCTGGGTATAAAATTAACTCAAATAAATCAGTAGCCTTCCTCTACACAAAAGAGAAACAAGCCGAGAAAGAAATTAGGGAAACGACACCATTCATAATAGACCCAAATAATATAAAGTACCTCGGTGTGACTTTAACCAAGCAAGTAAAAGATCTGTACAATAAGAACTACAAGACACTGAAGAAGGAAATTGAAGAAGACCTCAGAAGATGGAAAGATCTCCCATGCTCATGGATTGGCAGGATTAATATAGTAAAAATGGCCATTTTACCAAAAGCAATCTACAGATTCAATGCAATCCCCATCAAAATACCAATCCAATTCTTCAAAGAGTTAGACAGAACAATTTGCAAATTCATCTGGAATAACAAAAAACCCAGGATAGCTAAAGCTATCCTCAACAATAAAAGGACTTCAGGGGGAATCACTATCCCTGAACTCAAGCAGTATTACAGAGCAATAGTGATAAAAACTGCATGGTATTGGTACAGAGACAGACAGATAGACCAATGGAATAGAATTGAAGACCCAGAAATGAACCCACACACCTATGGTCACTTGATTTTTGACAAAGGAGCCAAAACCATCCAATGGAAAAAAGATAGCATTTTCAGCAAATGGTGCTGGTTCAACTGGAGGGCAACATGTAGAAGAATGCAGATCGATCCATCCTTATCACCCTGTACAAAGCTTAAGTCCAAGTGGATCAAGGACCTCCACATCAAACCAGACACACTCAAACTAATAGAAGAAAAACTAGGGGGGAAGCATCTGGAACACATGGGCACTGGAAAAAATTTCCTGAACAAAACACCAATGGCTTATGCTCTAAGATCAAGAATCGACAAATGGGATCTCATAAAACTGCAAAGCTTCTGTAAGGCAAAGGACACTGTGGTTAGGACAAAACGGCAACCAACAGATTGGGAAAAGATCTTTACCAATCCTACAACAGATAGAGGCCTTATATCCAAAATATACAAAGAACTCAAGAAGTTAGACCGCAGGGAAACAAATAACCCTATTAAAAAATGGGGTTCAGAGCTAAACAAAGAATTCACAGCTGAGGAATGCTGAATGGCTGAGAAACACCTAAAGAAATGTTCAACATCTTTAGTCATAAGGGAAATGCAAATCAAAACAACCCTGAGATTTCACCTCACATCAGTGAGAATGGCTAAGATCAAAAACTCAGGGGACAACAGATGCTGGCGAGGATGTGGAGGAAGAGTAACACTCCTCCATTGTTGGTGGGATTGCAAACTGGTACAACCATTCTGGAAATCACTCTGGAGGTTCCTCAGAAAATTGGACATTGAACTGCCTGAGGATCCAGCTATACCTCTCTTGGGCATATACCCAAAAGATGCCCCAACATATAAAAAAGACACGTGCTCCACTATGTTCATTGCAGCCTTATTTATAATAGCCAGAAGCTGGAAAGAACCCAGATGCCCTTCAACAGAGGAATGGATACAGAAAATGTGGTACATCTACACAATGGAATATTACTCAGCTATCAAAAACAACGAGTTTATGAAATTCGTAGGCAAATGGTTGGAACTGGAAAACATCATCCTGAGTGAGCTAACCCAATCACAGAAAGACATACATGGTATGCACTCATTGATAAGTGGCTATTAGCCCAAATGCTTGAATTACCCTAGATGCCTAGAGCAAATGAAACTCAAGACAGATGATCAAAATGTGAATGGTTCACTCCTTCTTTAAAAGGGGAACAAGAATACCCTTGGCAGGGAAGAGAGAGGCAAAGATTAAAACAGAGACTGAAGGAATACCCATTCAGAGTCTGCCCCACATGTGGCCCATACATATATAGCCACCCAATTAGACAAGATGGATGAAGCAAAGAAGTGCAGACCGACAGGAGCCGGATGTAGATCGCTCCTAAGAGACACAGCCAGAATACAGCAAATACAGAGGCGAATGCCAGCAGCAAACCACTGAACTGAGAATAGGACCCCCGTTGAAGGAATCAGAGAAAGAACTGGAAGAGCTTGAAGGGGCTCGAGACTCCATACGTACAACAATGCCAAGCAACCAGAGCTTCCAGGGACTAAGCCCCTACCCAAAGACTATACATGGACTGACCCTGGACTCTGACCTCATAGGTAGCAATGCATATCCTAGTAAGAGCACCAGTGGAAGGGGAAGCCCTGGGTCCTGCTAAGACTGAACCCCCAGTGAACTAGACTGGTGCGGGGAGGGCGGCAATGGGGGGAGGGTTGGGAGGCTAACACCCATAAGGAAGGGGAGGGGGGAGGGGGATGTTTGCCCGGATACCGGGAAAGGGAATAACACTTGAAATGTATATAAGAAATACCAAGTTAATAAAAAATATATATATATATAAAAAAAAAGAAAGAGAACTTCAGACCAATTTCCCTTATGAATATCGACGCAAAAATACTCAACAAAATTCTGGCAAACCGAATCCAAGAGCACATCAAAACAATCATCCACCATGATCAAGTAGGCTTCATCCCAGGCATGCAGGGATGGTTTAATATACGGAAAACCATCAACCTGATCCATTATATAAACAAACTGAAAGAATAAAACCACATGATCATTTCATTAGATGCTGAGAAAGCATTTGACAAAATTCAACACCCCTTCATGATAAAAGTCCTGGAAAGAATAGGAATTCAAGGCCCATGCCTGAACATGGTAAAAGCCATATACAGCAAACCAGTTGCTAACATTAAACTAAATGGAGAGAAACTTGAAGTAATCCCACTAAAATCAGGGACTAGACAAGGTTGCCCACTCTTTCCCTACTTATTCAATATAGTTCTTGAAGTTCTAGCCAGAGCAATCAGACAACAAAAGGATGTCAAGGGGATACAGATCGGAAAAGAAGAAGTCAAAATATCACTATTTGCAGATGATATGATAGTATATTTAAGTGATCCCAAAAGTTCCACCAGAGAACTACTAAAGCTGATAAACAACTTCAGCAAAGTGGCTGGGTATAAAATTAACTCAAATAAATCAGTTGCCTTCCTCTATACAAAAGAGAAACAAGCCGAGAAAGAAATTAGGGAAACGACACCCTTCATAATAGACCCAAATAATATAAAGTACCTCGGAGTGACTTTAACAAAGCAAGTAAAAGATCTGTACAATAAGAACTTCAAGACACTGATGAAGGAAATTGAAGAAGACCTCAGAAGATGGAAAGATCTCCCATGCTCATGGATTGGCAGGATTAATATAGTAAAAATGGCCATTTTACCAAAAGCAATCTACAGATTCAATGCAATCCCCATCAAAATACCAATCCAATTCTTCAAAGAGTTAGACAGAACAATTTGCAAATTCATCTGGAATAACAAAAAACCCAGTTTAGCTAAAGCTATCCTCAGCAATAAAAGGACTTCAGGGGGAACCACTATCCCTGAACTCAAGCAGTATTACAGAGCTATAGTGATAAAAACTGCATGGTATTGGTACAGAGACAGACAGATAGACCAATGGAATAGAATTGAAGACCCAGAAATGAACCCACACACCTATGGTCACTTGATTTTTGACAAAGGAGCCAAAACCATCCAATGGAAAAAAGATAGCATTTTCAGCAAATGGTGCTGGTTCAACTGGAGGTCAACATGTAGAAGAATGCAGATCGATCCATGCTTATCACCCTGTACAAAGCTTAAGTCCAAGTGGATCAAGGACCTCCACATCAAACCAGACACACTCAAACTAATAGAAGAAAAACTAGGGAAGCATCTGGAACACATGGGCACTGGAAAAAATTTCCTGAACAAAACATCAATGGCTTACGCTCTAAGATCAAGAATTGACAAATGGGATCTCATAAAACTGCAAAGCTTCTGTAAGGCAAAGGACACTGTGGTTAGGACAAAACGGCAACCAACAGATTGGGAAAAGATCTTTACCAATCCTACAACAGATAGAGGCCTTATATCCAAAATATACAAAGAACTCAAGAAGTTTGACCACAGGGAAACAAATAACCCTATTAAAAAATGGGGCTCAGAGCTAAACAAAGAATTCACAGCTGAGGAATGCCGAATAGCGGAGAAACACCTAAAGAAATGTTCAACATCTTTAGTCATAAGGGAAATGCAAATCAAAACAACCCTGAGATTTCACCTCACATCAGTGAGAATGGCTAAGATCAAAAACTCAGGGGACAACAGATGCTGTCGAGGATGTGGAGGAAGAGGAACAGTCCTCCATTGTTGGTGGGATTGCAAACTGGTCCAACCGTTCTGGAAATCAGTCTGGAGGATCCTCAGAAAATTGGACATTGAACTGCCTGAGGATCCAGCTATACCTCTCTTGGGCATATACCCTAAAGATGCACCAACATATAAAAGAGACACGTGCTCCACTATGTTCATTGCAGCCTTATTTATAATAGCCAGAAGCTGGAAAGAACCCAGATGCCCTTCAACAGAGGAATGGATACAGAAAATGTGGTACATCTACACAATGGAATATTACTCAGCTATCAAAAACAACGACTTTATGAAATTCGTAGGCAAATGGCTGGAACTGGAAAATATCATCCTGAGTGAGCTAACCCAATCACAGAAAGACATACATGGTATGCACTCACTGATAAGTGGCTATTAGCCCAAATGCTTGAATTACCCTAAATGCCTAGAACAAATGAAACTCAAGACAGATGATCAAAATGTGAATGGTTCACTCCTTATTTAAAAGGGGAACAAGAATACCCTTGGCAGGGAAGAGAGAGGCAAAGATTAAAACAGAGACTGAAGGAACACCCATTCAGAGTCTGCCCCACATGTGGCCCATGCATATATAGCCATCCAATTAGACAAGATGGATGAAGCAAAGAAGTGCAGAGGGATAGGAGCCGGATGTAGATCGCTCCTGAGAGACACAGCCAGAATACAGCAAATACAGAGGCGAATACCAGCAGCAAACCACTGAACTGAGAATAGGACCCCCGTTGAAGGAATCAGAGAAAGAACTGGAAGAGCTTGAAGGGGCTCGAGACCCCATATGTACAACAATGCCAAGCAACCAGAGCTTCCAGGGACTAAGCCACTACCTAAAGACTATACATGGACTGACCCTGGACTCTGACCTCATAGGTAGCAATGAATAACCTAGTAAGATCACCAGTGGAAGGGGAAGCCCTGGGTCCTGCTAAGACTGAACCCCCAGTGAACTAGACTGTTGGGGGGAGGGGGACAATGGGGGGAGGGTGGGGAGCGGAACACCGATAAGAAAGGGGAGGGGGGAGGGGGCTGTTTGCCCGGAAACTGGGAAAGGTAATAACACTCGAAATGTATATAAGAAATACTCAAGTTAATAATAAAAAAAATAAAATAAAAAAAAAGAAGAAAAAGTGGGGAAGAGTCTGGACCACATAGGCATGGAAGAAAATTTCCTGAACAAAACACAAATGGCTTTTGCTCTAAGATCAAGAATCGACAAATGGGATCTCATAAAACTGCAACGCTTCTGTAAGGCAAGAGTCACAGTTGTTAGGACAAAATGACAACCAACAGATTGGGAAAAGATCTTTACCAATCCTACGTCTGATAGAGGTTTAATATCCAAAATATACAAAGACTCAAGAAGCCGGACTCCAGTGGCTGAAATAAACCTATTAAAATTGTGGCAGAGAGCTAAACAAAACATTCTCATCTGAGGATTATCGAATGGCCAAAAAGCACCTAAAGAAATTTTCAACTTCCTTAGTCATCAGGGAAATTCAAATCAAAACAACCCTGAGATTCTACCTCACACCAGTCATTATGACTAAGATAAAAATCTCAAGTGCCAGCAGATGCTGGTGAGGATGTGGACAAAGAGGAACATTCCTCCATTGTTGGTAGGATTGCAAACTGCTACAACCACTCTGGAAATCAGTCTGGAGATTCCTTAGAAAATTGGACATTCCACTACCTGAGGACCCAGCTATACCTCTCCTGGGCATATACCCAAAAGATGTTCCAACATATAACAAAGACACATGCTCTCCTATGTTCATAGCAACCTCATTTATAATAGCCAGAAGCTAGAAAGAACCCAGATGTCCTTCAACAGAGGAATGGATTTAAAAAATGTGGTCCATCTACACAATGGATAGTACTCAGCTATCAAAAACAATGACTTCATGAACTTCATAAGCAAATGGAATGGACTAGAAAATATCATCCTGAGTGAGGTAACTCAATCAGAGAAATACATACTTGGTATGCACTCACTGTTAAGTGGATATTAGCCAAAAAGCCCGAATTACCCAAGATGCAATCCACAGACCACAAGAAGCTCAAGAAGAAGGATGACTAAAATATAGATGCTCCCTCTTCTTCTTAAAAGTGGGAAATATCCATAGGAGGGGATATGGAATCAAAGTTTAGTGCAGCGACTCAAGGAACGGCCATTCAGAGCCTGCCCTACATGTTGCCCATACATATATATACAGCCACCAAAACTATATAAGATTGATGAAGCTAAAAAGTGCATGCTGAAAGTGACCAGAGGTAAATCTCTCCTGAGAGACACATCCAGAGTATGTCCAACACAGAGGTCAATGCTAGCAGCAAACCACCGAACTGAGAACAGGATTCCCTTGGGTGGAATTAGAGGAAGGATTGAAAGAGTTGAAGGAGCTTACAACTGCACAAGTATAACAATACCAACCAACCAGAGCTTCCAGGGACTAAACCAATACCGAAAGACTACACATGGACTGACCCAGGGCTCCAACTGCATATGTACCAGAGAATATCTTTGTTGGGCCATCAGTGGAATGAGAAGCCCTTGGTTCTGCAAAGGTTGGAACCCCAGGGCAGGGGATATGGGAGAGTCAATAAGGAGGATGTATGGGGGGAATACCTGTATGAGGGAGGGTAAGGGAAGGGAATGGGGGCTTATGGACAGGAAACCAGGAAGGGGAATAACATTTGAAATGTAAGAAAAATATAATAAAAGATTTAAAAAAAAAAGATGCCTGTGTCTGGAAATGGGGTTAGTTACTGTGTACTGTGTTTTCTGTCACATGCCTGATGCTCCATACACACTATCTACTCACAAAACATGGCGTCATAGCCATATGTTATTCCATGAAAACCAGAAGAGTAGGGAGTGACATAATTTTTAAGACAACCAATGGCATTTCCTGCTTACATCTAGAGCCCTACCCCTAAGCTGTGTCTGCACCACTGGTTAGGAAAAGTAAGCTGTGCTTCAAGTTTCTGTTGGCCCTGAATTCTCATTGTCTCCATAGTGAACCACAATCAGCTCAAAGCTGGGTCAGTTGATCCGAGTGGGGCCCAGAACGCTAAGGAGCTCTACGGTGAGGCCGATACTAAAGATAACACTGAGTAGCAAGGGCTCAGAAGAAGAGGCTGGCTTTTTTTTCTGTGTGACCTTGATAAAATCACTTAACCTTTCTAGAGCTGAGTACTATCATCAAATCTGCCTCCAGCTCTCCCTGGTATCCACGGAGTTTGAGACAAATTATTTAAGAGCGGTCTCCGTTCCATTATTTTGACATGCAGTGTATTGAAGAATGAATCTAAACATATGGTTGGTCACTATAGACCGGTTTTATAGGAACAGGTCTGGAAACCCAGCTCCTTTCAGAGCTGCAGGAAGAGAAGAAGTTGAATTTAGGCCGGGTGTGGCACTCTGGGTGTGGCACTCTTGCAACCCCATCAACAGGGCAGGAGGAGCAAGAGTGTGTAGCCATCTCACTGGAAGGTATGAAATAGAATGGGGATACAACTGGCTGTAAATCTGGGTTGTCTCCAGATCGGGGCGGTTTGGTGTAAGTTGAACATGTTACATGGTAATAGGATTGGCTTGAACTTTTGCAAGGTTATTTCAGTGTAGACTTGTAGACTCCTTCAGCTCCTCTAGTAAGCCCCTCAAAGTGTAGTGTAGGAGAGACAAAGAAAAGGTGTCCAGCTTGAGCATAGGTAGAGTGGGAATTGAGTTAGCACCGCCACGCTATCGATTATCGGCCAGACTTAATAGACACACTGTAGAAATCCTAAGAACTTTGAAATAATTCAAAATGAAGGGGCCTGCAGTGATCTGATGTCCTCACGGGACTTTTCTGACTGGGTGTCACTGTTCAGGAAAACACCTTGGTGTCTGTTTAAAGTTGATGCAAAAGGGGGAAATGAAAGGTGTTTGTTCTAATTAACTGTCTACAGCCCATTGGAAAGGGCTTCCTGGTTACTTAGGTTATTCCAGTAACCATATTTAAACTTTTCTATCCAGTTTCCTTCATGAAGAGAAAGTGTCATTTAAAACCTTCTAAGTTCGCCATTAACTAAAAGTGAAAGGGTGTTTCTGCTTTTTAAATGGCATAGGATACAGATTATAAGAAGGTTGGGAATGATTTTCAGGTTTCAAGGAAGTGCCCGGAATTGAAACTGTACCAACAGAATCTGCCTGCAAGATGCCCCCCACTCCCTCGGGGACAGATAGCTCTCTGAACTCCTAAGTTAAGGAAATGCAGCTCTCCCCACTGAGGCAAGAACATTACCATTGAATTGTTATTCAGGAAGTGACAGAGGGGCATTAGAAATCTGTAAACGTTTGCAGTTTGGAATCCCACATGAAGCTGCTGTGCTGAACTGTGGGCCAGGGGGAGTCCTGTCTATGTTGAGTGACCCAGGCATGGGGACTGACACACAGCAGCTTCAGGGTTGCAGGTGAGTGTGGAGTCAAACCCACAGACCCAAGAGACCTGCATCTGATCAGGGGATGATGGCTCGGTTAGGCAAGTGCTTGTAAGCACAAGGATCTGAACATGGTCCCTACCATTCATGTACAAAGCCAGGCATGGTAGTGTGTGTGTGTGTGTGTGTGTGTGTGTGTGTGTGTGTGTGTGTGTGTGTGTGAGAGAGAGAGAGAGAGAGAGAGAGAGAGATCCCAGCACTGGTGTGGGGGAGAGAGGTGATCCCTACTTGGCAAGTTCCAGAAAAATAAGTAAGTAAGTAAGTAAGTAAGTAAGTAAGTAAGTAAGTAAGTAAGTAAGTAAGTAAGTAAGTAAATAATAAAGACCCTGTCTTAAAGAATAAGGTGGATGATTCCAGAGGGTGACACCTGCACTGACCTGACCTCTGGCCTTACATGCAAGCACACATACTTCCCAGTCTTCAAAAAACAAACAAACAAACAAACAAACAAACAAAAATACCCTCTCCAAACCCAAACAAACCAGGGAGTCAGCAAGAGTGAAGCACTTTCCTTGTCTCAGGAATTGACTGAAAGCCTTTTCCATGTCCAAGTCTACCACCATTGTTTCTGCCTCCTTGACTCAGCAGCCGCTGTTCTTTCTGCCTCGCTTCCCTACTGGGTATCCACCTCCTACATCCCCTGCTCTCTGGAGAGAGCTATGATGGCCTTGAGCAGGTTTCTTGTTTCCACTCCCAGGACTAAGCAAGGTCTGATGGTCCTGTCTGTACACACTCCCTTTTCCTTGGTAGGTAGGGTGTCAGCATCTGCAGTAGCAGGCCTGTGCCTGATTCGCCAAGTGCACAGTTGGCAGTAAATGGCTCTGCTGCTTTGATAGCCTAAGGGGCCACCAGAAACTGTGATGGCTGCCTTGGCTTTGGCTGCATATTTTGACAGTGTACAGCTGGCAACTCCTCAATCCTTCTCTTAGCATAGGCTGTCCTGCATCTTCTAATTTTATTTATTTATTTGCCTTTCTGACTGCCTTTCTGTCTGTCTATCTATCTATCTATTATTTATTAATCCATCTATTTATCATCTATACTATTATATCTATCTATCTATCTATCTATCTATCTATCTATCTATCTATCTATCTATCTATCTATCTATCTATCTGAGACAAGTTAGCCTTGGACTATCTATGCATCAGAGGATGACCTTGAGCTTCTGATTCTCCTGCCTCTGCCTCGTGAGTGCTGGAATGGCAGCTGTGTACCACCATAGTTGGCCTTTGTGTCCTGGAGATTAACTCAGGGCCTTATACATGCTAGCCAAACACTCTACCAATCCAGCTACATCCCAGTCCTGTGCATCTTCTATATTTCTTTTCTAACTGTCATGTTTCCCCTCTCCTCTCATTGACTTAAACAGGAAGTTTAGATTGCTAGCTGACTTATCATTCAATATGGATCTTTTAGAAAGGGCAGCATGGCCCAAGAAGATGATGAGCACGAACAGCAGATGGTCCAGGTGATTGCGTGCCTCTTGGCATCGACATCTACCAACTGTGTGACTTTGTACAAGCCAATTAACAGCTCCGAGTTTTGGTGGAAAAAACGGAAGGGATAATTCCTGCCACCTGGTGGCTTGGAAGACGAGTCAACAATGTATGCAGAGGACCTTGAGTGTATCGCATGTGATATCAAGAACACTGCAAGTATATCAAGTATACTGGCGTGTGACAGGCACACACTAAGCACTTCTTTCCTTCATTTTGCCACCCCTAGTACATGCATACACATTTCAAAACAAGTGGATTGGATTTTCCCCACAAAGAAAATCCAATTAAATTGTTTTCTACCTGCACATGGAGCAAATCAATTCTTTCCTGTCCGGGGCCAGAGACTGTTAGAACTATTGAGATGGTAAGATCAAACTACTTCTTCATTAGCACTAAGTTCTGACACTTGTCCTGAGCAAGAGGATTGGGATGGTAATGCCAATGAAGTTGGTCATACGCTAGAGACATCTAGGGGAATCACTGAAAAATTATGGTGCTGTAAGCTGAAGAGATGGCTCAGCACTTCAGAGCAGTTCCCATCTGGGTAACTCTGATGGGGAGCCAATGGGTGAAATCCTACTCCAATCTCTTGGGTTCTGAGTTTACTTAAGTGAAAGCCTTTCTAGACACTTCTGCTGGAGTTGCTTCATGCAGTGGCTTTTCAGTACTAGCAGCTCGCAGTACTGGGCCTTGAGGGTGCAGCTGATAATGCCAGTGAGGCATGGAGCTGGGAAATAGCAGAGAGGAAGTTGTTTATGGATGCCACTGGCCTGGAGCTATACGTGTAGGACACTCCTCATGCTCTCTGCTTTATTGAGTGAGCAAGCAGGAGCTGAGGAAAGTATTTAACACATAATTACATGCTTAATCTTGCATAAAATTATCACACTAATGACATCACGGTGGCAATGCAAAAGGTCACTTCAAGCACAGGCATTTAGGGTTGCATCTAATGGGTAAGGCTTTATCTTTGCAGACAGCAAATTATACCTTCTGTCTGTAAGGGTTGGGTTGTTTTGGCTCCAGGGCTTTTGAAGGGGAAGCCAAATGCATGGTAGTAATTTTAGATCAAGTGATTTACTTTAGAAAACATTATTTGTTGGGAGCGATTTTTAAAAATACCATTGTGCTGTTTGCCTCCAAAATCAACTATGTACTTTATTTGAGTTCATTTCTTTGGGTGTCTATTTGCCAAATTTTATTAAGGAATGTTGTGTGCCTCCATCTACTGCCTGCTGTGGACACCATAACATCGGCCTTGCCCTAAGTACTGTGCTCTTCAGTTGGAGTCAGAGGAACAAGCAACCTCTGTCCTGGTCATCTCTTGCAGATGGTAGAGTTGGGAGGAAAGCAAACCTTTGACCTTAGTCATACAGGGGCAGAATGAAACTCTCCCAAAGCTTCTGAGCCTCATTTTCTTGGTGGGGGTTGGGGGGGTCGGTGGACCTTCTCAGTAGTGCCTCAAACAGTTCCTTGTCTCTCCACATCTTACCATCTTGTCTCTCAGCTTGCTTAATTTTATGCTGTTGATCGAATTCTTCTTAAACAATGATAACAGAAACACTTTGGAAGCCTGATAGTGGCAAGACATGCTTTTAATCCCAGTATTCGGGAGGCAGTGGCAGGTGAGGTCTGAATTTGAGGCCAGTTTGGTCTGTATAGTTCCAGAACAGCCTGGGCTATACTCAGAAACCCTGTCTTGAAAAAAAGGGGGTGGGGTGGGGTGGATATTTGATGTAGTGACCAATCGTTCCTTGGTTTTCTCTTGCTGTGTCTCCCGTCTCTCTCATGGGTTCCTGTTTTTCCAACCTTTCACTCAGTGTGTTTCATCTGGAGATCTGGTGTAGTTTCAATGGTATCTTATGACAGGGCTAAGAACCTTTCTCCCATTTGGTGTCTAGAGGACTGGGCAAGTGGAACCTCTACCACTTAGATGGAGAGTTAATGAGGAAGCTGAGAGCCAATGGCTCATTGACAACCCACAGACAAGTGTCAAAGTCTTTCCCAAGTTTTCAATGGAGATGGTTTTTCAACAGCTGGGAGACCATGCAAGGACCTTGTGTCTGAAGACAGGTAGTGGTCACTTGTGATCTCTGTAACAGAGAGACAACTTTTATTCATATCACTGTGTCTGATTTGTGTTTTTGAAGGATGCCAGCCTAGGTTCAATAGCATACCCATCCTTTCCTTGGCTTATAATGACCCTCAGCAGCTTTGGGACTAGCTCCATTCTGTCCCTGTATGACTAGGGTCAAAATGTTTCTTTTCCTTCCAACTCTACCATTGTAAGAAATGATCAGGGTTGACCTCAATTCATTTATTTACCTCAGAATTTAGTTCTTCATCTGACATATGGGTTGAAGCTGTAACTGTGGCAGTCTCGGGGTCTGGTGATGAAGACGTACTTACTGATGACTATAGCAGACACCACCACCCCTGTTACAGGATGCCCAGTCCAGAAGAGGGGATGGGTCAAGTCAGGCTGCATTGGATGACTGTCCTTAAGAGGAGAGTGCCATTCATATTCACGAAGAATGAAGTATATCTATTACCACATCTAATAGTTCCAATATCCACTATAAATGGCCATCTCGGGGTTCAGTGGGAAGAACTCTGAAATGAGTTTCAAGTGGAAGCCCCAGGCCCTTGTCTAGTGATTATATTACCTCAATATGCTGTTAAATTTTCTGAGCCTCATTTTCCTCATCAAGAATATGGGAGTAATAACAGCTATCATGCCAGAATGCCACAGGGATGGTGGGAAATAATGTCTACATTCAGCAGGAACTTAGTAAATGTTGTTTTTTTCCCCCACTTGGAGGAAATGGCAGATTCTTTTTTTGTTGTTGTTGTTCAAACTGACCACATCAAGCCATTTTGTGTGATTTATACTTTCTTTAAAAAGTTCTTTTCAGAAGTGGAAAACACATTTCTCCGTGATCTTAATTAATCCACTATTCCATAATTCATTTCCTAATGAGCTCTTCAAGTGGATAATCAGAACTGGTGTTCATTTTGATTCCTTGCATGCTACATATTTAAAAGCAGCTTAATTGTTAAACATGTCACTCTATTGGGCATTACCCAGATGCAGCTGTTGGAAGAAGAACCTGTTCATGACTCATGTGAGCTGCTTACATGGGTACAAATGATGCACTCGCGCTGAAAGTATCATCCGTTCTCTCAACCTGTGTAACTAGAGCAACTATTGCAGCTGAGAATCAAGGGGGCCAGGTCTAGTAAGAGATCTTACAGAGGACTGGAGATGGCCATGACAGTCATGAAGACTCAGGTACTTCTATGTAGCTATGTAACTAACACATTCACTGAGTTCCAATAGGGACTCTTCATCAAAAGCTCTCTTTATCAGAGAGAAGATCACTATTCCAGAAAGAAACTTTTCCAGGCCACGTAGCACAAAGCAACGTGAAACAGAATTTCACTCCAAAGCAGTTCTCTTCCAAAACCAAAGCCTTCTCTCATCCTTCATGTCTTTGCAAAGCAAATCACACATCCAAGTCTGCACCAAAGGAAGAAAGCTGCTTGTTGAATATCAGGGCAACATTCTTACTGATTCCCTGAGTACTACATTTTTCATCATATGAAATTGGAGAGAAAGAGTAGAAAAACAGTAGCCATGATGATGCCAAAAAACAACCCATGAGAAGTAAAAGACTGGTCAGAAGTGGGTGGGTGGGCTTTACTCATAACTATCTTCATAGCCTTAGATGAATTTGTTATTTTTTTCCTTTGACTTATATGAATGAGTATAACAATAGTAGAATTTTTCTCATAGAGATTTTTGTGATGAATGAGTTAATTTGCTTCATGCTTGGTGATAGGATGAATGTTATATGTAATACATGTACATAGGCATATATGTAACATGGATACCTGCAAGCTATGAGTGTGAAGGTGGCGTGACATTATGCATATGAATGAATGTTTGAATGACGTCTACCATTATGTATTATGTTTATATGAAGTGATTGAAATATATTTTAAATCGATAAAAGAATGAACTTCATTTAAAAATTGACACAGTTTAACCTTGCTCTGGTTAGTGTTTGTCAACCCAACACATTCTAGAGTCCCCTGAGGAGAGGGAACCTTAACTAAAGGAGTGCCTCCAGTGTGCACGTCTGTGGGCACAGTTTTTGATTACTGATTGTTGTGGGATAGCCCAGCCTACTGTGGGCAGGGCCAAGCCTGGGAAGGTGTCTTGGGTTGTATAGACGAGAAGGATGAGCAAGCCAGGGAGAACAAACCAGTAAGCAGCAGCATCACTTCACGACTTCTGCTTCAGTTCTTGTCTCCAGTTTTCTCCCTTGGGTTCCTGTCCTGACTACCCCTGGTGACAGACTGTGAGCTGAAATAAATCCTTTTCTCTCCAAGCTGCTTTTGGCTATGGGATTTATCACAACAACAGAGAAGAAAACTAGAACAAATGTGTTCAGTAGACATTGATGGATCTGTAAATATTTTTGTGAACATGTGAGTTTAATTAGGATTACATATAGGAACATGGGTAAGAAGCAATTTATAGGAACATGGTGCCTTATTAGTGGCTACACCACTGGGGAAACTGTTTCTCCCTCTCCCAGTCACAGATCCTCAGGGAGGTCTCCATGGTGGAATAGCAGTGTGCTCAATCTTGGAACTGCCCGCCGGACAGTTTCCACAAAACACCCCTCCCTCTTTCAAAGTATATTCCATAAGCCTTGAAAGAGAGGTGATGCAGAAACATGCTATGTAGGGTTGAGCTCTCAATGGTCCCTTATTTCAGCTATTAGACTGGGTAGGAGTTTCTGTGGTAACCACTACCCAGAGTAGGAAGAAATTTCTCTGACCAAAACTGACAATATCTGATGGGTGTGTGGTACTTTGAATGAGAATGTGCTTCACAGGCTCATATGCTTAATCACTAATTAGTTGATCTGCTTGGGAAGGATTAGAACACATGGCCCATGGCCATGGACATGGAGGACATGTGTTAGGAGGGATGTGTTTAGGTTTCAAAAGGCCATGACAGGCCCAATCTGTCTGTCTGTCTGTCTGTCTGTCTGTCTGTCTGTCTGTCTGTCTCTCTCTCTCTCTCTCTCTTCCCTATGGATCAGGATATAAAGCTCTCAGACTTTTCTAGTATCATGTCTTCTGCTTCCTACCAAGATGATCATGAACTAACCCTCCAATACTATAGAAAGCTCTAAAACATGCTTTCCTTTTCTAAGTGTTTTGCTTTGGTCATTGTGTCTTTTCACAGTAATATAATAGTCATTAACACAGGACTTTTATTTAAATAACAAGTCATAATTTTTCAAGAAGAAAGGGGTAAAAAGGGGTGGAATTGGCCTTGCCTTGGCCATGAAATTGTCTGTGATAGAGACCCTTCCACTCCTGTTCCTCATACACAACCTGAGAAAATTCAAAGAGAAGAATTAAGGTTTCTTTCATCTGAATATTATTTTACTCCTGTTTGGAAAATTGCCACCAAGGTCCGTTCCTATGACTTACTTACCTTCCAATCTGTCTTTGGTTAAATATAATTTCTATTTTACGTTCTGTTGATTTCTTCAATGAAGTGCTCAGTTATACTCATGGGAAATCTGGAGAAGTCAAGCGAGGGGAGATTTAGCACCAAACGGGAAGGCAAATAAAAGTCACCGTTGATCTTGGTAAATGACTCCCACAGGCCTGTGTGGGACAGAGCTGAACTCTGTCTTGCTGTCAGTCTCTTTCTGTTCCTTTCACACAGCTTTGTCTGTCTCTAAACCTTCCTCCAAAAGGAGCTAATGATGTGATCATAGAAGTTTTCGATGTCACAACAGATTGCTTAGAGGTATTTTGAGGCCAAGGAAATACCTATCATGGGTGCCAGGCTACTGAGTCACTGAGTCACTGATTAATCTTGTCCAAACCTCTTCAGTAACATCTGTGAGCTGACCATGTTCAGATGTGTGATGACCCTACACAGGCCTGGGGAAGTCAGCGTTCTCAGCCTTAGACCGGGTCTGTCCTGATGGCTTCTCTTCCCACCAGAATCACAAAGCTTGCTCCTGTTCGCTGAGGGAGGAGGTGAACTGGGGGAGGTGGAGAGAGGATTCTGAGTCCAGGCTCCATTGTTGCTTCTTTGCTGTCAGCATGGTTACTGGTGCAGCTGGCGTACCCCTCCCAGTCCCAATCTGCGTCCACAGAATGGGATATTAGTACTCTCTCTTCTACACTTACTGTGAGAGCTATTGTCAGAGGCTAACACTCTTTGCAGCTGCTTGTTTATACCTATCTATTTACATGCACAAGAAACTTATGTTTATGTTATAAACACAACTATTTACTTATCCTAAAATAGATAACAGGCCAAATTAATTGATATGGCATTGTCCTGACCAAGGAGATTTTAGAATTCAGAAAAATAACTGATTATTAGCATCGTATTTATTTTATTGTAATGTGCATGTGAACGTGGTTGCCCCTGGAGGCCAGAAGAAGCTCCAGTTCCCTGGGAGCTGGATTTACAGATAATGTGAACCACCTGACTTGGATGCTAGTGGCTGAGCTTGGGTCCTCTGTGAGAGGAGTGTGCCTTCTTGGGGTCAGCAATCTATGCAGCATGCAGGATTAGCAATTAAAAGCAGAAAGATATAGCAGAGATGTTTTGAGCTAGAGGCCAAGTTTGAAAGATTATTTATATTTTATATGGATAAATGTTTGTCTGCTATTTACATGTGCACCACATGCGTGCAGTGCCTGAAGAGACCCAAAAGGAACTGGAGCTTATAGACGTCTGTGAGCTGGAATGAGGGTGCTGGAAACCGAACCTGGGTCATTTGCAAGAGCACCAAGTGCTCTTAACTGCTGAGCCATCTCTCTAGCCCCATAGATGCCAATTTTGAGAGTGGATGTTTGTTTTGTTTTATTATATCGTTTATCTTCCCATTGCAGGTGAAAGGCCCTTCAGAAGCAAATCAGTCCAGAGGGAAAAGCTTTCTTATAACACTGTGCCTTGTTGCAGCCCAAAGGGCAGTGGGGAGCTGGAGGAAAGGGCACTTTAATTTCTAAGACGTATTTAGATGCAGGCGTGAGACTGTCCTAAAGACAAAGGAATAACGAATGCTTCTTCTGTGATGGTTTCGGGTCAAGGGAAAGCCGGTTCCCTGTTTCATTCTATGGTGTCAGGCTCTTGAGAAATATTCAATTAGACATTTAATCCTTTAAAAAAAAGTCTTATATTCTTACAATTGTCTGGAAGATGCTGCGGAGGTGACAATTTGCTGCGGAGGAAGTGAGCAATGCCTTAAATGGCTTCGAAGAGCTTGGCTACAGAGCTTCAGTTGCCTACATTTTGTAGCATATGATTCTGGGCTCTAAATCAGGAACTTCCCATCCAAAGGACGAGTAGAAGCCACCTCTGAGGAAGAGTGACTGACAGAATTTGGGGCCTTGCGTTTCTCTGTTCATACTTGTTCTTCGAAAGCCCATCCACTTTGGAAAGAGGCTGCAGGCATCAAGGAGCAGAAGGAATTGCTTTCCTGACTCACTCTCTTTACTGTGTGACTGGTATTAAATAGTTACCCTCTCTGAACTCCAGCTTCCTTATTGGTGACAACTAGTGCTGCAACATTTGCCTCCAGTAATTGTTCTGCTTTGGAGAAAGATGTGTTAAGAGCTTGAACTGCGATCAGCAGGAATGAATGTAGATTCTCCCCCTGAAGAAAAGGAGCTGGTCGTTATGCCCAACAGCTGCCATCAGAAACCTGAGCCCAGTCAGGGCAATAGAGTTGATTTCTGAGGGAAAATGACTTGACTTGTCAGGGAGCAGTTACTGAGGCACCTCCAGATTACAAGGAGCTGGGGGCATGGAGGGGAAGAAGTAAGCAAGCCAGACAGAATACTAGGAGGCAGCCACCCTTCCTCCATTCCTCATGCACTGTCTGGTCAGTCATTCTTTGTCCATATATCCTCATCAGACCCAGAGAAACAACAGACCACTGGTGCTGTGAGAGCACAGTCACCATTTTAAATCTTTACTAGCTACATTAAGAAGGCCAAGAAATGAGGGAGAGTCATTCTGGTACCATATTTTATTTAACTTAATGTACCCTAACTAAGCATTAACATTTCAACATGCACTAAAATTACTTTTGGCACCTGGCGGTGGTGGTACACACCTTTAATCTCAGCACTTGGGAGGCAGCCATAGGTGGACCCTTGTTTCCAGAGTGAGTTCTGGAACAGCCAGAGCTACATACAGAGAGAAACCCTGTCTCGAAAAACCAAACTAACCAACCAAGCAAACAAAGAAAAATCCCTAAACAAAATAAAACATATTGGAGCTGGAGAGACGGCTCACTGGTTAAGAGCACTGGCTGCTCTTCTAGAGGTTCAATTCCCAGCGCACACACGGCAACTCATACTTGTCTGTAATTCCAGTTCCTGGGCTTCTGACATCCTCACACAGACATACATGCAGACAAAACACCAATGAACAAGACCTAAAAATAAGTTATAAATTATAAATATATAATTTATATAATAAATATATATCACCTCTGGCACAGTATACCCTTTAAAGGCTTAGTTAGGGGTTTGCTGTGATTTTTATACTTGTAAATAATGCACCGAAAGCTCAGCACATTCAGACATCAGTGGCTGCTACTGCCTGTGGTTGTTTTAGAATCTACGATTATGACTATTTCACTTTTAACAACAACAATAAACTCTCCCTTTTTTTCCATGTGTGCAACAGGTCCTGTGTTTTATGTGAATCCCATCAATCAAGTTGATTAGCACCTTCATGAGGTTAAGAGCATCCTGGAGACAAATCTCTGAGCATGCTCCTGATGGGCTTCCTGGATCAGGTTTCTGAGGTGGGGGGACTGACCACAAATATGGGCTACAGCATCCCATGTCCTGGGGTGCTGCCCTGAATGACACATAGAGCAGCAGCTGAGTCTGAGCATTCATCTTTCCCTGCTTCCTGACTGTGGATGCAACGTGACTGGCTGCCTCAGATTCCCACCACTGTGACTTCCTGCCACGGTGGACTGTACTCCGGAACTGTGAGCCAATAACCCTCACTCCCTTAAGCGGTTGTTGTCAGGAAGCTTGTCACAGCAACGAGAAAGCTAATAGCCCTGTTGGGGTGTGCATTAGTACTCCCTTACTTTTGGAAGAGGAGTCTGAGGTTTAGAGAGAGCGAGTAGCTTGCTCAAGGTCATTTGAGTTTTAAGTGGAGGAAGCAGGATTCAAGGTGAGTGATTCACAGGTCATTTTGACCCCAGCCCATCACACTCCTCTCTGAAGTTACTTGATAGTCTTCTAACTGGTCAGCTTGCTTGCCTATCACCATATTTTGATAGGACAATGCCAAAATACCCACTTCAAATTTTGTTATAATGTTTATTATCATTATGGAAATAACTTACATTGTAGCTATTCTGTCTGTGTGTGTGTGTGTGTGTGTGTGTGTGTGTGTGTTGTGTGTGTGTTGTGTGTGTGTTTATGTGCAGGTGAGGTGCGTAGGCATTTATGTGAGTGCGAAGGCAAGAGGTGTCATTTCTCAGGCATCATTCATCTTGTTTCTTCTTATTATTTTTTTTCTTTTTTTCGGAGCTGGGGATCGAACCCAGGGCCTTGCACTTGCTAGGCAAGCACTCTACCACTGAGCTAAATCCCCAACCCCATTTCTTATTATTTTTGAAACATTTTTATTTTTATGAGTCTCTCTAATCTGAAAATTTCCAGGTAGTATAGGCTGGTAGTCCGGTGAGCACTTGTGATCCACCTGTCTCTTCCTCTCTCGTGCTGGGATTGCAAGCTCAGGCTACCATGGCTGGCTCTTTTAGGTGAGTTCTGGGGATGGAGCTCAGGTCCTCATGTTTGCAAGGCAAGCAAACTACCAACTGAGTTGTCTACTTAGCTGCACAGACATCCCTAGAAGTTGTTCTATCGTCACATCATGAGGAACTTTGAACTGCTCATTTCATCTTGGGTCTGAGCTTAGCATCTATGGTTAGGGTGAAGGGTGGGATGAAGAGGGTACTAAATTACTGGTTTATAGCAGCTTATTATATGTTCTAAAGAACCAGGGAGTTCTGAGAACCCTAGTATAAGCCAGAGATCAGTGTATAAGGAGGTAGAACTGTTTCGCCCTGGTTTGAGCATCACATATTGAATATTTGTCACTGAATTATCGCACTTTATAGATACAGATAATTTTTACATATCAATTGAAAAAATAAGATGATTTAAGAAAAAGAATTATTGGGGAAAATATCCCAAAAAGAAATTAAGAGTTTTATAAGGAAGACTAGTCATAATGGGGCTATGCAAGGCTTCTGTAAAAGACTTATCAGAACCCTTGCGGGACAATGGACCTTGCCAGGAAATTTGGTAAGGTACAGTGGGTCTGAGTCCCCAGAAACTCTGGTACACACCTGAGATGTTAGGTGGCTACCTGATCCCTGCCAGACTCCTGGCCTGGAACATGTGCCACACTTCCCACATAAGGAAACATCGAGTCCCAGAACAGAGTTCTTCGTGCTAATGGGGTACTTAGAGGCCCTGAGGGTTTAGCCAATAAGCTCTCCTTCCCAGACCTTCTTTCCCGCAAAAGGTATTTAGTCTCTGGTCCACCCTGAGAAGTTGGTACACATCCATCTTCCACATTGAACAACCAATAGACAGTCTGGAACCAAGGACTGTCTCTTTCACCTACCACCACCATGAGGAGATGGAGAAGGCCTTTGCCTACAGAGCCACTGCCTAAGTCTCCTGTAGAAGGCCTCTCTGAGCTTCTAGACAACTATTGCTACCTTTGCCAATGAACCAAGCCCTAGCTCCCAGTCCCAGCCTGGGCTAGACGCTGTCCTCAGCCAGAAGGCCCCCAACAGTCCAGGCCTCATCATGGCCTGTGGACACCCTTCCTGCCACTACACTACGTTCTGACTTCTTTGTGCAGTTTTCTAGCAGGGACTAGATACCTGAGAGTCAGGGCCTACCAGCTTCGGCTTCTCACATTTTCCCACCACCAGAGCAGAATCTCTGTGCTTCCCTAAAGCCTAGCACCCAACATCAGTATGAAATAAGCACAGTTAAGCTCCCTGTGTTTTGCCTCTCCCAACAGCCATGCCTCACAGAACACAGTCCAATAAGCCCAGTGTGAAGATGAGGCAAATTCTCAAAGTTCTATCTTTGTCACATCACTTAAAGTGATATTGGGCTGGAGAGATGGCTCTGTGACTAAGAGTATATATTGATCTTGTAGGGGATTTAAGTTTGGTTCCCAACACCCATGCCAGACAGTTCACAACCCGCTGTAACTCCCTCAGGTCCAGAGAATCCAACGTCCTCTTCTGGCCTCCTCAGAACACACATACCCCTCCTCCATAATTAAGACAATAATGAAATAAATCTTTAAAATGATACTTAAGTCAAAATGTCCTTTCAGACTCCGTTTTGGCATGTTGCTTTCAAAAATATATTAATGAATGGAAGGAAAGGGAAGAATGGTTGTACAGAAGGAAACGATCATTATGTTTTCAAAGAGATGTCTACCAGTGGAAAGAAAATGTGGGAGAGGCAGCTGCATCTTCAGGACATGTCCCTGATGTCCACTCTGACTAGCCAGCCAGGACTTCATTTCTAAGAAATTTGCTTAGCATTGGGACAGTAGGTTCCTGGAGAAACAAGACGAGTAATCAACTAGAAGATGGATGTGATACTCATGCTTCATAGTAGTTGCTCCAAACTATAACAACAATCACTTGCTGTTAGTAGCATAGAAGCCTTTAGTCCCCTGAGACTCACACTTCCCCTCCCTATCGGTTGCTAGGTCCCCTTGGACTATACTAAGTGAGGAGTTGCCAAGCTACTGGCTAATGCCTCTAGCGGTAGGGGACTCATGGCTCCACCTCATCCTGTCCTTTGACACTCTATCTAGTTGAAAATGTTTCCTCAATATGAGCTAGAATCTGTCTCCCCACAGTCCCATTAGTGCTCCTGAATCTGTACTCTGGATTCTTTCCCAGATGTTTGTAAACAGCTGCTCAACCTTAGCAATACCGCTTCTCTGTGAACTCTACGTACTCCAACTGTTATCCCCATGGTATGACCTTAATTCCTCTTCTTAATCTGGTCACCTCCTCAGACCCTGCTCTACTGCTTAACCTCTGTCTCCTAAGGTACTGTGAGAATCATAGTATCTGCTCTTTAGTGCTTCAGTTGTTATAAACTGCTATAATCCTCCTCTGCTGATGAGGAAGCTAAAGCATAGAGAAGCTATCTGCCTTCTCAAGGTTGTGAGGAGAGTAAGCGGGATGTTCACCCAGCAGCCTATGTGGAGCCTTTACAGTTTTATTTTTCTGAGTATGGCTCCTCCACTGTCACCTGATTGACCAATGTTGTTGTGTCTTCTATTTAGGGATCTTGAGATGATGTTCATGTTTCTGGCTCATAAAGAAGCTAGGTTCATAAGGCGAATCGAAAGATGAGTCAGCTCTCGAAAGTCCTTATGGTGCTGCAAAAGTAGGCAAAGGTCTGACATTTTATCATGAAGAAGGTAGAGTCCTATGATGTGTTAACTCTTTTAAATATTTTTGTTTTGACTTTTTGTTTTTTTGTGATGGAGTCTTGTCCAGGCTGGTTTCAAAGTTCTGGGTTCAAGTGACCTCCCTGCTTAAGTCTTCTTTCTACATACAGCTGGGATCAGGGGTATGAGCCATTGTGTCTGGTGTATCATCATCATCATCATCATTGTATGCATATACTTATGTGTGTGTGTGTGTGCACATGTGTGCATGATGTGTTCGTGTGGAAGTCAGATGTCAACCTTGGGTATGGTCCTATTTCATTTTTTGAGACAAAGTCTCTCACTAAGGCTTACACATTTGGAGAGGATGGCTAGTCAGTGAGCTGCAAGGGTCCTCCTGTTTCTGTCTTCCCAGCATTGAGATTAAGTGCAGCCACCATGCTAGCTTTTTAGATGGTGATGGTGATACAACTCAAGTCCTCGTGTGTGGGCAGCTGGCACTTCACTAACTGAGCAATCTCTCCAACTCCTAATTTTTACATTAATGTCAATTACACATTTTCATATTTTTTAGTCAAAGAAGTAAGTCATGTAATCACATTATATACATAAACATATATATACATATAAATATGTCTGACTCACACAACCCCCCACACACATCCCTGAAAACAGTGCTGAAGATAAGTTAAATAAGGATCAAAGTAAAAACAGGATTAGATGTCAGAGAAGCAATCCAAGGAGGATCTGAAGGAGAGAATGAGAGATGAAGGGATCAGACAGTATTTGGAAAGTATAGATAGGGTCAGGACTGGATGACTAATTGGGTTGAATGAGATTGGAATTAGAATTCCAAGCAGTTCAATTCCTGGGAGCCAGGCAGAGAGTTGTGTCACCTACAACATGGGGGATAGAGTAAAATGAAAGGGGCTTTGTAACAGGGCTTGGGTGGAATGTGGAAGATGCTGGGAGAGTAAAGGTGGGAACGTCCCATAGAGAGTGCCGCAGGCCACGGACACCTACTAGGACTCAGAAGAAAGTTCCAGGCTGCCCATACTCTCATGTGCACATGGAAGATTTTTCTAAGTATTTGTGGGTAGTGAAGCTTATATTGAAACCAGGCATCAGATGATGCTGGAGGAGTCCAGGTGAAGAGCGTGACTTTATCCATCTTCCTCTGGCTCTACACAGGATGCTGTCGCTTGCCTCATGTTCCCGGGAGTCTAGAGGATAAGTCCTTGAGCTGTCCTCAATGTTTTCCTGTATCAAAACTCAGGCCGAATGCTCTAATTTTATTTTTTTGCCTTGTCATTTGTAAATGAGTTTGTGTTTATGTCAGGAACAGACTGCTTGACAAGAACCACGTTCCTCACATCAAACCATTCCCCACATTCTCTGCAGTGTGCTTCTTTGTTACAAAATGTTCATGTTTTACTTATGTCTGATGATGGCAGGTGACTATCTCTCAAGAAGTCATTTCCAATTTAAGAATCTAATATTGTTTAGTATAATATAATTATTAAAAATCTATTTTATCTACAGTTATTAAGGTTAGGTTATTTCTCTCTGCTCTCCCCTTCTTTCCTAGATGGGTCTCAAATTAAATATATAGCCTAGGATGTCTTAGAATGTCTTACCACCCAGTTCAGCTTTCCTAGGCCTAGGACTACAGATGTACACTACCTCAGTGGTTCAAACTGTGTTGGTGGGGAAACTGCATGCCAGGCAAGCATTCTACTCACTGAGCTACATGCTCAGCTCTTGTTTGAATATCACTTGAATTTCATGGGTACTTTTGAGGTGGGACTTCAAGGGGTGAGCATTCAGAGAGCAGAGTTTTTGTGAGTAGGATTAATGCTGTTTTTGTAACTGTGTGGTTCTAGGCTTCTTCCTTCAGTTAAGGTTAGCTCTCTAATGGGTGAACCAAGGGGCCACCGAAACTAGGTGGCAATGGTTTCTTCAACTGGGGTGGCTCTAGGCCTCAAAGATAGGACATGAAGGAAATTGGTGAGGCCATGAAGTGGGGCATAAAGATCAATGGGTGATGGTACTTGAACTTGGGTCGCTTCTAACTGCGGAGATATCTTGCCGGCCCCCAATTGTTACCTCTAAATGTGAATTCATTAGCAAAATGGTGATATGGTGGCTTCTAGTTTGCACATGAGAACCAGAGAGGGTGGGACCCTTAACGTCATGCAGCTTGGTAATTGAGCCATTAAGAAAAAATGTTCTAGTGAACTCCCAGAGCCCGGAAGGGCATGCGGATCTGGTATATTAGGGAGTGAGAGGAGTCATGGAAGAGGTGGCTGATCTGCATTTAGGGTGACTGTCCTGGTGGTGAACACCTCATTCAGTTAACAATGCATTGTTCTGAACAAAGGAGGCATAGCCTGTTTGTTATGCTGGACTTGGATTCAGAAGAATCAAGCCTGAAATTATTGAGCACTTACTTCAGTAAAGGAATAATTTTCTGCAAATACATAAAGGTCGTATTGATCACTAAGAAAGCATTGAGTGGAGAAAATTACAAGAGAATAATAAATGGGAAATGAAACATATCCAATATATACTGAGATCGGTTAGGGCTCTCTGAGGCCGCCGGGGGGGGGGGGTGGGCATGCGGGCTTCTCTGTGTCCTCCTACTCCTCATGCTGGAAAGAGACACAAGGCCGTGATCTGGAAGCAGACTGTGTTTCATCACAACAGGCTTGGTCCACAGGTTTCCAAGTCCTGTGTGGAGTGTCTAAGGGCTTCACAAGCATAAAGCCATCCATACCTTCTCTCCCAAAACTGTCAACCAGGGGTAAAGATTTGAAGTCTTTGAAGTAACAGACATAAGAATTGTGAACACAGTTGGCTTCTGAGTCCCAGGGAACCTCAAGGATAGTTCAGGCCAGCTGATTTCCAGTCCTCAAGTAAGCCAGACTCAATTAGGCCCAGAGGGAAGTTATTACTGCCTGGCTGGCAAGGCACCTCTATGCTCTAGTTCATTAAAACTTGCCTCAGACGTTGGTGTTAACAGGCACAGACCAAACACCTGTTGTATAAAAAGCAAGCACTAATTGCCTGCATAGGACATACAGCAGAGAAAAACCCCAAGTCCCAGAAAGCCACAAAGCAACATGAAATTGTAGACAAGATAGTGATTTTGTATATCTCATTTAGAAAAAGAGATAAAGAGAAGGCAAATGCTGTAAGCCTGTCCTCTCGACTGGCCACCGTAACTTGGAAAATGTTATGTAGGTGTTGGGACTAGACAGTAGATGTGCTAGTGGTCTTACTAATAAACTGACATTCTTGAAGAACCTAAAGGAAGTGAAAGAAAAAGAAAAAACGGAAAGGAGAACTTAGGCAGAGGGAGGAGGTTAGTCAGAGGGAGGGAGGTTTAGCCAGAGGGAAGGGGGAAGGTTACAAACATGGAAGGAAGGAGGGTTAGCTAGAGGTAGGGAGGGAGGTTAGTCAGAGGGAGGAAGGGAGAGAGGGAGAGAGGGAGGGAGAGAGGGCTTAGGGAAGGAGGTAGGAGGGCTTATCCAGAAGTAGGTAGGAGGGTTTAGTCAGAAGTAGGGTGCAGATATGAAGTGAAGAAGAACAGGTGTCCTTGTCCAGGAAGGCCTGACAGTCTGAACACTGAAGTGATGCTCTACCTGTTTTTTTCTGAGGAACAGAGGCTAATGTGGCTGGAGCAAAGAGACTTACGTAGAAACATTGATGCATTATAGGAAGTAAGATGCCAAAGGGCCGCAGACCAATGCCAGTATTTGTAGGGACAGCCTTGAGCATCACAGGACAGGATGGATACTGACTGCGATGGAGCCCACACAGCTGGCGTGTGGAGAATGACTCGACAGGAGAGGGTAGGAGCAAGAATCATTTTCTAGGAGTACAGACACAACCGAGAGAAGAGTTGACCAGGGTCAGGGAGGGCCAAGTGCTGGGTTCACCTTGAAGGTCAACTGATAGGATTGATTGACTGAGAAATGACTGCAGGATGTGTGAGACAAATCAGGGGGGAAGATGGTTCTAGAAGGAAAACAGGTTTGCTGTTAGCAGGTATGGTGGCTAACACGAGCTGCCAACTTGATGGTATCAAGAGTCATCAGGCAGATGAGCCTGGAGCCCTGTCTGTGAGGGGTTATCTAGATAGGGATAACTGAGGTAAGAAAACCCACTCTAAAGCAGTTCACCATCACCTTGGCTGGGTTCCTGGACTAAATATAAAGTAAAAGGGAACGGGGCATCAGTATTCATCTCTCTCTGACTGGATGGATACACATGGCCAGCTTCCTTCAGCTCCTGACATGGTGAAGTCCTGGACATGGTGGATGGTATCCTCAAATAAATCTTTCTCTCTTTTTATCGCTTGTGTGGGGTCAGAGCAGTGAGAAAAGTAACTAATGCAGCAAGCAGACATGGACAGTCACAAATGAGTGGCCGCAGACACTCTTTAAAACAAAAGCAGAGTGGGCCGGATTTGTTAAGATGATTTTCGCGAGTGTCTGTCTGGCTTCTCTTGTGTCTATAAGTATCTTGTTTGCCCACAATGTTATCCCAGTCCCTGCAAGACATAAAACCTGAGGTCTCATGTGGATTCTGTGGTGCTACGGCACACTTGAGTTTTCCGGAAGCCCCAGTTTCTTCTGGTAGATGAAGCCAGTTAAGTACTTGGAGCGTGGCTGTGGCTAGAAGAGATAATTCGTGATAGGTGCCTAGCAACAAAGGCTTTATGCAAATTTCAGCATTAGTAAACTGTTCAGGACATTCTTGAAATGACAGCAGCTCTCTACAGAACTCTCATGCATTTTTAACTGATTTTTGACTTAGGGAGAAATTTTTGACTGAGAGCCATTTTATGATAGGGTTAGCCTTTTTAGGTGGCTAAAAAAAATCTACTGACTAAAACCTTTTAGTAAAAACATGTGATGTTTATGATGTAAATAAAAGCAATTAAGTGGCAACTGTGGTGGGTCTGCCTGGTTCCCAGCATCCTTGTCTTGGACAATGCCAAAGTTGATTCTGACTTTCTGGAGACCTTTGCTGGCCAGCATGTTGATGCCCAGTATCATGGTAACTTGAGGTTCCTTGTTTATATGTGTGTATATATTCATGTATCACTCTTCTGACTTAATTTAATCATTACACTCTTTCTCCTTTGTTTCTTTCTTTCATTCAATTTTTTTTCCTTCCTTCCTTCCTTTTTTTTGTCCCACCCCTACCCTCTTATCTATTATCCTTTCAGTGATTTTAGCTGGGTCAGACCTCAGCAAGCAGACAGGTGTGGCTCTTTTCCATTTTACATCTCAAGGTACAAGAACTGGTCACCTCAGACAACCGTGGGGGATTGTTGGGGGGGGCAGTAATGGGAGGTGGATGGGGAGGGGAACACCCATATAGAAGGAGAGGGGGAGGGGGAGGGATTTGGGGGCTGATGGATAGGAAACCGGGAAAGGGAATAGCATTTGAAATGTAAACAAGAAATCCCCAATTTAATAAAAATGGAAGAAGAAGAAGAAAAAGACAACCATGGGGGAGGACGAAATGGACTTTTATGGGGTCACATGAGCTTTCAGTATTAGTGAACCTGAAAGTATATTTATGTCATACATACCTTAGTGGGAAAATAATGTCCAGCACAGGAAATGGTTCTAATGAACTCTGGGCTAATGAAATCAGGGGCTGTACACACAGCAGGAGTGGGAAGCCAAATAGATTTGGAAAACTGACAATGTCTTGCACCATGAGTGGAAGGCTAATCTTCAGCATCATTCTAGGGGTGGGCACAGTGGCAGAGATGTAACCCGATTGGTGGTGCTTGTTGGGTTTGTTTTGCTGGACCACTGACCAGTCCCTGGGGGAACTGCATCCTGCTGTGGTGTTACTGCTCAGCCCTAGAGCATCCTTGGACATCCACTCATTATTTTTATTTGCGTGGGAGTCTGGATTTTTGTTTGCTTGTTCTTTGTTTTGTTTCACTCATGCCGTACATGAAAAATTAGAAGGGCCATATTGATGGGCTGGCTCCCCTTTCATTTGCTCTGTGAAGCACATCCGTTATTCTTTGATTACTCCTAATGTTAGGCGAGGGGAATTAAGATACAGGTCAGTAGGGTCTGTGAAAAGGAAATGCAGACCTGCTGCCTGAGGAGACTCATTGTCTCTCCACAGGACAGGCAGGGCTCCGCTGGGGAAGTGAAATGGCAAAGCCTGTGTCCTGACAGCAAGGCTTCTTGACCTTTGAAAAGCCATACCTCCCGCTGTGATGTTCTTTCTATTTTCTGCCAACCAAGATGTTGAATTTTAACTTTCTAAAATTCACAGCCCAGAAAACAAAAACATACAGGATCTCCATCTCATCCCCAAATCATTGGTTGGATTGAAAACCAACATTTAGACTGTAGACTGTAATCTTCATGTTGCTCTCAGGATTTTGGAGCTTTTAAACCTTTGAGGGATATAATTTGTAAGATGCAAACTAGGACGGTGGGTGTGCTGGGCAGTTCCGGGGTGGGTGTGAAGTAAAGAGCTCAGTATTCTAGGGTCTGTGGAGAGGGAGAGAAAGTAGAGCCATGGGGAAACAGCTTAGAGGTCTTGCTGCAGTAGGTATCAAGGTTTGAATACCAAGAACAATGCTTAATGGTCACTGCAGAAATCTTTGAATATATTGCTTTAGTGTATATCCTACCTGCATGCCATGGTCAATGAGTGAATATATTCCTGGATAAACAGACCAAGTGAATGCAGATGCTAGTGATGTGACTAGTACAAAGGAGAAAGGATGTTGATAAAAGTCCTGTTCGATGAATTAGTCTGATGTAGTGGGTGTATGAGGCTAAGTGATGTGCCATCTCCCAGAGGAAGAGGCATGAGCATGTTTCTAGCTCCCAGGGCTCATACTGTTTATCCTGAAGGAGATTTTATAGATGGAGACAGAAAGAAGGTAAAAGGCATCAGTGTTCTGAGCAGTGAAGACATGCCAACGTAAGACCATTGACTCAGGTCTTACACTGAATGAAAAGAAGAGGTAGGCAGGGTTCAGCGGGGAGGAGAGCAGTGATCACCTGCATCTGTCTCTCTCTGTCTCCTGATGTGGACAGAATGTGCCATTGTCCCGCTACCAGACTTTCTCTGCCATGATGACTGTGTCCTTTCGAACCACTAGCCATAAATAATTCTTCCTCTTTTAAGTCCCTTCTTGTTGCACATTTGGTCACAACAATAAGAGAAATAGTTAATACACAGAGAGGGTGTGTAGGATGCTGGATCCTCTGAAAAGTTTCTGCCTTTGGCATCTCTTGAGACCTTCACACACACACACACACACACACACACACACACACACACACACACACACACACACACAGAGAGAGAGAGAGAGAGAGGTGTTAGGAGATTAGGCATGCACACAGATTATATAGAATCGTACACATTCACAGAAACTGTATATGTACAAACATATTCAGACCCCCACTCCCACACCCCACTCATTCTAGTAGCTGATGAGAAGCAGAACTGGGAGTCTGACTAAGAATGTGGATGGGACTGTGGGAGGAGAAATCATGACAGGTTGTGTAGGAGGCAAGTTGAACTACATTTACCTTATTTATCATCTCTCAAGTTCTCTTCAGGAAAATAAAGGAAAAGATAGGACAGCAAGGCCAGGGAGAGAGAAGAGGTGGTTTCACTTTATAAAGGAGAAAATGAAGAAGGTTGGGTTAAGCATCCTCTCAGTCACATAACTTACATGCAGCAGAGGAGAGCTAACATGGCTGGCTCACAATGGTAGGAAGATAAGCAACAGAGAGTATTCAATGACTGACTCACGGCAACAGCAATGCCCTTAGAAAGGACTGTGGGTTCTGGGTGTCACTGTCCACTGTGTTCTCATCTTACTAGAGGACACAACAACCATTACCTGACCACTATAGTAGAGTTTGTGAACAGCAGGGAGCAATTTAGGTTGGGTGTGTTAACACTGATTCAGCCAGTCAATACATGACTACATATCCACCCCACATGTGAATGGGGGACAGCAAACACACAGTTCCTCTTTTTCTTGCTGTTCTTTAATTAGTATTGCTCTTGTTGATTTTTTTTCCCTGAGGTCACACGAGTGCTACAGTTTGCCTGTGTTGGTACAGTTATTCATGCAAGCAAATGACAATTCAAACTTTTGCCTCTTCTCCTGTCATGAGTGCATGGTCTGGGGCAGGGGGAGGCTTTCTCCTTCTTTGGTAATGTTTAGTATCAATATGTCTGATACTAAGTTAGGCAGACATAAGAACTCCCAGTATTTGCAGTGAGGATTGCCCTTGGCAGCTACACTGGTGTCAGAGGATTTGTGCTGAGCCTTAATACTCAAGATAGAATTATCCTCATAATTTTTTGTTGATGGTCTTTTAAAGACAGAGTCTCATGAATCCCGGGCTGGTTTGAACTGCAGTGCAGCTGAAGATAGTCTTAAACTCTGATCCTCTCTCTTCTACCTCATAATTGCTGGGATTACAGGTGTGTAACGCTGTGCCTAGTTTATATAGTGCATTGGATCAAAGGTGGGGTTCTGTGCATGCAAGGTAAGAACTCCCCCAACTGAACTACATCACCGGCCCCTACTCCCATTCTTTAACTCAAGAAAGACTAGTTTATAATGGGTTAAAGGCAGCTGCTTCATTGGTAACGAACCAGATTATAATTAAGTACACAACTGTGACCCTTGAGTTTATTTGTGCAAAGATGGAAATATGCAAAGTCATGTGTTTCTGACAAATAGGAGGTAGACTCTGTGTTCATTTGGCAAAATGATAAATTGGTGGTGATGGAATGAACAGGAGGTCCATAAATCATGGAAGTGCAGCTTCATCACTCTAGCTTACCCAGGTCACTCAGTTTCCTGGAGCCTTGATGTCATTTCTTAAAACGTTATGTTATCACAGCTTGAATTTCACAGTGATTTCCCACTTGATGGTGAGTTCGATATAGTCATTGTCATCCTCCTTGAAAATGACCATCACCTTGTGATAGACGCCTTCCTTTTGAGGGTTCCCTCTTTTAGACAGTGACACCAGAGATTGTTTCAAGCCACGTTCCTCAGAGGCACAGAAGTATATAACGTGACCCATGAACTCTGACTTCCAGCTTGAGTAACTGACCCACCACTCTGAAATGATCTGTCTGGCTTCAATTTCTCACAGGAAGTTATTGAGGGTTAAAAGACATGACTCCTCCCACTCAAAGACACTGCCTTTTGAAAAGATCTGTCAGCGTCTGCTTCCTGTCTTTGCTGTTCTCCTTGACTCACTTAATAGTTCTTATTATATTTCACCCCTCAAATACAACCCTAACCCATTGGCTTCATTTTCTCTTCATTGTCCTTGTGTGACTAACCAACCCTGTATGAAAACTGCTCTCTTTTCTGATTCTATGATAGTAGTCATAGCACAGAAAGAAGCCACTCAGCTTGACTTAGGTCTTATTAAAGCACCACAGTAAATTTCAACACTCATCCGAAGGTCACTAGTGGCTTCAATGTCTTTTCCTTTGGAACATTCAATTTAATTCTTCACCTCGAATCAAGACTCTCAGAGCTCCCTGGTGGATGACCTTGATTTCTACCAATCAGCATGTCCCGCTAACCTCTACTTTTACTCTCTTGTGTTTCCTCATGAAATAAGCATCACCGAGTCCATCAAGAGCTTCCCTTGACTAAGGCACTACCTAAAGACTATACATGGACTGACCCTGGACTCTGACCTCATAGGTAGCAATGAATATCCTAGTAAGAGCACCAGTGGAAGGGGAAGCCCTGGATCCTGCTAAGACTGAAAGTGATTGTTGGGGGGAGGGCAGCAATGGGGGGAGGATGGGGAGGGGAACACCCATAAGGAAGGGGAGGAGGGAGGGGGATGTTTGCCCAGAAACCGGGAAAGGGAATAACACTCGAAATGTAAATAAGAAATACTCAAGTTAAAAAAAAAAAAAAGAGCTTCCCTTGACCTCACTCAAGATTGGGTTCTTTCTTATTTTTTTATTTAGTTGTTTCTATATTTTTTGAGAGATGATTTCAATAAGTAGCCTATAGGCTAGGTTGGTTTTTGAACCCTGTTGTGGCATCCTGGCTCTCTCCCATCTCTGGAAAATGGGTCTCTTTCAGTTGCCCATCACTTTTTTATTACCATCTTTGCTGTTTGTAGTGGTTTGAATGAGAATGCCTTCCCCGCTCCCCTGCCCACACACAGGTTTAGAGACTCAAATATTTGGTCACTAGGAACTAGCACTATTTGGAAGAATTAAGAGGTGTGGCCTTGTTGGAGGAAGTGTGTCACTGGGGGTGGGTTTTGAGGTTTCAAAAATCCCACTCTGAATCCTTAGTCTCTCTCTTCACGCTGCCTGTGGATCGGATGTAGATCTCTCAGCTACATCTCCAGTACCATGCCTTCCTGTGTGCTGCCACGCTCTCTGCAATGATGAAAACTGACTAAACCTCTGAAACGATAAGTCAGTCCCAACTAAGTGCTTTCTTTTATAAGAGTTGCTGTGGTCATGGTGTCTCTGCACAGCTACAGAATACTAACTAAGACTGCTTGTTCCAGAAGAGGAACATTGCAGGACCCAGCCTGACCATGCTGATCATTGGTGGAATCTGGACTTTGGACTAGGAAAACAGTTGAAGGCTTTAAGCAGGTTTTAATGGGACATACTCATAGGGAAATGAAAGATGAGAGTGATGGGGGCTCAGCTCAAAAGGTTTCAGAGGAGAAAAATATTAGCAAGTGATCATTCTTATGGTATTTTGGCAAAGAATGTGGCTGCTTCCTGGCTTTCTTCTTAACATTTGCAAGAGGCTAAATTTGTATACAACCACATTTCTCTCACGTGGAGATTTGTCTTTTGTTTCATAGAATTAGAATTAGAACTAATGGAGTAGACTGTAGGTAGAATGCAGGAAATATTGACTCAGATAAATAATATCTGTTAAGAAAGATTTATGGAGAAATGACATTCCATAAGATTAATGTAATTTCAGTACTCCCATGTTTACAGAAACAACATTGTATTTCTACTGCTCACTCCTGAGCAGAATATGAAATAGCACTATGGTTCATCACAGAAGAGAGGGATAGGAACCAGTGTGCCGTTCACCACCAGTGTTTCTAGATTCTTTTGTGGTAACTGGAGATTTTCTTTAAAATCAGTTACAATTCATTCCTGTTGAGAATTAATGCAAACTCAGAGAAATTGCTCCAAATCTCTACCTAAGCATATAGTGTTTACAAACTCATGTTGAGGGCCTGGCATTTTCCCTTTGTACTATAGCAAGGGATTAAAAAGAAATCATCTGATTTCTTAATGTGAAGCCACTTCAAGCAGAATCTGAAGAGGTGAACATCCTTATTAGTAACTTAAGTTTCTATGTGCTCTTAATGTGTGCAGGTACATAATCATGTGCATATATGTAAGGTCAGAGGTCAACCTCAAATGTCTTCCTTAGTAGCTCTCCACCTTATTTTTTGAGACAAGATTTATCACCAATTAAAACTTATAGTTCGCCAGTTTGACTAGACTAGCTGACCAAGGAGCTACCAGAATTCTTTTTTCTTTGCCTAACAACACCAAGATTGCAAGTGTGTGCAAATATGCTTGACTTTTTTATATAGATGCTGGGAATCAAAATCAGGCCCTCAGGCTTGAGTGGAACTCTTCACCGACTGAACCACAGCCCCAGCTCCTCTTAGATGCTATTTTGATTAGGAAACATTACACATAGTGACAAAGTAAGCTTTATGTTTTCTGAAATCTCTTTTTAAATGGCTAAGATGTATGTATCATTTATCCATGCTATTTATCTAGGAAAAAATATTGATTTGAGAAATTTTTAGATAGAGGATCTGTTTAGTTATTTACATCTGCTATTTGGGTCAATTTTCAAAGTCTGATCTTACTACAACTATCATTGTGTAACTTCTGTATGCTCCTCACCCCCACCCAGGGTAGTTATTTTTCCTTTTTCTTAAACCAATTTATGAAAAAACAGAAAAGTTAGCAAATACTAAAAGGTATAAGAAATCAAGCAAAAAGAAAATTACTCCTAAACACCAATTACAGTTAAAATATTTTTGTGGCTTTTTAGTGACACATTATTTTGTCTTTTAATGGGTGATTTCACTGTTTAACATGGCCTTTAAATACAGTGCTGAAATTCCCCTCATCCTGTAATTCTAGCTGAGGCAGGTGCATCATGAATTGGAGACCACTTTGGACTACACAGCACAGCACTGCTTTCAATCTCTCTCTCTCTCTCTCTCTCTCTCTCTCTCTCTCTCTCTCTCTCTCTCTCTCTTGCACACATGCATGCATACACATAAGAGGGTATAGTTGTAATACATCACACAGAGTAAACACGAGTGTTGTCTGCTTAGCATTTTTTCATTGCTACAAATACACAAAGTCTCATAACATACAAAGAAAAGAGGTTTCCTTGGATCACCGTTTGGAACGCTTAAGCATGTGGCTGTAGGATGTGGAAGCTGGATGATTGTTGGTGGCAATGAATGTAGAGGGGGTAATCACCAGTGAAACAGGACGACAAAGCTCCCTCTCATTGGAACTACATTAGTTCTTTCTAAGTTCAGCGTCCCCAATGACTAATTACCTTGTGCTGCACACTGGCTCCTAAAGGTTTACCAGCTCCCAGCATCCTCAGACTCTAAAATAAACACACTTGGGAACATACTCAAACCGTGTCCAGCCCACAGAAGCTAGATATGCTTCACTCAGACAAAGGTCACAGTGACCTTGGCTGCGAACTCCATGTTGGCGTTATGGCTTGAATCTGAGCTGTCCCCTACAGACTCAGGTTTTGGAAGCTTTGTCCCTGGTTGTGTTGCTCTATTTTAGCAGTTGGGGCCTAGCTGACAGAAGCAGACACTTTGGCCATGACCTTACAGCCATGGTTGTAGTCATTTTCTGATTCCCTGTCTATACCAACCGAACAAGCTGCCATGCCTACTCCTCACACAATAGGCAGACTTGCTCCCGGGGCCATGCCTGCTCTACTGCAGATGGCTCAAATCATTCTGAAACTGAGCCTTCTTGTTCTTAACTTGCTTCTTGTGTCATTTTTGTCATAGCTAGAGAAGTAACAAAGCTTTGGAAGGGTTAAAAATGTTATCTGTGAACAACCTGGCAATGTGGTTGAATTTGTGAAATGACAACTAGGTGAAAGGAAGAAAATATGTAGACAGCGCTGCCCTGCTGCTGAGAGCTGAAACAATTTCCAGCACATTACCCACAAGCAAGAAAATGTCCGGCCAGTTTTTACTTATTAAACAAGGTTTGGGGCTGGAGAGGTGGCTCAGCAGTTAAGAGTGCTTACTGATCTTCTAAAGGACCTCCAGTTAAATGCTCAGCACCCACGTCAGGTGATCCAAACCCTGAAACACCAGCTTTAGTTTAGATGCCTTCCTGAGGCCCCCACAGGCATTGAGCTCACCTTACCTAGACATACTCATACTCACATATATATAGACTTTCAAAAATAAAAACATTATTTTTAAAAACTTTGGTTTTTATATTGATTGACTACATCAAATTCTAAGCCAGAGACTTCGTATTCTACTCAGTGACAGAATCTGGTAGAATACTGTCTTGACTCTGGATGTTTTTAAGCCTATGTTTGGTGAATAGCCTTTCCCCATTCCTCTCTTGAGAGACCTGGCATGTAAATCAGTTAGGAATGAAGGTAATTTTGAGGTCTGCCATTAGCTTTGATGGTAGTGTTGGGTGAGATTCAGAATTAGGGGTGAGTGTAGATGGTATAACTATGCCTAGGAGTTAGTTTACCCACCACCTAACTGCTAAGAGCAGACAAAATGGAAGAACAGTAACAGAGAGAGGGTCTTGCAGGAGCCTGGAGACTATCAAGCACCCAGCACTCAGTCTCATTTCCGACTCCCAGGTAGTGACCATTATGAGCAAACCTCAAAATACTGTAATAGTATAATTGACGTTTTGCTTTTCCTGCCTGGTTACAAAAAAAGTGTTAGAACCCCAATAGGCTTAAATCTTTTTGTTCTTAAAATGATTTTAGCTGTGGGCTAAGGATATAGTCATTTGGTGAAATGCCTAGCATGAACAATCCAAGTCCAATATTAAACCAGGCCTATCAGAAGTTCAAGACCATCCTTGGCTACATAGTGAATTTGAGATCAGTGTTAGCATTCTGTCTAAGCTCTGTCCCACAGTTCCCTGGCAACAGCCAGGTATGCTCCACCTCACAGTTCCCTGGCAACAGCCAGGTATTCCTGACGATATGTAAGGGGCTGCTTGCCCCCTTTCTCTCTCTTTCTCTCTTGCTCCTTTCTTGCTCTTGCCTTCTTGCCCCCACTATCTCCCCATTCCCCTCCCCCCTCTCTCCAGGTGCTCATAGCTGGCCTCTTCTCTTCTCTTCTCTTCTCTTCTCTTCTCTTCTCTTCTCTTCTCTTCTCTTCTCTTCTCTTCTCTATTCTTCTCCTTCCTCCCCTACTCTCTCTCTCTCTGCCCCTACTACCCTCTTAACGTCGCTCCCCATGACCTGAATAAACTCTTCTGTATTATACCATCCTGTGGCTGGTTCCTCAAGGGGAAGGGATGCCTCGGCATGGGCCCTGCAGAGGCACAACTTTTCTCCATACCTCACCACACCTCCATAGAACATATCCCCCCTCTCTTTATCTTTTTATAAACATTTCAATCAGTTTGGGCTACAGGAGACCCAAAAACAGAATCGAAAAGCAACCAAGAAAACTAACAAAAGAAAACAAAAATCCCTGGCCCCCAAACAAGAAAAGCACTCAAACTTAACTAAAAGTGCACTCTACATTAAATTTTAAACAAAAGATTGAACATATACAATTTTTAGAGTGTTTCCCACCAGTATATGATAGAAAATAAAATAATGCTAAGGAGGAATGAAAGCAAGAGGGTGGTCTAGCCTGATGCTCTTGCACAGTAACTACCGTGAACTCACCAGGTGTTTTATGGAGGATATACTGGGGCCCATGCTAGGGGGGTGCTGAGGTTTGTTTCCCCCACTGCTGCAGCCCCAGATGGCTGTGTGGCTGACAGGGCCATTAAAGAGGAGGCACCCTGTGCTGTGCTGGTCATGCCTCCATTCCCTGCTGCTGACCAGAGAATTGGGACAGGGCCCATCTGCTCTTTGTGGGACTTTTATGGCCTCAAAGCGATGCCTGAAGGTGGGATGTATGGTGGCCATTTACACACGCTGTGGGAGAGGAGCTTTAGTCATTCTGTTTACATCCTGCAGCCAGGAACAAGGGCCAACCATGTTAAACAAGCTGCCTTTGGAGCTGCAGGGACAGAAAAAACTGGGTAGGCTCCTCTCTAGCCCACTGAGACTGTCACTAGTCATATGACCTTGAAAAGTCTCTCCACCTTCAGCCTTAGTCATAGCCTTGGTCATGTGTAAATTCTCTCTCTTCTGACTTGTACAGACTCCTGGCACAGCATCTACTCCCACTCATCTCAGAGATACGCCTTTCTGACTCCCCAGCTGGACTGAACCTTTAGAATTCTTCTGGCTTTATCAATGTCACTTTGTGGACCAATATCCAATTAGCAAACAGTTATTAGAAAGTGTTATTGTAGAAATATAAAAAATAAAAAACGTATGGTTGTCTTTTACCACGAAACACATCCGAACTCCGTGGCAGCCCAGTGTCTCCTGCCACGGCACACTTTTCTACACTCAAACCGTCACATAAAAGAACACACAACACAATAATCTTTGACCCAATTGGTAAGATATAATTGCCCACCTAAACATACAAAGCCCAGTACCATCCATCCCTTAAGAACATTAATAACAACCTGTAAATACACAGAGCAGAATCTTAACATCACCTGCATGGCTTCTCGCCCTCTCCCTCCTGTCTCTCCTCCTTTCCGGTCCAGTCTCCTCCTCTTCCTTCAAACTTCTCTCCTGCCATCTTTCCTTCTCCTCCAATGACAGGCCTCCTTCTATCCTGTACCTGTCCCTCACCTGTATTTTATGAATTCAATGGGGAGAAGGTTCTGGTGAAGTCACCGGAGTCCTGAGTAGTGACTAGGCAGCTGTCCTTGGGGCAGTGGAGTTAGCATCAAAATACAGATAACTCCAGGGCAAACCACAACAAGAAAGGCGCACTTGATCCCAGCAGCTGTTCTAAATACTTCAGGAGTGGTGTGAGGAAGGTGTGGGATCCAATACCAAAGTCTATCACCAAATTTTGAAGTTTTTGTTTGAACAGTAAGGTGTTTTAAAATCAGTGTGTCTGCAAGGAGCTGCAGTTTCATGTACATCACAGCACAGGGCACAGGCGCTGGGGGGAGAATCAACCTGCCTTTCAGATAAGACAGTGGGCCAGACTGTTATCCTTCTGTCTAAGCTCCACCCCCACAGTTACCTGGCAACAGCCAGGTGTGCCAACACTATGAAGGGGCTGCTTGTCCCCTCCTCACTCTCTTGCTCTTGCTCCTGCTTCTTCTTGCTGTCTCTTGCCCCTTTGTCCCTTCTCCCCCTATTTCCCTCCCCCCTTCTCTCCACTTGCTCATGGCCAGCCTCTACTCTACTCTACTCTACTCTACTCTACTCTACTCTACTCTACTCTACTCTACTCTACTCTACTCTACTCCTCTCCTCCTCTCTTCTCCTCTACTCTCTCTCTTTCTTTGCCCTACTGCCCCTTAACTCTCCTCCCCATGCCCTGAATAAACTCTATTCTATACCATACCATCGTGTGGCTGGTTTCTCAGGGGGAAGGGCTGTCTCAAAACGGGCCTGCTGAGGCACCCCGTTTCCCTGGACCTCTGTAGAACACAATCCCCCTCTCCTTTATCCTTTTATAACACAACCTTGGTGCTTAAACCCAGGACATATCCTCTCTTTTCTTTTTATAAACACATCACAGACATTGTCCCAACATGCCTGGGATCAGGGGAAGACACAGTATAAGAAGGGAAGGAAGCACTGCCGAAATTCACCATGAAAGGGACAAGGTTCCTAAAAGTGCAGAGGAAAAAGATATACTGAGAAAGTGATTTTAGATGGGACAAAGGTCTAGCCTAGTGCTAGAGGAGAAGAAAAGACCTCACCCAAAAGCAAGCTGGGTGGTTCTCATGAAAAGAGACTGATAAACGTACCTTCAGGAGGAGTCCCCATATTCCCAAACCTCCAGTGTAATTGTACTTAGTGAGATGGTGGATTCCCCAGTGGATGGTTCAGTAAGGGATGGATCCCAATTTACCATTCCCTATGATTGGGAGAGCAGTGGGCAGGCTCCACTTTGAGAGGAGGATGCGTTGTTCAAAACTGAGCTACTGCTGGGGCCTGAAATCATGGTCAGGGAGTCTGTAAAATCTGCTGCAGTCCCAGGATGAGACACAGCCCTGCAGACAGTTGCAGAGAACTGGAGGACTAGGCTCTGATGAGCCTGAAAGAACGACAAGCCACCAGAGGCCCTGCTCAGGCAGTGGATGTGTAACATTGCCCTTGATGAAGGGGAACGAGCTGATCTCCTAGACTAAGAATAAGTAGCATTTGACAACCTCGAACCTGATGTCAGTGGGTGGATCATCTGCTGGAGCCACTCGGCTGCTGTTTTCTGCCTTAGAGCTGGAGAACTGGGAAGTTCATGCCTTCATAGGGGTGATTAACACTTCAAATGTCCCCAAAGCTCTGGAGACAGGTAGGTTGTCTGCCTCTCTCCCAGACCTCAATGCTGCGGATGCGTCCCAGTCTCCCAGTACACTTGGACTAGTCATATCCTCAGGGAGTATAAACTCTTGAGTCTTGGAAAGGTAAGAGAATTTGCCCAACTTAGAGAGAGCAAAGCTAAGTGAGGCCGGCAGAGACCCTTGGTGTTAAGGAAGGAAAACTATTAATGAAGGCTGGTCTAGTAGACATCAGCTCCTTGTCCGATACAGATTCAAACACCGCATAAACCTTAGCGTCCTGATGAGACTGATGAGCCTATGGTGTGTCAGTCAGATCCTTGGCATCATTTTAGGCACGATGGACAGAAACACGGCGAGTGAGTTCTCAGGGAGAGAATGATGCTCCAGAGATGGTGGGACCCTTTTACAGTAGTTACTTGACCTTGCCCCCTGGGTCATTTGTGTTGAGTCTTCTTTGAATAGAATTCACAAGCTCAAGGTCACCATCTTGTGCTGTATATTTGGGATGGGAGCCAGGGTCCCTTACGAATTTGGGTCTCATGTCTTGTGTAAATATTTTTAGTGACTAGGGCAGAGTCTGAGTGGTTAGGGTCTGGCTGGTAGAAGAGACAAAGGCTAAGAAGGACAGAAAAAAAAGAACTACAGAAAATCACCATGGTATGGATGAGGCTCCTAAAAGAACAGAGAAACCCAGAGCTGCACACAGATTTTACCAACTTATATAAATACTGCTTTTAATATTTATGGGACATTTGCAGTGTAAGGTCGTTTACAATCTGTTGGCTGTATGTTATTTTGGACCCTGCATGGATGAATATATACTGTAAGGGTTAAGATATGCATTTATCTTAGGTTGTAAAAGCAAATGGGAAATTCAAGGCACAGTAAAGTTGGTGACATTGCTTTCTTAATGTCAATTTAAACTTAAATAGACCAAGCACACAGTAGGACAGCAGATTGAGCACACACTCTTACATGATCTCAAGGCACATCATTAGCTTGGCTGCTGCAGGTCTGGCAAAGTTCAGTCTCTTGACGGCAAGAAAGATTTTCAGAAGAAGATATTAACAGAGGTTTTAGTTTTTATTCTCCCTTTTAGACATTTGCCCAATTCACCACTGAGAAACTATTTTTTTGTCCATTTTCTAATACTCTGTCCTCCTCCTCCATTAACATTTTTCATTCCTTTCTCTTCATTTATTTAACCTTACTTCTCCTCTATTTTCTGCCATCCGCTGCCCTCTTCTTTCGTATTATTTATTTGCCACTTTCACATTAACTTAGTAATTGTCAGCATCACAGGGTGTTTCCTCCCAGGCTCTCATTCTCTGGCACAAGATCACCGTGAGTTACTGGTTATCCTCAGCCGATTTTGAGTGTGTTTCTCTCTCTTGTGTGGCTTGATGAGGTAGCTGCTAAGCCACCTGGTCCCTTGAGTGACTTCGTGGCAGGTAGACTCAACTCAAGACCGGGAAGGAAATCGAGAGGCAGAGGAAGAGGCAGAGAAAATCAGCACTGTGGACAAAAAAAATATACAGAAGAAAAGCTAAGCAAGAAAACTGAGATTCTGAGGAATAAAAGTCTGGTATTGAAAACTTAATGAATCAGATGAAAATGACAGCAGAAACATCACCAATGGATGTATCAAAGCAGAAGATAAAATGTGGGATGGAGGTCAAGGGTAAGGAAACTCAATATTCAACATCAATTGGAAAAGCATGAAATCAGCATGACCACAAGCCCCTAGACATGATCAAGAGACTAAAACTTAGAGGCCCTGGAGTACCAGAAGGAAATGAGATTAAAAAGTAAACCCATGAAAAACTTAATGAAATTACACCGTAAAATTTCTCAAATCTAGATAAATAGATACCCAAATATCAGAGACATTTAGAATAACGAACAGCCATAGCCAGAGAACTTCGCCATGATGTATTGGTAAAGTGAATGATCCATCAGCCATGCCCACAGGGCACACATGTGAACCTTTGCTTTCACTCAGGTTACAATCAAGAGGACGTAATAGGAAAATATCAGATAGTCATTAGAAGGGATAAAGAGTTAAGGGTCACTACCCATGAATAAAGGGTCCAATTCATCAAGAGGATGGAGTAAGTGTGAATGTGGATGCACTAAGCCTTGGTGGTCCCAAGGGCTTCTTTTTATTTGTTTGGAACTGGCAGCATGAGGTTCGGGGGATAGTGACTGAAAGATTTATGGTTTCACTTAGAAATACGCTCAAGATTCCCTCAGAAAAGAGGCTGACGGCAGCCAGTGACAATGTTGCATACCTGAAAGCCACTGAGAAGGTAGGGTCTGTGTTTTCTCCTCCCTAAAGTTATGTGAATGCTAAATGGATTCATTTACATAACCTACAAAATATACATGAATTGACAGATCAGTTTGTACAATTTTGAACTAGCGATCAAAATACTTTGAGTTACCTATATTGTATATTGTTCTTTTAGATAAACCTTCTCCTTAAGCTGGGAGATGGCTCAGCCTTAGCTTACCGTGCAAGCACCAGGACCCGAGTTCAGATTCTCAGAAGCCATGTAAATGGCAGGTGGGTGTGGTGGCCCTCCTGTGATTCCAGCTAGGTAGGAAGAGACAGGATGTCCCCAGATCAAGCTGGCTAGCAAGACTAGTCAAATCAACTAGCTCTGGATTTGAGTGAGAGGCCTTGCTTCAATGAATAATGTAGAAACGCAAATTGAGTGATTCTAGACATCTACCCCTGGCTTCCACACACATGCACACACATACACATGAGGGCCCTTATGTGCAAAAACATATGTTCATATATAAAAAATGGAAAACTAAAAAGATTAAATTTCTCCATTTCTTCCTATAGAAACTGCCCTTAAAAACAACCCATGGGTACCTGTACAGGGTCATCAGAGTCCTGCCAGCCAGAAGATGCTAATGATTTCAGTAATTAACTCCTTCAGTGCTATTACCGCTCTACCATATAGGTGAGAAGAAGACAAGGCACAGAGGAGTTCAGAGACCTCCCTAAGGACACACAGGAGGTTTTCAGAGATAGACTCCGCCCCAGGCACAGGCTTCACGTAGTCTCATGACTGTAGTTACTTCCCATGGTGGGTGAGTTCCAGAGATAGTTGTCGGAGGAGTGCAGGAGTGTTTTTTAAAATGTGAGCTACTATAAGTTTAAGTGGTTGCTTCAGTTGTTATAGACATAGTTATTGTTGAGACTGTACTGGAGCCCATGTCATTCTCGTGGGGGGAAGGGCTTGTCAGCACTGACACCCAAGGATGTTGAAGTTTAGCACAGAACAGACCTCTGAGCAAAGTCAAAGAGTGTAAAGTAGTTCTGTGGTGGACATCTGGAAGGAAAGAAGTCTCCCTTTCCTTGCCTCACCTCAGGAGTCCTGGAAGTACAGAGGCCCATTCCATGTGGCTTCTGATTCCTAACTCCAGCCCACAGCAAGTACTTCTCCAAACTCTGTATGATGTTTAGCTTTTGTCCCTCAGACTAAGCCTTTGCTGACTTTGTTGTAACGTAATACTCTGTCCTAATACATAAGATATATCTCCATCTCCAGCTTCCCTCCTCCTGCTGTTTGTGGCCTTGGAATTCCTCAGAGATGGCCATTCCCTTGCTACCCTGCTCATAGCATCAACCATTCAGAGGACCTCACTGTAATGGGCTCCCTACCTCCTGCTCCTTTCCCCTTACCTTCAGCATCTCAGGCGGCCCTGTTGCTGCAGACTCCTAGCTGGCCTCTTAGGCTACAACCTGTCTATCTTTCAGTTTTCCAATTTTAACTGTACATCTGATAATAACACTTGCACTCAGTGGTCCTTAATGTTTCCCAGTTGCCTTGAAGATGTATGGTAAGCTCTTTCCACAACTTGGCTGCATCCGGCTGTTTGGACACCATCATCCATCGTACTTCCTAATTGACCTCATGCTGCAGCCATGTCATACTGTTCTTGAGGTGGTCATGTGTGCCCATGTTCCTGGGACATGAGCCAACAATTTATTTTCCTACCAATGTTTCATATCAATTGTCCTTTTTGGGGAGCTTGGGATGCAGCTTATTTGCGAGAGCACTTGCCTAGCCTGAATGAAATCCTCGGTATCGTGTAAAGTGGCCAGGAGGATGCATATGCTGTAACCCCTTCCTTTGGTAGGTGGCATTAGAAGGATCAGGAGTGACACCCGCGGATCCTGGTCCGCAGCAGCTCTCTGCTCCCAGACACCGTGGGAGAGAGACCCGACCGCCTGGTCAGGTGGGCACTCCTGAGGCTGCAGAGCGGAAGAGACCACCAACTCTGCCCACCCCTGCCCACATCCCTGGCCCAAGAGGAAACTGTATAAGGCCTCTGGGCTCCCGTGGGGGAGGGCCCAGGAGCGGCAGGACCCCTGCCTGAGACACCACCGGAACCTGAAGGAAACAGACCGGATAAACAGTTCTCTGCACCCAAATCCCGTGGGAGGGAGAGCTAAACCTTCAGAGAGGCAGATAAGCCTGGGAAACCAGAAGAGACTGCTCTCTGCACACACATCTCGGACGCCAGAGGAAAACACCAAAGGCCATCTGGAACCCTGGTGCACTGAAGCTCCCGGAAGGGGCGGCACAGGTCTTCCTGGTTGCTGCCGCCGCAGAGAGCCCGTGGGCAGCACCCCGAGAGCAAACTTGAGCCTCGGGACCACAGGTAAGACCAACTTGTCTGCTGCAAGAAAGCTGCCTGGTGAAATCGGGACACACAGAGGCAAAATTCCTCTAGGACCGGGCACTTCCTGTGTTTACCGGAAGTCCCACACCCGCGGATCCCGGCCCGCAGCAGCTCTCTGCTCCCAGACCCCGTGGGAAAGAGACCTCACCGCCTGGTCAGGTGGGCACTCCTGAGGCTGCATAAGCTCCCGGAAGGGGCGGCACAGGTCTTCCTGGTTGCTGCCGCCGCAAAGAGCCCGTGGGCAGCACCCCGAGAGCGAACTTGAGCCTCGGGACCACAGGTAAGACCAACTTTTCTGTTGCAAGAAAGCTGCCTGGTGAACTCAAGACACAGGCCCACAGGAACAGCTGAAGACCTGTAGAGAGGAAAAACTACATGCCCGAAAGCAGAACACTCTGTCCCCATAACTGACTGAAAGAGAGGAAAACAGGTCTACAGCACTGCTGACACACAGGCTTATAGGACAGTCTAGCCACTGTCAGAAATAGCAGAACAAAGTAACACTAAAGATAATCTGATGGCGAGAGGCAAGCACAGGAACCCAAGCAACAGAAACCAAGACTACATGCCATCATCGGAGCCCAATTCTCCCACCAAAACAAACATGGAATATCCAAACACACCAGAAAAGCAAGATCTAGTTTCAAAATCATATTTGATCATGATGCTGGAGGACTTCAAGAAAGACATGAAGAACTCCCTTACGGAAACACAGGAAAACATAAATAAACAAGTAGAAGCCTACAGAGAGGAATCGCAAAAATCCCTGAAAGAATCGAAGAAATCCCTGAAAGAATTCCAGGAAAACACAATCAAACAGTTGAAGGAATTAAAAATGGAAATAGAAGCAATCAAGAAAGAACACATGGAAACAACCCTGGATATAGAAAACCAAAAGAAGAGACAAGGAGCTGTAGATACAAGCCTCACCAACAGAATTCAAGAGATGGAAGAGAGAATCTCAGGAGCAGAAGATTCCATAGAAATCATTGACTCAACTGTCAAAGATAATGTAAAGCGGAAAAAGCTACTGGTCCAAAACATACAGGAAATCCAGGACTCAATGAGAAGATCAAACCTAAGGATAATAGGTATAGAAGAGAGTGAAGACTCCCAGCTCAAAGGACCAGTAAATATCTTCAACAAAATCATAGAAGAAAACTTCCTTTACCTAAAAAAAGAGATACCCATAGACATACAAGATGCCAACAGAACTCCAAATAGATTGGACCAGAAAAGAAACACCTCCCGTCACGTAATAGTCAAAACACCAAATGCACAAAATAAAGAAAGAATATTAAAAGCAGTAAGGGAAAAAGGTCAAGTAACATATAAAGGCAGACCTATCAGAATCACACCAGACTTCTTGCCAGAAACTATGAAGGCCAGAAGATCCTGGACTGATGTCATACAGACCCTAAGAGAACACAAATGCCAGCCCAGGTTACTGTATCCTGCAAAACTCTCAATTAACATAGATGGAGAAACCAAGATATTCCATGACAAAACCAAATTTACACAATATCTTTCTACAAATCCAGCACTACAAAGGATAATAAATGGTAAAGCCCAACATAAGGAGGCAAGCTATACCCTAGAAGAAGCAAGAAACTAATCATCTTGGCAACAAAACAAAGAGAATGAAAGCACACAAACATAACCTCACATCCAAATATGAATATAACGGGAAGCAATAACCACTATTCCTTAATATCTCTCAACATCAATGGCCTCAACTCCCCAATAAAAAGACATAGATTAACAAACTGGATACGCAACGAGGACCCTGCATTCTGCTGCCTACAGGAAACACACCTCAGAGACCAAGACAGACACTACCTCAGAGTGAAAGGCAGGAAAACAACTTTCCAAGCAAATGGTCAGAAGAAGCAAGCTGGAGTAGCCATTCTAATATCAAATAAAATCAATTTTCAACTAAAAGTCTTCAAAAAAGATAAGGAAGGACACTTCATATTCATCAAAGGAAAAATCCACCAAGATGAACTCTCAATCCTAAATATCTATGCCCCAAATACAAGGGCACCTACATACGTAAAAGAAACCTTACTAAAGCTCAAAACACACATTGCACCTCACACAATAATAGTGGGAGATTTCAACACCCCACTCTTATCAATGGACAGATCATGGAAACAGAAATTAAACAGAGACGTAGACAGACTAAGAGAAGTCATGAGCCAAATGGACTTAACGGATATTTATAGAACATTCTATCCTAAAGCAAAAGGATATACCTTCTTCTCAGGTCCTCATGGTACTTTCTCCAAAATTGACCATATAATTGGTCAAAAAACGGGCCTCAACAGGTACAGAAAGATAGAAATAATCCCATGCGTGCTATCGGACCACCACGGCCTAAAACTGGTCTTCAATAACAATAAGGGAAGAATGCCCACATATACGTGGAAATTGAACAATGCTCTACTCAATGATAACCTGGTCAAGGAAGAAATAAAGAAAGAAATTAAAAACTTTTTAGAATTTAATAAAAATGAAGGTACAACATACCCAAACTTATGGGACACAATGAAAGCTGTGCTAAGAGGAAAACTCATAGCACTGAGTGCCTGCAGAAAGAAACAGGAAAGAACATATGTCAGCAGCTTGACAGCACACCTAAAAGCTCTAGAACAAAAAGAAGCAAATACACCCAGGAGAAGTAGAAGGCAGGAAATAATCAAACTCAGAGCTGAAATCAACCAAGTAGAAACAAAAAGGACCATAGAAAGAATCAACAGAACCAAAAGTTGGTTCTTTGAGAAAATCAACAAGATAGATAAACCCTTAGCCAGACTAATGAGAGGACACAGAGAGTGCATCCAAATTAACAAAATCAGAAACGAAAAGGGAGACATAACTACAGATTCAGAGGAAATTCAAAAAATCATCAGATCTTACTATAAAAACCTATATTCAACAAAACTTGAAAATCTTCAGGAAATGGACAATTTCCTAGACAGATACCAGGTATCGAAGTTAAATCAGGAACAGATAAACCAGTTAAACAACCCCATAACTCCTAAGGAAATAGAAGCAGTCATTAAAGGTCTCCCAACTAAAAAGAGCCCAGGTCCAGACGGGTTTAGTGCAGAATTCTATCAAACCTTCATAGAAGACCTCATACCAATATTATCCAACCTATTCCACAAAATTGAAACAGATGGATCACTACCGAATACCTTCTACGAAGCCACAATTACTCTTATACCTAAACCACACAAAGACACAACAAAGAAAGAGAACTTCAGACCAATTTCCCTTATGAATATCGACGCAAAAATACTCAACAAAATTCTGGCAAACCGAATTCAAGAGCACATCAAAACAATCATCCACCATGATCAAGTAGGCTTCATCCCAGGCATGCAGGGATGGTTTAATATACGGAAAACCATCAACGTGATCCATTATATAAACAAACTGAAAGAACAGAACCACATGATCATTTCATTAGATGCTGAGAAAGCATTTGACAAAATTCAACACCCCTTCATGATAAAAGTCCTGGAAAGAATAGGAATTCAAGGCCCATACCTAAACATAGTGAAAGCCATATACAGCAAACCAGTTGCTAACATTAAACTAAATGGAGAGAAACTTGAAGCAATCCCACTAAAATCAAGGACTAGACAAGGCTGACCACTCTCTCCCTACTTATTCAATATAGTTCTTGAAGTTCTAGCCAGAGCAATCAGACAACAAAAGGAGATCAAGGGGATACAGATCGGAAAAGAAGAAGTCAAAATATCACTATTTGCAGATGATATGATAGTATATTTAAGTGATCCCAAAAGTTCCACCAGAGAACTACTAAAGCTGATAAACAACTTCAGTAGAGTGGCTGGGTATAAAATTAACTCAAATAAATCAGTTGCCTTCCTCTATACAAAAGAGAAACAAGCCGAGAAAGAAATTAGGGAAACGACACCCTTCATAATAGACCCAAATAATATAAAGTACCTCGGTGTGACTTTAACCAAGCAAGTAAAAGATCTGTACAATAAGAACTTCAAGACACTGAGGAAAGAAATTGAAGAAGACCTCAGAAGATGGAAAGATCTCCCATGCTCATGGATTGGCAGGATTAATATAGTAAAAATGGCCATTTTACCAAAAGCAATCTACAGATTCAATGCAATCCCCATCAAAATACCAATCCAATTCTTCAAAGAGTTAGAAAGAATAATTTGCAAATTCATCTGGAATAACAAAAAACCCAGGATAGCTAAAGGTATCCTCAACAATAAAAGGACTTCAGGGGGAATCACTATCCCTGAACTCAAGCAGTATTACAGAGCAATAGTGATAAAAACTGCATGGTATTGGTACAGAGACAGACAGATAGACCAATGGAATAGAATTGAAGACCCAGAAATGAACCCACACACCTATGGTCACTTGATTTTTGACAAAGGAGCCAAAACCATCCAATGGAAAAAAGATAGCATTTTCAGCAAATGGTGCTGGTTCAACTGGAGGTCAACATGTAGAAGAATGCAGATCGATCCATGCTTATCACCCTGTACAAAGCTTAAGTCCAAGTGGATCAAGGACCTCCACATCAAACCAGACACACTCAAACTAATAGAAGAAAAACTAGGGAAGCATCTGGAACACATGGGCACTGGAAAAAATTTCCTGAACAAAACACCAATGGCTTATGCTCTAAGATCAAGAATCGACAAATGGGATCTCATAAAACTGCAAAGCTTCTGTAAGGCAAAGGACACTGTGGTTAGGACAAAACGGCAACCAACAGATTGGGACAAGATCTTTACCAATTCTACAACAGATAGAGGCCTTATATCCAAAATATACAAAGAACTCAAGAAGTTAGACCGCAGGGAGACAAATAACCCTATTAAAAATGGGGCTCTGAGCTAAACAAAGAATTCACAGCTGAGGAATGCCGAATGGCTGAGAAAAACCTAAAGAAATGTTCAACATCTTTAGTCATAAGGGAAATGCAAATCAAAACAACCCTGAGATTTCACCTCACACCAGTGAGAATGGCTAAGATCAAAAACTCAGGTGACAGCAGATGCTGGCGAGGATGTGGAGAAAGAGGAACACTCCTCCATTGTTGGTGATTGCAGACTGGTACAACCATTCTGGAAATCAGTATGGAGGTTCCTCAGAAAATTGGACATTGAACTGCCTGAGGATCCAGCTATACCTCTCTTGGGCATATACCCAAAAGATGCCCCAACATATAAAAAAGACATGTGCTCCGCTATGTTCATTGCAGCCTTATTTATAATAGCCAGAAACTGGAAAGAACCCAGATGCCCTTCAACAGAGGAATGGATACAGAAAATGTGGTACATCTACACAATGGAATATTACTTAGCTATCAAAACAACGACTTTATGAAATTCGTAGGCAAATGGTTCGAACTGGAAAATATCATCCTGAGTGAGCTAACCCAATCACAGAAAGACATACATGGTATGCACTCATTGATAAGTGGCTATTAGCACAAATGCTTGAATTACCCTAGATCCCTAGAACAAACGAAACTCAAGACAGATGATCAAAATGTGAATGCTTCACTCCTTCTTTAAATGAGGAAAAAGAATACCCTTGGCAGGGAAGGGAGAGGCAAAGATTAAAACAGAGACTGAAGGAACACCCATTCAGAGTCTGCCCCACATGTGGCCCATACATATACAGCCACCCAATTAGACAAGATGGATGAAGCAAAGAAGTGCAGACCGACAGGAGCTGGATGTAGATCGCTCCTGAGAGACACAGCCAGAATACAGCAAATACAGAGGCGAATGCCAGCAGCAAACCACTGAACTGAGAATAGGTCCCCCGTTGAAGGAATCAGAGAAAGAACTGGAAGAGCTTGAAGGGGCTCGAGACCCCATAGGTACAACAATGTCAAGCAACCAGAGCTTCCAGGGACTAAGCCACTACCTAAAGACTATACATGGACTGACCCTGGACTCTGACCTCATAGGTAGCAATGAATATCCTAGTAAGAGCACCAGTGGAAGGGGAAGCCCTTGGTCCTGCTAAGACTGAACCCCCAGTGAACTAGACTGTTGGGGGGAGGGCGGCAATGGGGGGAGGGTTGAGAGGGGAACACCCATAAGGAAGGGGAGGGGGGAGGGGGATGTTTGCCCGGAAACCGGGAAAGGGAATAACACTCGAAATGTGTATAAGAAATACTCAAGTTAATAAAAAAAAAAAAAAAAGAAGAAGGATCAGGAGTTTAAGGTCATCTTTGGCTACACAGTGAGACTGAGGTCAGCCTGGGGTACAGAAAAGGAAAAGATCCCCTTTCCATCTGTTTCAATTCTTTAGGGTGCAGCCCACAAGCAGCTTCCTGATCGTGCTGAGATGGGGTTCCCTGCTAACACTGCACTGTCTTCTCTGCAGACAGCAGCTCGTACGCTCTTTCCACAGCAGGTTGGAGGCTCTTGAAGTGTTGCATGCTCTATGTGCCTTCACAGCACCTGATACAGTTGTTCTATACCTCAGCTTTTTAAATGTATGAGTCTGGTCTCCATTTAGGCTGGAACTTTTGGTGGGCAGTCGTCATCTACAACATGAATTAGCTTCCATATTGGTTGGCTTTAATTGCACTTCCTATAGCTAACATGACTGGGCTGAACTCTAAAAGTAGGCATTATGTCTAATTTCTTCTTCCCATGGTTCCCGGGAGGATCTCAAGGAGGGAAATCTGTGCAGTGCTGGATGCTTGGCACGAACTCGATGAAGTTGCCACTGATAGATTGTATTGTGGTTGAACTTGGCCCAGCATTTTCTGTGACTGAGATTTAGCATGAGCCTCCAGGTTCCTGAGATGGTTACTGAATCTGGAATGTTCCATGGAAGCTTATGTTTTGAGGATTTGGTCCTTGGCTTGTAGAGACTTTGGGAGGCTGGCCTGACTTGGTGACTTGAGACCTATGAAATTATTCTTGCCCCTGGTTCCTGGGTGGGTCTTTCTGCTTCCTGATCTACCACTTGAATAGACGTCCCTAAGCCTTTCCTGTCACCTTGGGTGGAAATCCCTCTGACACCATGAGCTGAGAGAAATCTCATTCCCTCTGAGTTGTTTGTCAGCCATTGTGTCAAAACAGTGAAAGGGATTCCAGTTATCCCTCCCACGGTAAAACACACAGAATTCTAGAATACTCTACAGAAGAGCATCACACTTCCTTTCCTCTCCCATTGCACCTTTGTGTGCATTTACCATGGTCAGCTGTTCTAAAGAAGAGAATCTACCTCATGGTGTTTGTGAAGGCTTTTAATCTCAGAACATTTCAAAACGTACTATGCCCAAAGTAAGGTAGGCAAGGAACAAATCAACTGACTTACTGAGTGTGAAATAAGTGACTGACCTCTGTGCTCCTGGTAGGCAAGACAGACAGTCAGACAGTCAGACAGACAGACAGGTAAGCAAATAAAGGGAAAACTTAAACCCAACAAACTATTATTTGAGTTGCCTGATTCAAAACTCGGGGTGTTTTTCTTTCCTAGGGTAAAAGAATTCATTCCTCTTCAGATAAGTTAAATCCATGGAAAGGAATGGCCTATTGTAGATGCAGGTTGAAAGTAACACGATCAGCACATGAAACAGGAAATCAATTTTCCTACTAGAGTTGCTGAGGACATAACACTGGCGACATGGTTTCAATCTCTTTTAGGATTGCTAGGGGAGAAGCCCCCCTCTCATTACCTAAGGAGGTTCTGCCTGGTGGGAGACCAATAAACCTCTTGCATCTGCAAAGTGGTGTGGAATCAGGCTGTGATGTCAAGCCTAGCTCTAGGGTTAGGTCTGTGTGGGTGGGGATGAACATCTATCTGGTTGTTAATGGGCTGTGTGTGGTAACTGATGAGTCTGCTCACAGACACCTTCAACCCTCGTCAGACTGGACGAGGCCAAGGGGAGCTGAAGTCAGCTAAGTCAGCCTAAGCTCGGAACCTGCTCAGGGAGCAGGCTCTAGAATACGGTGCTGTTGGAGTTCCTCTTCTAGGCCAAATGGCTGAATGGCTGAGCTAATGCCCTCATCAGGGAAGAATTGTTTCTGCCAAGTTGCTGACAGGGTAGGTTTTTGCATATGACTTCTGTAGCCTGAGATTATAACATCATTTCATCTTATGATTCATTTTAGGAAAAAAGAAAGATGTCTAAGCTGTACTTCCTTTCTCCAGACCCTTGATGTTAATTCCTTGTGTCCCCTTCTCTCAAAATTGTTAGCTAACAAGACTGTGGCAAAGGTGGGAATGGGTAAGTTACATTCCAACTCAACTTCTTACCCAAGTGATTTCTTTAGTAATGAGAAGTGTTGCCATGTCTCACTCCAAAATTTTGAGAGTATTTTTCATTACAAGTCCTACTATGATTGTCAAGGGAAAGAATCCCGCCTGTCTATAAACGCCCCCTCCAATCTTCCCCCCTCTCTTGCGCATGCGCACATGTGTGTGTGTGTGTGTGTGTGTGTGTGTGTGTGTGTCTGTCTGTCTGTCTGTCTGTCTCAGGTCACCTAGGCTGATTGTGAACTTCTGATCCTCCTGACTCCTCCTCCAAAACTCTGAGGTTACAAGTGGACACCACTGCACCCTGCTTTATGTGACTTTGTGCATATTAGGACTACATCCTACCAACGGAGTCACCAGCTGAGCTCCATGCTCAGTCCTGTCTGCAGTCTTACACAGGCTAATCCCCAAAGTAAAAGAAGAGACTGCTAAAGTGTTAACTCAGTCTCTTTCCCCCCCAGAGGTTAGAAACACCCCTGACAAATCTGCCCTGATTCACCAACATTCCAATCTGGTCCTCTCAGCTGTCATAATTTCACCCCAATTTACCAATGCAAACTCTGGAGATGCTCCTTAATTAATCCTCTGCACTAAGGACTCTGAGCAATGCCAAGTTAGTTATCTAAGCTTATTGCTTTAAGCATCTCCTACATCCAAATTGCAGAAATTCTTGGTAGTGCCAGCACCCAGCACTTCAAAGTCTTTGACTTCTCCTTCCACAGGATTTTTTTCTGAAGGACTGGAAGTGAGTGTGCAGGGCACAGGATGAGCAGGTGGTGCAGAAGAATACCCAGGTGACATTTTTCTCTTAACTGGTAGATAGCTGTCCGGAAACATTCTCACTCACAGGTGAGGAGGGTCAGAGGAAGCCAGCTTTGGAGAGAGTTGGACTGACATTTCTGCTGTGGAGCTGCTCCAAAGGCGAAAGGGCCTTACATACAGCTCAGCGCCAGGTACTGCAGTTTGGTGTCCTACATGTTATGAAAACCAGCTCACCATGTCACAGTAGAATTTGGTCTTCTAAAGATTGTTTTTTCTTTTTTTTTGAAAGGGAAGAAGACAAGTTTAACTTATTTATTTTTTCCTGAGGCATTTTAATAGATCGTGTTTGTTATAGTTCTGTGATAGGTCTAAATATACCTGTTATTAGAGATAAGGAAACTAAGTGATGACATAGGGACGCCTTGAACTCTGGTCTGTTAGGCTCTGAGGGCTGTTTCAATGCCATTGGACCATGGTGCCTCTGCGTGGTTGAATGCACTGTTCAGTGAAATGGAATGCCATCAGTGAAGTTCTTTGTGTTCTCCTTGACACCACTCTATGTGTTTGCATTCTCCTTGGGTTGTTACAGCCATTATTACTCATCAGGGAGAGATAGGTTTCCTCGAGTTTCTTAAGTACAAGCTCTTGTCTGGTCTCTCCTAGGAGAGGACAAGTCTCAGTCAATATTTCAGCATAATGGACACAGTGTCACTAAGACACAAGGCCCATGGATCACTAAGGAATAGTTTTTTGTTCCAAGGTAATATCAAGTGTGAGGCTCTGCTCTCAATCTTCCGTAGCTGGCTTCTGTGTGAGGACATCAATCCATGACTCTTGAGTACACCAAAGCACAGAATGTTTTCTGCAGGCTCAGGGAAAGCTATAGCTCAAAGGCCAATGCTGAGAACGTGCCAGTGTGCAGGGTTCCCTATGGAGAGGTGGAAAGCAGGACTGTCCCACACTGCCCAGGTCCTTGTACACACTCTTAAACAATAATTTTTCCTTTCTGGACTTTGATGTTTTGAGATTATTTCCCAAGCCTTAGCATCCCGTGTCCCGTGACATTCAGCATTGTATAATCTGTATGGTGGTTTGAGTAAAAATGGCCTCCATAGGCCCATAGGAAATGGCACTACTAGTGGCCTTGTTAGAGGGAATATGTCACTGGGTCGGTCATTTGAGTATGTCACTTGAGGTTTTAAATGCTCAAGCCTGGCCCAGTGGCTCTATTCTAGCTAGCCTGCCAATTGAATGTAGAACTCTGAGTTCTCTCCCTAGCACCATGTCTGCCTGCATGCCGTGATGCTTCCCACCATGACAATAATGGACTAAACCTGTGAAACTGGAAGCCAGTCCCACTTAAATGGTTTTCCTTATAAGAGTTGCTGTGGTCATGCTGTCTCTTCAAAGCAATAGGACACCAACTGAGATGGCCTGTGAGAAGTTACTATTTCATTTACAAGTAGGGAATCTTGACATAAGAATCAAGAGGGAAAAGAGTGAATGATTACTAGAAATAATTTGCTATATTTAGATGAACAATGTGTTTTCATAGCAGCTCAGTCCCAGGAGACAGTGTGCTCACTGATTATTTTCTGTTCATTTGCTATTGTTGAACATAATATTGCTATAATCTCCATGAGTGTGATAATGGTTCAAGATTGGCAGAATTTGGTCTCTGTATTTACAGAAATATTCAGGAGGGAATGTGGAAGTTTTTTACTATTTTTTACATGCATGTATGCATGTGCATGTTCCTGTACAGACAGGTATGCATGCCTGTAAAGGTTTGGAGAGCAAACCTAGATGTCTTACTCAGGTGTTGTTCGCCCAGTGGTTTGAGACAGGATCTTTCATTGGTCTTGGTCTTGCCAAGTAGGGTAGGCAGGCCTGAGCGCAAGCCCCAAGATCTGGCTGTCTCTGTCTCCCAAGGGCTGGGATTACAAGCACGACACCACATGTGCCTTTTTATGCGGGTGCTGCAGACTGTACTCAGGTCTTCCCACCTGTGTGGAAAACACTTCGCTGTCTGAGCTATCTGCTCAGTCTCTGGTTGGAGTTTTGAAGTTCCATATTGCAGTCCTGTGTCTGACAGGTTAATCATTAGACTCTGTAAACCCTGGGAGGACTTTAGAAGAGTCAGTCATGTGCTTGCATGCCCACAGCCATGGCTAGTTGGTGCCATACAGATGATTACTTCACTGCCTACAGCCACAGTGGGCATCTCTCATCAGGTGGGGGGAGCCAGCTCAGGTGACTTGCCATGGAAACGTGAGGTAGGATTTGAGATAGGAAGCTACACAGCTGTGAAGAAGCATCAGAGTCAAGGGAAACAGGTCATGGTGAGCCGGAGGGAGAAGCTCTTCAGGCAACCGTTTTTGATATCAAGAAAGGTTTCAAGGTTCAAGCACAAGACCAAGTGACTGTTCTGTTGGTGCAGGTTTGAGGTGAGATGGATGTGAATTCTTAACAGCTCAGTGATTGTCAGTGGCTTAAGTTCTCTCATGTGCTCTCTTCTCAATCAGCAAAATGAAACTAGTATTTAATTATGGACCTGTGAGGATTGGATTGGCATAGAGAACCTTGACAACTGTGCTTGACATTTTGAAAAATCGTATGTCAATGATTTTATTTCTTGTTTTGGTATGTGTGTGTATGTGTGTGTACATGCATGTGTGTATATGTGTGTATGTGTATGCATGTGTGTATGTATGTTTATGTGTATGTGTGTTTGTGTGTGTGTGTGTGTGTGTGTGTATGTGTTGCATACACATGGGTGTGTGGGGGCTTTTCCTCCATTTTTCTCCACATCATTGCTTAGAAACAGGACCTTGCACTGAACCAGAAAGTGTGCCATTTTGGCTAGGCTGAGTGTTAGTGACTCCTGATATCCACTTGTCTCTGTCCCTCTATTCTGGAGGGTCACAGGCATGCTCAACTTTTTATGTGGGTTCTGTGGATCAAACTTAGCTCCTCACATTTGGACAAAGAGCATGTGTACCCACTGAGCCTTCTTTCTCTGTTCACTGTCCTGCTGATTTTGTCAGACTTCTGACACAGGACTTCCTCCAACTAGGGATGTAGCAGGGGGCAACTGGAACTTGTGATTCCCCTGTCTCTGCTGCTATGAGCATTACAGGCCTACATTACTGCTCTTGGTTTCAACTGTGCTGAGGATCATGCCCAGGGTTTCATACATGCTTGGAAAACATTTACCACCTAAGTTACACCTCCAGCTCCTGCTACTGCCCAAGGAGCAACATGCTAAGTGTTTTTTTTCTTTTATCAAAATCTAACACCATTATGAAATAGAGTCTATTGATATCTTTATGAATGTGGAAACTGAGTCACAAAAATGATAATTAACATCTCCACCATCACTTAGCTAGTGGTTGTTACAATTGGAATGTAAATTAGGTCTCTCTGCTCTGGAATCTGCTTGTTAATCAGTCTATTACTGCCTCTCTGCTGACCTGTATTAGCATGAGAAAATCAAAGGGGTTGGCAGGACAACCCAGCACTAGAGAGATGGCAGCTAAACGGGGAGTGAGGCCCAATCATAGGTCTTGGGAAGGATGGCAGTGCTGATGCCTCAGCTAGGAATCCACTAGATCTTTTCAAAGATTCCCATCCTGGCATAGGCTGAAGTGAGGCGTCTGTTTCAGGTACCACAATAAAGGAGATGTAGGAAAGATGGACACAGGGGATATGGACTCTTATTCTGTCTTGATGGTTTGCCAAAGCATTTGTGCCCATGGAAACAGAATGGTTTGATCTGGTCATCATTGTCCATTGAGCAAGCAGTAAGCCCTCCTAAAATAACTCATTGCCGAATGAAGCGAAACCAGCAAGCGTTACATGAATGCAAACTAGTATTACTTCTTTTAAAACGTTTGTTACTTTACTTATTTATTATGTGTGTGAGTGTGAGTGTGTGGGGATGTGTTTGTATGTGTGTACTCAGCACTGTGCCTGTGTGGAGGACAACTTTCAGGAGTCATTTTCCCTCTCAGACTATGTGAGTCCCTGGTGGTCAGTCTGGGTAGCATTTACCTTTACCACTGAACTGTCTCCCTGACTCTCATCACTTTCTTCTAAGATCTACATTAATTTTTTTCCAGGGATTTCTGGCATATCAGTTTATCCAATCACAGAAAAGGAATGTCATTGGAAAGATGATGCCATAGTCACGAAGTGAAACCCCTTCACATTCTGGTATTTGACAGCTGAGGGAGATACATATCTCATCCTACATTCATGTTAACAATTTTACCAGACGCTATGCATAACAACAAAACAGCCATTATGGCTTCATTTAAGGTGAAATAGCATGTCATTAACTTGCTGCATTAAATGTATTTTCTCCTAAACATAGTAATCTTGACGAGATTATGGTCTCCCTCCATCTGAGTCAGTAGTTAAAATAAGATTTAATGTCCATCACTACAGAAAACAATGGCAATGAATATGACCTTCTAGAGTGTCAGATGCCTACACATGGTGATGTGAGATCCTTTAATGGTATTGTACGAGTCCCCAGAAATAGATGTTTCATAACCAAACGTTCTCATCAAGCAATACGGCCTTTTTTTTCCTTCTGGAAAATGTGTAGCTATAGCAGCGGTCGATACAGTTCAACACTTCCCTGGCTTCCCTTTGATCAGCCTGCATCAAATGCTTAAAATTTAATGCCAGAGCTGATAACACCATGAGCTCCGAAGACAGAAGTAAATGAAAAGTCAACCTTTCAGGCTGCACCCTCATGCAGGCTTTGCACATTCGTTTCCTGCCCCCAGGCGACTGAATGTGTTAGCTGTGAGAACATAGAGAAACTTTCCGAGGACGAGGAACAGAGATTGGAAAGTGTCACCAATAGAGAACTGTAGGAACTAGGGCTTTCTCTGACTGAGTCTGTTTGTGCCTGCGGAATTTTGTCAACAGCAGGAGCCTGGGATTCACATTGCTTCTAGGACCATCCAAGAGCCTCTGTTTGTTTTTTTCCTGGGAACAAGGAGGGAGAACGCTCAGCTGCTAAGAGCACCTATAACCTTGGGAGGTAGACATTGCTTGAAGACGTTGTGCCTGGGGGGGAGGCGAGGGATGGGGACAGTTTGATATTTACTGTGCCCATGAGAAGTTACTCTTGTGTTTTAATTTTCTCCCTGCTGTGACAAAATGCCTGACAAAGCCACCTGAGAGTTTATTTTGGCTCATAGTTTGGCTCACGGTAAGAAAGACACCGTTAGCAGGAGCCTGAAGCAGCTGGTCACACTGCATCTGCAGCCAGGAAGCAGGGAGAGATGAATGCAGGCGCTTGACTTGCTTGCTGTCCGTCATTTGTCACTTTTGTATTTAATCAGTCCATGGGATAGTACCACCCTCACCTTAATTAAGTCAATCTTCCCAAAGGTTTGTCTCCATGGAGATTCTAAGTCCCACTAAGATCACAGTCAAAATGAATTACCAGACCTTGTAATTTTTTTTTTGGCTTGAAAATTGAAGTATTGAGTTCACGTCTGTAACTTCTAGAGTTGATTCATTTTAGTATACTTGAAATACGTGTAGAAACGACTCTCTAGAAAGTTGGAGCCAAGGAGACCATTGTCACAGTCCTGTACCCACCTTTCTGTGTGCTGAGTGTGGAGGCACAGTGGTCTACGGCAGATATCCTTTGCCTTCTGGGGATCTGCTCACGGCAGTACTCAGCTTAGCCTAGACCATTCCCTAAACCGTGAGCTTTACTTTGTCCTGGACTCTACCCACACTTCAAGACATTTCTGCTACAAGGCCCAGGTGACTTAGTCCCAACTCTCAAGGTCCCCCTATCAGGACAGGATTGGATACTTATTGGCCAACATGTACCATAGCACAGTAATGGGAAAGAAACCCCACACCATATTGAAACAATATTCTAGCGTGTGTGAGGCCAGCAATTCTACACCATGTTAGGGATCGCCTGTCCCCAACCATATGCTGGCACCATCTCTGCAGGCATCACTTTGGGTCTTTTCTTGACAGCCCCTGTTTACTGAGCTGACAAGTGCCCCAGCTGACTGCCTCATAACAGCGCAGGGAGGATCGAGATGAGCCTTGGCTTTCAACAGAGATGTTAATTATTCCAGAGACAGACATGCTTGAATGGGGCCTTACTGTTTTTGTCCTGGTCTTGGGGAATCCAAACAAAGGACATTTAGAAGTTTGCTTAAGTTTTCAGTTTGAAAACAAAACGGTTATCCTTCCCTTGGGTCCTCTAAGTGTGTAAGAGGTCAAATGGTGACCGAGTTTGTAGAGTGGCTAACACCACTAGAGTTATTGATCATTTATAGCCACTGCTTACATACAGAGTCGGCATCAGGGCAGGGGGGTTATGAGGTAGGACCTGGGTGTGCAAAGGTGAGACAAGCTGGATGCAGATTTCTGCCTTGCAGGAGACAGTGCCGTTCACTGGAGATTTTCTGAATGTGAGATATGTTTGACTTTTTGTGAATGAATGCCCCTGATTTCCCTATCCATTCAAACACAGAATGGTTTTAATGGCTTTACTCCATGAAATACATGCTGACGGGGAAATCGCCTTTACAAGATGTTCGTGATGTCTGATTCAATCGTTTCTTTGTCAAATGTGTTTTTATGAAGGATATTAACAGTTAGTTAGAATCCCTCCACCTGCCCATTGTGTTCATAAATCAGGGTATCTACAGTAGTTAAGAAAGATGAATTTGTTAAAATTTGCTATTATTCTTCTGCATGAGGATCTGAAGAACTGGATGGGTGCTGATTAGTTACCCATTAATGTCGAGTAGCTCTGTAATTAATAGGCAGCTCCACACCTTGCCTGTGCGCTATGGACTGACGCAGTTAGAATTTATTCCAGTAGGATTTGAATAGTTTGTAAGGCAAGTTCGTTTTCTCATCATGTAACCACTGCTGGTGCACAGAAGGCCATCACCCTGAGACAAGGATCTGCCCCAGGCGGTGGGATACACCCTGTGCTTTCAGAGCTGAGTGATGGGTGGGAGTCTGAGTCTCATGGTGACAGTGGGAACTCCAGAGAAGACAAGGGCTTTCTGTTTTCCTCTCAGTCCAGAAGAGAAAGGGCTGTAGAGAAAGGGAAAGGAGTATCTCTGGGGAAAGGCAGAGGGAAAAGACTTATTAGGAGCAAGCCAGACACAGTTATGGGGAGAAAAGTAAAGGTGGGAGATCAGGACAGGCCTGACACTGATGGGGACTAAAGGCCTGAGAGAAAAAAATGGCAGCACACACAAGGGATGTCCCTGCTTCCTCACAAAAGAAGTAAAAGTAAATAAATATTTGTTGAGTTTCCACAGTCTTCTAGGTGTTCTACCAGTAGCTTTCTTAGCACAGCCCATTGAGTGTATTAAAAAGGCTGGATTAAATATACAGCAGGATTCACACTTTCACCCACAGTGAAGGGGACGTGCAAGAGCAGGCGCTTAGTCGATGCTGTGACCCTGACTGTGGACTCAAAGACAAGTCAATCCTTTCAACGATAGCCGCCGTGTCAAGAGTCAGTATGACTTCTCCTACTCCCTTCTTTGCATTTCATGTTTTGCCCACTCCATCAGCGTCTGAGTCTTGTCTTGTTAGGTTCTTGTAGACCTGCTGCTTGTGAAATATGAATGATTTGTATCTCTGACCTGTTGTTCAGAAAATTAAATTTTCTTGTTCCTTTGAACCTATGATTTTTCTCCTATAAAATGGAACTCAGTAAGCATCCACAACTCCTGATGTTGAGTGTTGCAAAGGAGATGATGTGTGTGTTAGCACAATGTAGACAGACGGCAGGCTCTCAGCACGCATGTTCACAGATCCACTGTCTAGCAGCAAGGGAGACAGATGCTGCATTTGTATCCAGTACTACACACACACACACACACACACACACACACACCTCACATCTAAACAACCTTGGGATGGTTACTTTTAATAGTTAACTTGACCTAATCTGGAATCGCCTGTGAAGTCTTGATGAGGAAGCCTAGATCAGATTGGCCTATGAGCACTACTGCAGGGGATTGTCTTGATTTCATTGATGTGGTACCCACTGCAAGCAGTACCCTTCCTGAAGTTTGACTCCTGAATTGAGGCTAAGTACCAACTCCCTCTGTCTCAGGCTGTAGAAAACAGTTGCCTCAAGATTTTTGCCACTGACCTTCCCCACTGTTATAAACTGTGCCTTTTCAGGGTATTTTGTCACAGTCAGAGTAAAAATAACATGTGTCTTTGTTATGTGTTGGAGCATCTTTTGGGTATATGCCCAGGAGTGTTATAACTGGGTTATCATGTAGAACTATTTCTAGTTTTCTGAGGAACTGTCAGGCTGATTTCCAGAGTGGTTGTACCAACTTACAATCCTATCCTCGCCAGCATCTGTTGTCACCTGAATTTTTGACCTTAGCCATTCTGACTGGTGTGAGGTGGAATCTCAGGGTTGTTTTTGATAACAAGGAAACATGTTCCACTATGTTCATAGCAGCCTTATTTATAAATAGCCAGAAGCTGGAAACAACTCAGATGTCCTTCAACAGAGGAATGGATACAGAAACTGTTCATTTACACAATGGAGTGCTACTCAGCTATTAAAAACAATGACTTCATGAATTTTGCAGGCAAATAAATGGAACTAGAAATTATCATCCTGACTGAGGTAACACAATCACAAAAGAACACACATGGTTTGTACTCACTGATAAGTTGATAGCCTGGTACAGATGTCCCCTGATAAACTCTGTTAGAGCCTGACAAATACAGATGAGGATGCTTGCAACCAGCTATTGGACTGAGCACTAGGACCCCAATGGAGGAGTTAGGGGAAGGGCTGAAGGAGCTGAAGGGGTTTGCACCTCCTTAGGAAGAACAATATCAACTAACCAGACCCGTAGAGCTCTCAGGGACTAAACCATCATCCAAAGAGTACACATGGACAGACCCATGGCTCCAGCTGCACATGTAGCAGAGGATGGTCTTGTCGGGCATCAGTGGGAGGAGAGGCTCTTGGTCCTATGGAGGCTCAATGCCCCAGTGTAGGGGGATGCTAGGGTGGTGAGGCAGGAGTGGGTGGGGGGTGGCGCACCCTCATAGAGGTAGGGAGACGGGTATGGGATAAGGAGTTTGTGGAGGGGAAACTAGGAAGGGGGACAACATTCTAAATGTAAATAAATAAAACAACCAGTAAAAAAGAGTGAAAGTTACTATAGTAATGATATACATGGATAATGAAGAAACTCCTGAGGATGGCTTACTGACTGGCCAGCTAAGGGCTGTGCTTTGCATACACATTTAGGGTTTTCAAGAGAGAGGAGGAGGAGGAAGAAGGAATAGAGTTGGTAATAGTGGTATTGGAGGAGGGGAATCGGGAAGAAATGAAGGAGGAAGAGAAGAAGGTTGGTTAACAATGAAACCAGAAAGTTTAATACAAAGCTTGGATTTTTGCATTCTCTTAGAAAGCGACAAAAACTGTTAGCAATTGGTTTTGGTTGATGTCCCACATTCACGGCAGCTGAGCAATGCAAGATCGAGCTGCATCATCAGGCTGGCTGCATAGTCTGCTTCCCCTCCCTGGTACCCATGGCCCATATCAGCGTTACTATCATCTTCTTCCCCCCTAGTTTGAACCAGTCTTACGTGTGTCTGTCATCTCCAATGTGCTATTGGACTTGAGTGGCTCTTTATGCTATCACCCTGCCCTGTGAGCATTTGTGCCCATGAACTCTTGCTAAGGGCATCTTCTTCCTTTTGCCTATGTTCTAATAATAGCACACTGTTTCTGGAGGTCAGAAAGATTTAGCGTTTCCACCTTCAGAAATAATGTTCAGTCATCATCCAGAATGCAAGGGAAGGGTAACATCCTGTTAAGTTATGTGCCCTCTGGAGAGCTTCCACTGGGCTCGCTAATTTGCTGGAAAATTTGGTGAGACCCAGTCTGTTGAACTAGATAATTCATTTTGCCTTTGAGGAATTCCTTTAGCTCTGCAATGGGAAAAAGGAATCTTGAGTTTCCCCTAGAGGAAAATTCTTCGGAACACTTAAACAATAGGGATAAGTTCTTATCTGTGAGGCCATGTGACCATGAGGCTGACTCTGCAATGCTTTTTGTCTTTGCCACAGAGACCTTTGATTCAATGTGTCACCTGGCTAAGTAGATGTTTTAAATTCTAGATTTACCAGTGACAGTCCAGCTGAGAGGTTCAGTGACAGCACCTACGATGGTTAAACTTAATTGTCAACTTGGCCAGATTTAGAGTCACCATGGAAACAAGTCTCTGGGCATGTCTGTGAGGGTGTTTCTTGGATCAGGTTAATCGAGATTAGAAGACCCATCCTCAATGTGGGTTCCATTTCACAGACTAGGATCTTGGAGTGAACGAAAACCAGAAATCGAACTGAGTGTAAGCTTTCGTCTTTCTCTGCTTTCTGACTGTGAACACAACATCCTCTGCTGTCTCCTGCTCCTACCACCATGGCTCTCTGCTATGATGGATGGGGTCCTTGAGTTGTAAGTTGAAATAAAACCTTTCCTTCTTTAACTTGCTTTCTCTAGGACTTTTGGTGCAGCAATGAGAAAAGTAAGTACTAAAGTCCCTGAAGTCACACCGAGCCACACAGCCTATGGCTTGAGAGGTGACACTGACCTGGCTCATTCTGATGTCCCTGCTCATGTTCTTTCTATATCTCCCCACCACACATTTTTTTATTATAATCTAGCTAACAACAAGGACATTATTCTAATCTAAGTCCCTCTCCATCCCTCATCATCTATAATGGGCAATTGGAAATTATACATCTTAATTAAAACCACTGACTTGCCATGGAATTTCGGTTCCTACACATTGGGAAAGAATAAAAATCAGTAAATATCGGTTGCAAGGACTCTGTGGACCGATTTGATCCCTGACTTCATGGCACTTACATGCAAAAGAAGAACAACAGACATTAATCAAGTAATACAGGGTAATGTGATTGCTAGCTGTTGCTGGGGTGAGGATAGAGGAAGTCTCTATCCTTAGGCATTCATACTCCATGTATGTATAGAGAGCACAGTGTAGCTTTGGGGAGAGTTAGGGGGAAGAAGGGTAGATCACTGTGGAGGATACACAAAGTGTTTGTCAGGTAATAAACACTGATCAGCATCTAAACTGGGCCTGTGGGTTGGGCAGGAGGGTTCTAGGAACAGGAGGGAGCTATGCAAAACCAGGAGGCAGCATGGAGTTTGGTTTATTTGGAGAGTGCTGGGAGAGATCACTGGAACTGGTGGACATTTCAGGGACCAGCTAGAAACCTAGTGCAATTGAAGCTCCCAGGAATCTATGAGGGTGACCCTAGCTAAGACTCTTATTAAAGGGGGGATAAGGAACTGAACCCGCCATCTTCTATGACCAGGTGAAACTTTCAGAGGATTGGGACACCAACCCAGCCACAAAACCTGTGAATTTGTCCTGCCTGCAAGATGTGCTGGGACAAAGGTGGTGAAGATTTTGTGGGAGTTGCCAACCAACAACTTAGTTTAAGTCCTATGAAAAGGACACTGCCTAGAGGGCCAGGAATCAGAGGCTGGGTAGCTCAGAGACCTTGGATAGAACCAAACATGACTGGAAAAATATGTCACTGAATTAATTGACCGACACTCTGATATACTAGTAGACTAGGGTCTAGCATAATCGTCATCAGATAGGTTTCACCCAACAACTGATGGAAACAGATGCAGAGACCAACATTAGGTGGAGCTCAGGAAATCCTGTGGAAGAGGGAGATGAAGGATTATAAGAGCCAGAGGGGTCAAGAACACCATAAGAAAACCCACAGAATCAACTGACCTGGGGTCAAAGGGACTCACAAGGACTGAGATAACAATCAGGAAGCCTGCATGGATTTGGTCTAACCTCTTTGCATATACGTTATGGTTGTGTAACTTGGTCGTCTTGTGGGACTCCTATCAGTGGGAGCATGGGCTGTTTCTCACTCTTTTGCCTGCTTTTGGGGCCCTTGTCCTCATACTGGGTTGCTTTATCCAGCCTTAATATGAGGGGATGTGCCTATGGGAGGCCTATCCTTTTCTGAAGGGAAACTGAGGAGGAGTGGGTCTGGGGATCCTCCTGTCTGACTTTCCTGAGCATTGAGATCACAGACCTAAACCTCTGTCTAGTTTCAAGAAATATTTCTATCAGCACATACTCGAGAATTTGTCACTAGAGACATCAGCGGATGCAGATACAGTATTGTGTAGCCTCCTTCTACGTGAATGTCTTGAGTTTTCTTGACAGGACTCATTACATCTGGGTTCTACTTTGTAGAATTTGATTCGAATCCTGAATAATGCTGTCACCTCAAAGATGTCTTCCTGATATCAGTTAACATTTTATGTGCACTAGATCAAGCCATCACTTGTACATCCATTAACACCTTTTTTTCTTATTAAATCACACACACACACACACACACACACACACACACACACACACACACACACCCATTTGCTTACTTTCTCTTCTTCTGAGATGCTTCTTGAGGGCAGAGAGTGTGTCACAGTGTCTGACATATTCTTAACTTAACACTGTTAATTCAGCAGACCACTGAGTGAATACTTGATATTGTAAACAAGTTTACATCTGTACATACAGGCTCCTGGGAAGAGGTCTGGGTAGTAAACCAAAGCTCCTTATAACTGTACCTGTAAGGAAATGTAAGGAAAGCCAGTTTCATCCTCTGAAATGCCCATCTAAAACTGTTTGCTGCATGCTTAGGGGAGCTGTCGACACTGACTTTGCTGAACGCCATCACAGTCATGTTTAGCTGTGGCATTTGGGAGACAAATTCCAGGTCTCAGCTACCCTTCCACTGTTGCTGTTATTCTATGGGGCTGGAAGATGTTTTTTATCACACACCTTGAGTTGCTACCTGGCCAGAGCTGGTTCCTCGTGTTCGGTGTCCACGATTCATTTAAATCCTTCAGCATTCTTGTTACGTCTTTTGAGGAAAATACTTGGTTAGCATTATTCCTTCCTCTGGCTTCTCCGCTTATTTTGGTGGCAGGTGTTGGCGTGCTTGTGGCGTCTGTCTCCTGTGAGGCTCATTTCCAGGCATCTCCTCTGGAGCCAGTGCCCATTCTGAATGTCATCCAGCTCCATCGGTCAACCCGCTTACCACGTGGGCAGAGGTGAATGGGCCTCTGGCGTCCTGTCAGGTGTTGCTCCTGGGGCCTGTGCTGGACATTCCTATTTAGCTGTAGGAAGGCAACATCCCGAAAATAGAGTACAGACTGTTCTTGGGGGAAGAATCCAAGGAGGCTGTAGCGGGCATGAAGGCAAGAGATATGGTCTGGCAAAACAACTGCAGAGTAGAATCAAGACTTTCTGGGTTCAAATCACCATGGTTCCGGAGGTCACACGGCTTATTTACTAACACATTAGAAAGGCTATGTTTAATTTATTTATTGTTTTGTTTTGTACGCATATGTATGTATGTATGTGTGTGTATGTGTGTGTGTATGTATGTATGTATGTATGTATGTATGTATGTATGTATGTTTGTATGGCTGCATGAGAAAGCCAAAGGACAACCTTGAGTGCTGTTTCTTGGGAGCCAGCCAGCCTATATTTTTGAGACAGGGTTTCTCACTGCCTGGGGGTTACTGATTTGGTTAGGTTGGCTGACGAAGAGCCCTAAACTTTGTCTGTCTCCATCTCTCAGCACTGGGCTTATGGGACACATGCTATCACATCACGTCATGCCTGGCTTCCGATGCAGGTTTTAGGAATTAAACTGAGGGCTTCATTTTTGTAAGGCAATCACTTTACGGAGTCTGCAGTCTGTCAGTTTATTTGATTTCAATGATGAATAACTATTGCATGTGTCTGTGGAGTATAACTCCATGCTTTGACTATAGAAAGAGCCAACCAAACTGACATATTCATCACTTCATAATTTATCTTTTCCAAGTAGTGAGAATGCTAAACATTGTTTTAGCAAATTTGACATATATAATACCTTTTGACAAACTCTTGTCACCACTAAAAGATTTTCCTCTAGTCTGACACCCTCACCAAAGCCCTGGGCCCTTTGATTACTTTGTCTTTTGTCCTCTCTCTTCCTCTATAGTCTAGACATCTGTGTAGTAATGCCACCAAGTCCTCTTATGTGGCACGACCTAGAGGTTTCTGTTTATCTAAGCATATCGGTTAATTGGGAGTTATCTTCTTTGCCACACCTGAAATAATAGTTCCAAGTAAGTGTGCAGTTCTGGAGAAGGCTGAGGGCTACAGAGGCTGAGGGCTTACTCTGCCATAATGTCCTGTGTCCTGGGAAATGTCAAGTCTCCTCAAGTCTCAGAGGTGTCATGAACACTAAAAGGGAGTGTGATGTGTGCCTGGGGTGTAGCAACCATCAAACAAGTGGGAATCTCACCTGCTCTCAGCATGTGACTGAGTATGCTGAGCCACCCTGAGTAGTGGTTACCTTTGAATGTGTGCTCTGGGGATTGCTTTCTCTGCTATTTGTGCTGCCTTTGACGAAGCCCTGGTGGCTTAAGGGTTTTTTTTGTTTTTTTTTTTTTTGTTGTTGTTGTTGTTGTTGTGGTTGGGGTTTTATTGGTTTGTTTTGTACTTTGGTGTAGTATAGATTGAACCTCGAGCATGCCAGGCAAGTACACTACTGATAAGCCAGTTCCCCAGCCCGGGTTTGTTCCTGTTTTAATGTTTTTTCCCTCGCTCTCTTACTCCTTCCCTTTCTTTTTCCCTTAATCCTTCCATTTAAAAAATATCTTTGCACTGCCGAGGCTCCATCCCCAGCCTTTGCTATTCTAGTCTCAGCCATTCAGCCCTCTGCCCTAAATATTCTTTTTCAGCAACTAACTCAGTACTTGTCTCCCTTACAGTAGTAGCTCCCCCTTTAACCTAAAAGTCCTTAGCTTTCATTTTGCATCCTGTCTGTTTCTGACCTTTGAATTGTAATAGTAATTGCCAAACCAACTCATTTCAAATTGTTTTATATATTGAGGGATGACTCAGTGCTAAGCCCAGCATTCCATTGTACGACATGTACAGTGGAGACGATACTCAGAAATAGACTTCCCTCTGCTTTAGGTATGGGAGACCAATTTAGGTCTCCCATAGTCAGATTTGGGAAATGATCTTAAAAAGGTCAAGCTGTTTTATGATAAATCATGAGGAATCTGGAACTTGAACTCATTCTAAACACCCCCCCCCCAAAACTGCTCTCTTACCCCCAAGACAAGCAAGTCTTGAATGCACATTTGCTCGCATCTAAGGCAGTGTAGACTTATAGAGACAAACCTCTCTCATTTTCATCTAGACAGCAACTTGACCTGAGACTTTGGTCTTTTGGTTTTCACAACCTTTAGTTCTTGGTGTCTCCTCCCAGCTTGTCTTGGCACTCTGCAAAGCACACACTCTGCCACTGATCAACTAGCCCTGGTGGTCTGGCACATTGACATAGAACTTACGTTGGTCTAAGAGCTGTGATCTAGGGTGTTTCATGGGCCCCTTTGGCTCTGAACATTGTTCTGGACTGCCCAGGTGTGGACTGCTTACTTCTCTCTCATGGTTCTTTACCATCGGTTCATATTATGATATAGCAAAGTGCTTCCCTACCTTCTAACTAAAGTTTGCCACAAGTAGTGGACTCCCATCCTATCCCAGCATACTGTTTAATGCAGGTGTTAGAGCCAGGAAAGTGAATTTGACATAGAGACAAAGCATGAATGGAGTTTTGGTTTGACAATAGGCTAAATATAGCAAGTTCTTTGAAAGTGAAAGGTCTTAACTGTGGTACAAAACCTGGGGTTTTCAGGCACCTTGGCTATCAAAGTTTGAGAGGCTCTTTGGAAATCCTTAGAAGTGATAATGAGTGGTTCTATATAGACTTCAGAAGTTAGTACACCAAGGTCAAATGACTGATACCATCACTACACTAAACTCAGTGGCTGGCAGTAATAAGGTAAGATGAGAATGATTAGAAGGATTATTTCAGAATCTGTTCCCAGAACTGGAATCCAAAGATTAAGACCTAAAACTTAGCTGTGTTATTTATCTGTCATTTGAGCACAAGTAAACAGTTTCATACCGTGGGCCAGAAATTGCAGTTAAAAAAGACTAGGCAAAATGAGGGCTAATTCTCGTAGAGATGTCTAGTGGTTCATTAAGGCAAGAAATGCTGAGCCTATACCAGGCTCCAGGCTCTCCCCTAGGAGTCACAGGTATGTCAGTGGAAATCAAGGTCTTTTCCTTAAGAACTTTTTCTGTAGTGAAAAGGGAGGAAACAAAAAAATCAATAAGCTAGTCAGCCTTTGGAATCTATGAGTGCTTCCTCTGGACATAAACAGCTATGGATCAAAAATATTTGGAAAGAATCACATCTGTGTAGAATATACAGTGTTCTTTGCCATTGTTGTCTAAACACAATAACGACATTGTGCTTACATGAATTGGCTATTGCAGGTCAGTAGAGGTGAGTTAGAACTAGTTTTGGTTCATACACACCTCTTTAACTAATTTATATCAGAGACTGTTTCCTGGAAACCTTCAGGCAAGGCACAAACATTAACATAATAGCACGTTATTTCTTCCTTCTCTATTGAAGTCCCTCATTCCAGACTGCCCTGCCTCATTGCTGGGAGGAAGGGATGCTGTACTGATCTCAAGAAGGACCTGAGTAGACGGCTTTTTCCAGGCTTCCCTCTCAGTCTGTTGCATGACATCAGTCCCCTCCACACATCTATTTGTGCTTTCACTTCTGAAGGCTTCTGCATTGTGAAAATTTAAATTGATTAATTGAATAAATTAAATTTATCAAAAAATACACTTAACTTAAATAAGCCCATTGAAGCTTTCTCTTGCTAAGCTATTTTTTGTTGTAGGAGTATTGTCTACCCGCTTACCACAGACAGGAAAATGTGTGGCACTCTGTCTCTCCTGTGTTACAATATCCACGTAACAAAGTTCCTAAAGTGTCTCAAGGTGACAACACTCCCAAATCTGTCATCCCTGTTTGACTGAGGGGCAGAAATTCTTCTGCGGAGAGGAACTTTTCCTGATGATTTTCTATGATCCTGAGGACAAGTCACACAGAAGTGGTAGAGTTTATAGTGAAATTAGTGCTGGTTCAAAGCTGGCCAGCAGGGTTCTGGTCTAAAAGACTCCTACTTGGCTCTGAATTTCTAACATCTTCCACTAAACAAACTTAAAAGTGTATTTATTATTTTATATTTATCACAGGTCTTCCGTTGCTTAGCAGACCTTTTCCGTTGCTTACCAGAGTTTTTAAGTATGTGAAGTAGTGCCTGACATATAACTGCCATTTAGATACCTGATGGGAGAATACAGGACAGAACAGAAGGCCCTGTAGGTTGATGTCATCATGCAGGTGAAGGCAGGTACAGGATAGAATGAGGCCTGTCATTGGATGATAAGCTAAGATGGGTGGGAGAAAAGTTTTAGACAGGTAGAGGAGACTAGAGCAAGGAGAGGGAGCAGCCAAGAGAACATGGCAGAGGATGTTATGATTTCTCTCTGCACATTTACAGGCCGTTATGACTATTCTTTTTTTTTTTTTTTTTTTTTTGGTTCTTTTTTTTCGGAGCTGGGGACCGAACCCAGGGCCTTGCGCTTCCTAGGCAAGGGCTCTACCACTGAGCTAAATCCCCAACCCCGTTATGACTATTCTTAAGGGATGGACATACAGGCTTTATTTTTTGTGTCTAGATGAGCAAATTATACCATATCCAAATGAGCGGTTTATATTCTTATCAATTGGTTGTAAGTTAATTGTGTGAATATATTGTACGTTGAGCAATTAACATATGAATCTGGTTGTTGGATTACAGTCTGTTGAGTCATGATCTCACTGGGTTGTTGGGAGTGTGAGCAGAGTCCATGACAGGAAGCCATGTTAGGCTACAGAATGCTTTGGGCTAGCGTGGGCCCACACTAGCATGGCCGGTGGAACCACGATATGTGTATCAGGCATGGTAACAACCCGCTAAGGAGACAGTGTGTGAAAGCAGCTGACAGAAGAACAGCTAGAGAGCTCGGATTCGCTCAGAGTGGGAACTCTTGGGAACCATTTCTGCCACCTTTTTAATTATACCACCACAGGGCATGGCTTTAGGCTGTGTAGTGAGGGACAACCCATCTTCAGGTAGGGCCGAAGGAAGAATGCCGAAAAGCTGTCAATCATGTGGTGGGTTGCAGAGGAAACTTGCAAAGTCCAGGAAGATGCAACACAAGGTTCTATTACAGCAATAAGCTTGGCTTTTGGATGTGGAAGAAAGGAGTCATGGGCCAGGGCAGATGTCACATCAGCATGGTGGACATTTCCTAAGCACTCTGATGAGTTGGTTTTTTCATGTTTGGTGAGTAGAGATAGGCAAGTTTTAGGCAGGCGAAGCCTTGGTTTGATTTACATCTGAGGAAGGAGCATTCCAGATGCTATTGAAGAAATGGCCTTAATGGAAACCAGGAAGACAAATTAGGAAATTCCTGGAATAGCTGCGGTTGACTGAGGAGGTGTTTGTGTATGTAGTGATAATAAATAGAGTTAGAAAGGGGAAATATACAGATGTTCTCTGCCTTAATTACTGCCAGTGCCTGGCAACTCTTTTCTCAGATTTATTTTATTTTTAACTTATGTGTGTCTCTCTGTGTGTGCCATGTTCTTGCGGGAGTCCAGAGGACAGAAGAATGTCAGGACCCCTGAAGCTGGAGTTATGGGCAGCTGTGGGGCCATCAAATGTGGTTGCTGGGAACCAAAGTCTGGTTCTCAGCAAGCAAGCACTCTTAATCACTGAGCCAGCGTCCTCATTCTTATTATAAGCATCTATATCATGGGCAAGGCATGCAATTGGTGACATGAAGATCATATGATAACATCAAAGCACAAGTTTCTATAGCAACACATCATTGATGGCCATTTTTGTGTACCATATATTTTGGTTGGGAGCACAATTTCCCCATGGCTGGTGGTGGATGTTACACTGTGAACTGATGTCACTCTGATTGTGCTGAGGTCTTAGTTGTTGCTATGAGATTTTGTAGAAGTCTCTTTTTCATTTTGCTGAGATAGTGGCCATGTTGTCAGCCTCAGCATCCCACTCGTGGCTATACAGAAAATATCCCTGTCAGTTATCAATAGAGGGCATGTGGGGGAGGGATCTGGCTATTTATTCCAAGCCTCTGAGGGAGTTTTCTGAAGTATAAGCTGATGTAATATGATGAACAAATGTCCTGAGGCAAAAGTGTGCAGTCAGAAGAGCAATCCACGCTTCAGGAGATCTTTGGGAATGGCCATCGTGACACTTTCATCTCCACTGTCTGACTGAATCCAGAATTCCCTAGGCAGTCACTGCTAGGAGTGTTTCTAGAGGGTCCCTGAGGAAGGAGAACTCAGCCTGAGTGTGACTGGCACCGTTTGTTTATATTTCCCTTCTGCTTCCTGATCCACAGACTGGCTTTCCCATGGTTGCTGTTGGGAGCGGCTCACTTCTGACTTTCTCAGCCTAGAAGGACTGGATTCTCACACCCTTGAGCAAAGTAAACTGTTCCTCCCTCAGTTTTCTTATTGGTCCCAGCAATAAGAAAAGTCACTCATATAACAAAGAAAATCTCCCAGTCTGCTTAAATGTAGCTAACAAGCCAAGCTGAGGCAAGGTATGAAATACACCTGGAGACGGAATATAAACACAATCCTCCTCCAATATTTCTTACGAAAATGCTTTCCAGAGGCACTTTTACCCAGCTGACTGAAGCCCAGCACTGCCCTAACTGAAAAATCTCATCCCACGAAATATGAAAGTCAAGATAGCATGAAGCTAAAGGGAATGGCTCGAAGAGATAAAGATGGTGAGATCGTAGATTACGTTGGGAAGTTTAAAAAAATTAGAAGAAGTTACAAAGTGAATGAAACACACTATTGGATTTTTGGGTTGCTGGCAGCTACTGACCCTGACTCTGTCAGGCACGATCCTTTTACCCATCTTCCTAATCAATGCTGTGAGAAGGGAGCACACTGACTGTACTGTACATGAGACAGCCAAGGAAATCTGGTGAGATCCAGACAGCAGAATGCATTCGGGTGGTTTACTCATTAGCTCTGAGTCTGACTTATTCATTAGCTCTGGGCACAGTTTAGTCAGTTATTCCAATAGTGCACGACTGAGGAACCATTGCTTCCCCATCCTTCCGCTAAACTTTTATTCCCCTGTTAGCAAACTTAATGAGCACCCGTTCCCTTTTCCTTGTGCAATGGCTGTGCAGGGGTTTCTGACATCTGGCACCATGGAGATAGCTCCTTTTGTTTAGCCTATATTTTATTTTGGGAAAGATTATATCATAAGCCAGAATAACACAAAAGTCTTTCTCTTTAAGAGTTAGCTAGGAAAATCCAAACAAAACATGTATGGCAAACAGACATATCTGAGACTAGATACGCCTTAACAGACCAAGACATGTTCCCTCAGTTCCCTAACCTGAGGTGAGAGGATTAAGTTGAGCTTTCAGGAAAATGAGGAAAGTGCACATGATGACACGGTTGCTTCTTGAGGAAATTTTCAGAAGCAGGAGATGTTCTCAGCTCAATAGTAAATAAAGTCCCAAGTCTGAAGTGTTCATACTCTTAATTTCAATGTAGAGTGTGGCCCTAGAAGATGGCCTGTCTTCAGGACAGACCTGTAGCTGTGGATGGATGTACAGGAGGTGAATGAGGGAGAATGCCACTTCATTCCGAAATCCATCCCGTGGCTTTTGCCTCTTAGACAGACAACGCTAACATGATTCACAGCACAGCTTAGAAGCAGACATTTGTCTGATGGAAGGCGCCATTGTTTGATGTCCCTGCCTAGTGTTTACTGTGTAAAAAATAAGCAATCCCATCTCTTTTCTGCAGGTGTTCCCCCTCTGGCTGGCCCATTCTATTTCCCCAAATAACCTCACTGAATCACTGCAAAGATTTTTATGGAACCAAATATGTCTTTCTTGTCCTCTGACTCCTAGATCTCAAGCCCTCAGTGCTGTTTGGGGTCCAAGTCTAAGTGAGTCACTTATCTTTATTATGTCTGATCCCTGCACAAATTCATTAATACAAAAAAACCACAGTCCAGAGGCTGCTTTGAATGAAAGAGCAGTATTAATATGCACCACCAGAATCAGAGACTGTCCCGGAGCTTGGCATGAAGAGATGACTCAATAATTATTATGTGTGATGAATGGAGGAAGTCAAGAAGCCAGGTTCCCACATGAAGCCTATACCTGCTTTCCAGGCACCGTGTGCTGTAAGAAATCGGCATGGAAACAGATGGCGGCAAGATGGTGTGAAAAGTGCATCATTAGCAGAAGTATGTGTGGAGCGGAACAAGAACTTTAAAGCATCATTTCACCCATCCTAGCTTCCCATTGCTGCCGTAAGAAATTAACCCATGGCTTGAAAAGTTGCTAGGGGTTGATCACTGTCTCTTTCTTCTTATTGCTCTCCCCTTCCACCTTTAAAGCCAGCAGCATTGCATCATTGTGACCCTTCTTCCTAGGTAATAGTTTCATCTAGCCAGAAAGATGTTTTCCACTTATGTGCTTATACAAATTTTATCCCGCCCACCAGACTAACACAGGCCATTTCTCCAGCTCAAGGTTATTAACACAATCAGATCTGCAAAGTACCTTCTGTGAAACATGGTAACATCATCTCTGAGCTGAGGACAGATCATCGCATCTTTGGTTGCCCGTTGTTCGGCTTAACGCAATAATTAAGAGTAAATGAAGAAGAACATATTAAAAAGAAGTGACGTTGACCTAATCCTAAAGCCTAACTAACATCATCAAGGTGAACAGGAGAAATGGGGGAATTTAGGGAAGGTATTCTTGGTATACAAGAATCTCATTTTTGGGGGAAGATGTCTTGAGGTCTATGGATAGATTTGAGCCATATTAAGGATTAGAAATGATGTTTCCTCCTTGGCATTTAAAAAGGTGTATCCTATCACTTCAACAAGCAGACTAAGATTTGTGCTATTGCTAACTTATTAATTAACTGCTTGATTAGCAGCCCAAGTGAGAGATGCCACTTGGTACTATTATTCATGGGAGAGTTTGTTGTTTAATTTTTTTTCAAAATAGTGGTTCATGGCTAAGATAATTGATGACTTGGTCACAACAGATGCCAAGATCGAGGGAAGAGCAACTGGAACTGGAGAGAGAGAGAGAGAGAGAGAGAGAGAGAGAGAGAGAGAGAGAGACAGAGAGAGAGAGAGACAGAGAGAGAGAAAGAGAGAGACAGACACACAAAGAAGAGAGGCTTCTTAGATAACTAGGAGATAGAACAATTACTGACATTAGTAAGAGGCTGTGAATTGTGAGCCACACAGTACAAGATCTAAAGTAATCAGAAGTGAACAGTTCTCTCCTTTCTTCCTGATCACCTCAATCGACATTCCCACCCCCATCTTTCTTTTCTTCTTCTTTCTAACTTTCTTTCAGAGACAGAACCTCATGTAGCACAGGCTGGCCTTGAATTCACCATAGAGTCAAAGAAGACCTAAACTACTGATCCTCCTGTATGTGCCTCCACAGATCTGAATAGACATGTGCCAGCACACTGGTTTTATGTGGTGTTGGGGACTAAACCCAGGGATTGAAGAGGAATTCTACCAGCTGAGCATCCGCTCCAAGCCACTTATTGTGTTTTCTACACTGAAACCTAGGAGCAGTAGAGGTACTAATGGATCTCTGAATGTCTGATGGACAGTTACTTAGAAGTGTTAGGATGGAATAAATTCTTTCCTGCCCAAGTCGCTTTTGATATGTTATATATATCATGGCAATAAGAGGTACAACTAAGACACCTTCAGACATGCAGGGAAAGAGACCACCAGGAATGGGAGAAGAGCAGCATTCTCATGAGTGCCTTAAATATTGGTGGTTGAAAAAATAACATTACATATGATATCTTCAATTTGCACAGGTATAAGATGGGGAAATTATAACACAAAGGGAAGAGGTTAAGACAATACTTATGGTGGCAAGGTTTTCAAATTCCACATATAGTATTAATTATAGGTACACTATATATTACTACCCAGAATATTCATTAATGTGGTATAGTTAGAGAGAGTGAAAAACACATTAGAGGGCAGAAGATGACTCAGCTGGTAAAGTGCTTACCAGACAAACCTGATGACTCAAGTTCAATCCCCGGGACTTATGGTGGAACTGATACCTGAAGTTTGTTCTCTGACCTCCACATGTATGTTGTGGCCCACATGTGCCAGGCACACGCACCACCAACAGCAGCACCAGTAATAATAAGTAAAATAACTTCTAAGTACAGATCATATATTCTGAAGTTAAGTATAAAAAATATTTAAATAGAAGACAGATATGCATCTGTAATCCCAGGTCTTGGGAGGCAGAGGCAAGAAGGTCATAAATGTGAGGTCAGCCAGAAACATACAGCAAGGCCTGTCTAAAAGAAAAAGTAAAACCAAAAATGGTCAAATGCTCAAAATGTTCCAGGAATGGTAAACAAAGGAATGAGAAGTGAAGGAAATAAGTAATAAAATGGTAGAAAATAAATTCACAATAGCACTAAGTACAAATAATATAAGGACACGAAAGAAAACATATTGTCAGGATGCATTTGAAAAACAATGGAATCAATTGTATGGCTTCTATCAGAAACTTACTTTAAAGGCTGGCGAGGTGCTCAGCGGGTAAAGGTACCCGGCATTAAACCTTATAACCAGAGTTTCATTTCAACTCTCATGACTGGAAGGAGAGAAATGACTCCCTCAAATTGTCTCCTGACGTCCATGTGCCTGCCATGACAGATACAGACACAGACACAGACACACACACAGACACAGACACAGACACACACACACACACACACACACACCACACAAACACAAATATACATATACTCACATACATACAAATATGCACACACATACATACTATTACACACACATGCACACGTACCCTCGCACACCCACAAATATACATCCACACTCAGGCAAAATGATGCTGGTAGTAAAAGCTAAGTAGGTATGGAAGTGCTGTCATGCAAACCCTAGAGAGCATGGTGTAGCTACATTAATGTCTGAGAGGATCAATTAGCAGGGCTAATTTCATGATAAGAGGTCAATTCAGTAAGAACGAGTAGTAGATCTCAATGTGTTTGCACCTAACAACTTTCACAATACACAGAACAGAACCCTGACATAACTTAGACCTGCTATAGACACACACAGGGCTACTGAGATGATGACTCAGCCTGCTGTCATGATTGAGGACCTGCTCTTGCTTTCTGGGTACCACATTGGAAGAAGGCTGACATCCTCCACACACACACCCAGGCATATGTGCGGTTATACACTGAGACACACAAGATAAATATAATAAAAAGAAACAGACACATTCCTAATTATAGTTTCTCTATCAACAACCCAAAGAAATTGTAGGTACAAAATCGGTAAAGATGCAGAAGTCCTAAGCAATGCCACACACCAACTTAGTCTGGCTGGCATTAGCACAGTGACCTGCCCAGTTGTTGCACAGGGAATGTCCCTTTATAAGCTCATGTGGCAACTACATCAAGATGAACCATATTTTGGACCAAAGTAATGTTTAACAAGTTGAAAAACACCAGAAATAATACAAAGTATGTTTTCTGACCACAAAGAATTAAAACCAACACATCTGTTTTTAAGAGACCAGGAAAAACAGTCCTCCAACTATTTAGTTGCTAAAAATAATATATCCCTATTATATGATGAAAATCACAAAACACTGAGAAACAAAATAAAAACATTCATAAACTGATACTGATATAATAGACACATTGATTATCCCCAAACTGATATGTAGGCTTTACAATCACCATAAGAATTCTAGCAGAATGTCTTGGATACAGACAACACATCTCTGAATACTATGTAGAAAGCCAAAAATTATCCAAAGCAGTTTTAAAATAGATAAAAACCCAGAGAAATGACACTTCTGTTCCAGGTCTTACTGTGAAGGTCAAGAGATCGAATCTGTGTGGGACCAGTGAGGAGTAGACACACAAAATGGTGTTAAGCTCAGAAACTCATCTCATAACAAGAGTCAGGTTAGGCAGTTTTCTGGATCTGTGCCAATGTCCCCGAGCAAAGTTGTTTAAAAGAGGCAAAGCTTATTGTGACTCACGATTTCAGTCAGGGCCTGGCTGCATTGCTACAGGTTAAAGGCATGGCTGAGATTCTTGAGGAAAGGTGTGGAGGAGCCTTCCGTGGGGCAGCTGCTCACCTCACCACCCAGGAGGCAAAGACTGAGAGGGAAGGGTGCAGACAAGATCCGCCCTTCAAAGGCACCCACTGTTGGAGGGATGCACTTGCTTCAACTAAGCCTATTCTGAGAGCCCAGTCAGCTATGTGCTAACCCATGGATTAATGCAAACTCCAACACAAGAGGCTGTACGTGGGGGCATTTCGTAACAATGACCAACTGATTTCTTTTTTTTATAAAAGTACAAAGAAAATTCAATGAAGAAAGGATGTTTTCCTTTCAACAAAGGTGTTGAAACAATTACATGCAAATGAAGAGCTGTAATCTTGCCTCATTCTCCATGACACAAGTGACTAGAATAGATGATGGGTTGAAACTTTTAGGAAAAACCACAGGCAGAGTTCTTTTTTTTTTTTTTTTTTTTGTTCTTTTTTTCGGAGCTGGGGACCGAACCCAGGGCCTTGCGCTTCCTAGGTAAGCGCTCTACCACTGAGCTAAATCCCCAGCCCCAACACAGGCAGAGTTCTTAGAATGATGCCAACATTCATAATTTTTTAGTTCACGTGAGAAGTAACCTGAAGCTATGAATGGAGGCAAAATATTTGTAAGAGTCACAGGTGGCAAGGAACTCATAACCAGAGTATGTCTAAAATTTCAAAAGTAAGAACAATTTGATTTTTAAAATGTGCAAGCCTTTTCATCAGTGATGCGAAATTAACACAGAAAATACAATCCAATCACCAGCCACATGGGAAACGAATTAAAGCCAAGATGAGGAGCTGGTGGCTACGCCTCGGTGGGTAAAGTGCTTGGTGCACACACGGGAGGAAGTGAGTTCAGGTTTGTAGTAGCCACACAAGGAACAGGGCAGAGTGGTGAGCAGCTTGGGTTCCAGCAATGCCAACAGAGATAAGCAGACGGGGGCTTTGACGGCCGTGTAGGTTAGCAGGTTGAATGAGAGTCCCTGAGTCAGGCAGAAATGTAAAGCTAGCACTGTAGAACAGGTTCTTACTGAACCAAGCACACACTTATGGAATGACTCAATGATTATACCTGAGCCTTTTATTCAGGAGAAGTGAAACTTACAGTTCCTCCAAAGTGTAAACACCGATGACTATAGAAGATTATTTATAGTTCTATAAGTTAAACCTACCCAAATATAAGGAAGGCTAGGTCACTATCGTATGCGTTACTCAGTAGTAAAAGGCAGACACTGATCATTTAGCATGAATGAATGAATGAATGAATGAATGAATGCAAGTTCATCATGCTCATTGCAATAAGCCATAGGGATGAGGTTATAGGTGTCCACTGGAATTCTTTTATGTAGCATTCTAGAAAAGGCATGAGTAGAGAGCAGAGTTATTCAAGACTCAAGGTAGTGGACAATTCTATTACAAAAATAGAAATTGGTAGGTTTGATGGAGCTCTGTACTTGGGATATACTGGTAGTCATACGGCCTAACATAGGTGTGTAGGTCAGAGAGCAGCATTTGGGGGTTTCTTCTCTTTTCATCAGGTTGGTCCTGGGGATTCAGCTCAGCCCATAAGGTTCCAGAAAAGCACCTTTATCCTCCAAGCTATCTCACCAACTCAATAATTTCCTTTTAAATGTGTGTGTGGATGGGGAGTGGAATCTTTGGATTTGGAGTAAGAGAAATCGACTAATCTACTGGTCCTAATTTGTGACGGTGACTATTATGTCAAACCAGAAGAAATACAAACATCACAAACTCATTCACTTACAACTCACAAGCACAGCAGAGTCAAGTTTTGAAGGAAGAAAGAGTTTGAGAGGAAGGGAGATCAAATTCCGGGAGGGAGCATGTGAGGCAGAACGCTGCGTTCTGTCCTCTGACCGGGTTGCTAATCACTTCTCAGTGGCTGGCAGCCCCAGTGCAGTCCGGCCAGCTGCCATCTTGGCATAATGCAGCAAGCTCTCTCCTTCCTGGTCCCTGGAGATGAAGTCAAATGTGGTGTTCCTGCACGCGGAAGAGAATACTCAAACTGAGTAACTGGGAATGTTCACAGTTCCCGAGACTGCCTCGTGGCACAGGACTAGTTAGCCTGTGACTGGCCTGCTTGCCAAAATGCCGGTCTTCTCAGGGCCAATGGATGCAGTGAAGGAAGAGGAAAGGGCAAATTTCAGGGAATGTCAGGGCAGATGCAAGACAAGTACTGAAAATAGAAGATGAGCCAAGCTGTAAGATGCTGTGCTCCTTAACTTCCTAATCCAGAGAGAACTGTCTAGAGTCAGGGTGCTGATATCCACAAGGAGTCACTGGGCTGGCCTGGAAAATGTGAGAATCTCTCAACTTGGTGACCTATCACTCTCTCTAGCTGACTATAGTTCCCATTAAATCCTGCATTACCAACACTTAGAGACTTGCCTGTTCTGTGAGGGAATAGCTCCTCTTACACCCAGGACCTCGAATGTTCAACTGAAGTTTATTGAGCCAGAGACTTGTGTTTCCATGGTGTCGGTAGGAGCACATATTTGGTTAGGTAGATAAATGGGGGAGGGGAGAGAAGAAAAATAACAGACTGTAGTGTACTGCAGCACCTAGCAGAGTCCCCGAGAAGGGGTGGCACTGTGTACAGAACCCCAATATTACTCTCAGCCCCTGCATCATCCCAGCTTAGCTCGTGGCCATAAGCAGTGGGCCACTGTAGTCCAGTTTAAAGCTCAGACAATCTACAGTGTTTCTGACCTCAGCTCTGGAAAACAAGGATCTATAAGATAAACTGATTTGCTTCAGAGATGAAATCTTCTGGTACCATCACTGGTTTTAATTCAGATCTTTTGTTTCTAGGGTAAATAAAGAAAACGAGCCCATTCTACTTAACTCTGAGACTAAAATGTGACTTTCTTGAGGGGAATATTAGACAGAATTAGAGATAGATTAAAAATCTCATGCACTTGGTCAGTGTATGTGTGTACATGTATGTATGTGTCTGTATGTATGTATGCATGCATGTTGTCATATGTGTGTGTACATACATATGCATGCTTGCACATCCCTCTGTCTCTGACATATTGGTTGAGGCAGTCTACCAACTTCATGTCTCATTTTTATTTTTACAATCCACCAAATCCACTAAGTACTTCCCATATGCTCGTGTGGGTGGCGTCATCCTGTGGCCACCTCCATGCAAAGAGAAGTGACTTCCTGCCTCTGCACCCATCGCTTATCATTAGCTCCTCAGCTAGGGGTAGGGCATCAGAATCTCCTCTATCCTCTGTTCTGGGGTTCCTAACTGACTTGGACTTGTGCAGGTAACACATCAGTTGTGACTTCATGTGTGCCATGTCATGTTCAAAGGCCAGGCTTCCATATCTCTGCTCACTTTATAATCTCAGCAGATGTCAAGACAGACTCTTTAGTAACCAGAAGATATCAGAACTGATTAATTAACTGGCTTTCCCTTTGTTTCTTGGGGGAAGTCCCCATCAGGGATCTGCTTGGTGTACCTGTTCCTTGGTGATCTTGGGGCTGTTATACACCTGTGTATCCTGTAGACTTGTCTCATAATCGATTGTGGATTATGCAGTTGGTATTCAACAAATGCTCACTGTAGAAGCTGATAATGTGGGCTTTCCAGGCTCCAAGGGTCCACAAAACACATTGCTGTGTTGATTGGAAGATGATTCCCTGATGCTGTTTTAATTCCAGGTGTAGAATTATTTATATTGTTTGATGTGAGCAGGGGAAGCACTGGGCTTCAATTGTCCCATTCTATTGAGGGGAGGAGTAGAGGTGGGGGGATTTTTGACCTTTTGATGTTGGCACTAAGGTAAAGAACTTGAATTGTGGCTGCACTTAGCTTCATCAATATCTGGAGGACAGGAAAACCTTGTGGCAATGTCATCTTGGGGGATACATAATTAAAAGGCACAAGAGAAATCCTGGGTGGGACCCGAGGGGATTAGAGTCAGGTTCAACAACATGGCCAGGCAGTCTTGGTGGCCTGGTGCCTTGGGAATAGGTGGCCCTGGTCCAAATGGACCTCAGGACAAATGAAGCCAAGCACCATAACATGAGAACACTAACTTCTTCTATTCGGTTTTCCATTTAAACCAGAAACATTGTGATGGTGAGACCTATGTCATAAATATGCGAGCATGTACACACACATACACACACACACACACACACACACACACACACACACACACACACACCAAACACAAACATGTTTGATATAGTTCTGTCCTTTTGTTATCATGGATGTGCTGGAACTTGAATAGCTCATGCTTTCTTAATGCTCTCAAAATTCGCCCAAATAAAACATCAGCACAAGCCATGCATGCTGGTCCTCTGATTTATTATCCCAAACAATGGTTTATGTTTATAAAGTGACACTGGAAGGGAGGACCATGTGTCGTGTGTGGATATGAAGCCTTTTTCCTCAAGTGAACCATTTCCTGGAAGAGGTGATGATCCTGAACGTATTTACCATTCTGTCCTGGGGGCAGGTACCATCTGGCTCAAGATGCTCTAGGACCTTCCATGTGACCACTGTGTAAGTGCATAGGCGCCTCTGTCCCCAAGGTATTCCAAGGCACTGTGGTGGTAAGGAAGGAGGCTCTAGGTCTGGCTGCTCCTATAACCAGCTCTGTGTTCTCAGGAGCACTACTCCTCGTGAAACTCAGTTTCTTAGTAATCAAAGTGGAGGGTGCATGATAGGAAAGTCACATCGTTTGGTCTTTAGTCTTTGCACTATATAAAATAGTTCAAATTGTTGTATTCATTGTATTGTAACAATGGGAACGTGTATCCACTGTACTGATTTACTGGAATAAATAAATGTCTTATTTCTTTATTTTTGTAATTCTAGTGGCAAAATGAAAACTAAAGCCTAAGGCTGTGACAGACAACATGTGGACACTTAGCAAGTCCCTGGCATATCTGTCCGGAGTCCTCCTTGGCAGATCTCCCACATGGAGAGAGTCAGTAACAAGCCTTTGATAGTGTCAGTGTTGTGGAAACCTTCGGCACTGATGATCAGAAATAGTAAATGGAAGAGAGTCCAGAAGCTCTGCTAAGAGGTGCGATCTTCCTGCGGGAAGCCTTCTTCTGTCTCTTGATGTGATGGGTAATGTCAATTGTCAAGTGGACAGGATCTAGGATCTCCGAACAACATCTCTGAGATGTCCCGAGTTCAGTTCATCTACTCTGATGTCCCTACTGCCATTGCTGCTGCCAACAATCACCATGACATCCATGACATCAGAATTTAGTTTTATTGACCTTCACATGTGGACCAGAGATGAATGGCTCTCTAAGAATCTTCTAGGTCTTTGGCATCAGATCAAGTCTGCTGGGGGTGGCCAGCCTTGTGGATCGAGTGGGTACCAGATCCTCAGCCTCTTTGAAGACAGCCATTGTTGGACCACCTAGGCCATGTTGTGTAAGCCAACCTAATAACTCCCCATAGTAATACATACTTATTCTGTGGGTTCTGCTCTTCTAGAGAAGCCTGACTCACTGGGATGAAGCAGTCCATTGCTAATCCAGAAGAACCACTGACAGCTTGACAAATCGTTGACTTTGTTAAATGAGAGGTGTGGACTCAGGAGGGAATGGATGACGGTAAGTAAGAACACTTCCCTCCCCCACTAGGGAAGGGATCAAGCCACTGTTCCCAGGAACCTGGGGTGCCAGTCTACTTGGTTCAGCTGTCACATTCTGTGAAAGGGAAGCTCAGGAAGCCAATAGCTCTTTGTTAATCTTGTGACTTAAGCTGCTGGTGGCAGAACTTCATCAACTAAACATGTGTGACATCCAATTGTGCCGGAAGCACCTAGCGTTTAATAATTAATCATTATTTAATTAAACATTAATAAATAATCACTCGTTGAAAAGGCACCGGTCCCAACTGGGTGTGACAATAAATCTAACCAGAGCAGCTCAGTATGGCTGCCCAGATTTATATTAATATGCAGATGGCAGGAAAGCAGCCCAGTCAGAGACCTTAACCTGTCCGTACTTGATAGAAGTGCTGAATCACTACTGCTCAGGCAGACATGGACATTAGGGAGCAACCGCCACAGAGCTTCTGTGTGGATCAGAAGGACACAGCTTTTACAATCTGTCTTAACGATCGGCATGCCAAGACAGGTCTAAAGCCCGACAGGGCGATAAGCAGGGAGGCCTACAGCTAGGCAGACAGGCAGACAGACAGGCAAGCAGGCAGGCCAACAAACAGGTAGACAGACAAATAGACAATCCATGTATGCATTCAGGCAGGCAGAAAGGTAGAGCGATATCAATTCTTTATATATCTCCGTTTCGCATGAACTGAGCTGAGTGTTTAAGAGTTAAACTCTCCCGTGGTTCTTGCACTCCCCCTAGAATAGAGCTCTAAAGGGAGACAGACAGCTGTTTCTGAAAACCACGAGGCAACAATCAGCCACTTTGCTTAGCACAGCATAAAGCTCTGTGGAGCGCAAGCTGCTGCTATTCAAATCAGCCCCAAACTCTTCCCCTCTTTTGAAGCCCTCACATGGGAAAGTAGGCTAGCACCTTCAAAACCCCCCCTGTAATTTATCTCTCAAAAGGGGACTAGCATTTGCTTGTCTCTTGTGTGCTCTCTAACCACCAGGGCCGACACACAACTTGTCAGTGAGGGACTCAGAGCTTCGGAACACTGGTCATGCCTTTTCTAAACACAGGAGCACTTCAGCTGTGGTTTCCAAGGTCAGGCTCCCGTCAGCTTCTCAGAGGTTCAGCCCCAGGGCAGGTGTGGTCTGCCAAGCCTGGGCACATGGTAGGTGCTATTAAAGAATCTCTTGATCTGGCCAAGGTTGTAGTGAAGCTCACAGTGGAGCAAAACAGCCTGGCCATAGGTTTCCATTTACAAGCTTATACAACCTCAAAACATTCTTGTCGCAATAGGTTGATAGCACTGTGGCCCTGGAAACATGGCTGGGCTGCCTCCTCTCATGGCTCCATAGCTAACAAACCACACAGTGCTTCTGTCTCTACCATAAGCCTCTTTTCCTTTTTCCCAGATGTCCTCCCCAGTTTTGACTGATCACATGCTCACATGTCCTACAAGACCTAGGTTAAAAACACTCCCAGGAGTCTTCCCCAAGACTTAAGAGAAGAGTGTGTTTTTTCCCTCTACTCTATGCCTGGCTATGCCCATACTCTGAAGCCCAGGGGAATGCTCGCAATGTGTCTTCTTTGGTGTCTGTCCTTCTGTGAGCTTCTCTAAGGCAGGGAGTGTTGTTTAGGTTTAGTATAGGACTGAGTGGGTGGTAGGTTTGAAGAGATGTTTGCTGATTGAATAAATGAGTACAGGTGGAAAGAAAATGTAAACCATAAGCAGAAACAGTGTAGAGAGGGGAGCCCCCTACACCTACCCCCTGCCCCGACCCCTGCCTCCTCCTTCTGTCCCCCCAACCCCCACTGCTTGGTTTTCTGTCTGCTTCTGTGATTGAAGGAAGGGAAAGGCAATTTAACCAAAACCATGAATCTTTTCTTTGGAAAATTAATATCAAGGTTTTTCTGGCTAGTAGCTATTTTTGGAAGGACCTCATTTCTCATGGTCAATAGAAAAATAGTGTAGAGAGACCTTAAGTTTAACCAGAATAATTCAAGATTTCTTGTGTGATGAGGAATTTTACTTTTACTCAAAAAGTAAGCAGAGTTTAATGAAACAGCTCAGACACAGGCTTCTTCCACAGGGTCATGATGAGACACTTGTACATCCTTGTGTGTGACATGATACTTCTGTGCAAGTGTCCTCAAAGGGCTGCGATTTTATACCCACAGTCATTCTCAGAGCACCCCTACAGGTACCTTTTATTAAATGGTGCCATTTAGAGACGCTTTACCTGAAAGTGTCACAGCATAGTCACCAGTTGGCATAGCAGGGTCCCACTGAGAGCCTTAGGACAGCAGAAAGGGTGACAGAGGTGGGAGACAGAGCAGTATGGTCCCGGGTGTGTTAACCCCAACTGGATGTGGATCTGCGGATGGGAGAGCTTGTAGCTATGGTTTGGTTTCTAGAGATTTTGGATAAAATCTCTAAGGAGTGGGAGAGACTCGAACACTGCACAGGTTCAGCACCTGTATGCCCATTAGGGACCCATGCAGACAGATCTCACAGAGATGTTCTGATGACTGACAGCGACTTGACTTTAGAAACGTGTGGGAGCTGAATGCAGTTGCTCTGAGTGTCTGTCCACATAAGATGTGAAAGGACAAAAACCTAATGCAAAGTGAAATCGACGTGTTGGTGTCACCATCACATGCCAGTCACTGTGCAGCCTCATGTCAACCATCGTCTTGATTGTACGAGGGCACAGAGAATTGCTTAAGATCACCCAGTTCAGCTCCTATTTAAGTGACCCTTACCCTATGTGGAACGTTGTCCTCTGAGCATAGCAGCCATTGCTGTCTAAATCCAAGCAGTTGTGACTTCCCCTGAGACACCCACAATGCTGGGTGTGCTGACATTCCCTTATAGGAAAGTGTGGGAGGATCATTAGACCCTCACCTGGGAATCCAGCCACTTCCTCCTGTACATTCCTCCGGTTGTTTGTGATCTGGTTCCAGCAACTTGTGGGCTCAGGAGGCCCTAGCCTCCTGACTCTAGGCGGTTAACTGCAGCTAGAGGGAAGTTATCATCGTTGGTCCAGTGAGACTCTTTAGGGCTTTCTCTGGAGGAGGATCCTTACAGTCCTGGAAGAAATTCCTCCTGTTTTGAGTCATGTATGCTCCTGTAAGTAAACCCAATAAACTTCTGGTCCATCAAACTGGACTTGGCTAGAATAATTCCTTTAGTCTGTTGTAGGTTACCTATCTGGAGTGAGGAGACATTTGTTCATGGCTACCCCAGAGAAGTTCATGCCATACCTTCCCTCCTTTCCCAAATTCAGTGTGTACTATGTAAAGTGAAACAGATTCTAAAGACAATGACAATTCTGTGTCCCATTCTAGAACAATGTGCTGGCCATTGGTTTCACCCGTCCCGTTTTAGCTCCTAGGGAAGATGCTACTGCAGGCCACAAGTGTGCTGTGGTACACAGGCTAAACAGCAAAATCTCTCTAAATATCACGACACCTGGAAACATCTGGTGAATATTTATTGAGTCCTGTTATCTTCCACACTGGTTACTGTTACTTGGTTTCCTTCTAGAGGACATATGCTACTCTCAGAAAACTCCAGGTTGCACACAAACCACCTTTGCCCTGTGTTTGAAACAACAGTCTCTGGGGTTGGCCTGAATTGGCCTTGGTGTTCATTACCTGTGTGAAGAGAGGCAGGTTGACCCTCTTTGGAGTTAGGCCCCTTTCTTTTTTTTTCTTTTTTCTTTTTTCTTTTTTCTTTTTTTTGCTGTGTGAGAGACTTTATTTCTAATTGTCCATCTAAAAATAAAGTTATCAGTGATGTCGATGCATTTTGTAGCAAAGACTAATTATATGGACAAGCTTTTTTTTCTTTTTTTTAAAATTTATTTAATACTTAATAATAATTCTTTGGTTTCCGGGCAAACATCCCCCTCCCCCCTCCCCTTCCTTATGGGTGTTCCCCTCCCAACCCTCCCCCCATTGCCGCCCTCCCCCCAACAGTCTAGTTCACTGGGGGTTCAGTCTTAGCAGGACCCAGGGCTTCCCCTTCCACTGGTGCTCTTACTAGGATATTCATTGCTACCTATGAGGTCAGAGTCCAGGGTCAGTCCATGTATAGTCTTTAGGTAGTGGCTTAGTCCCTGGAAGCTCTGGTTGCTTGGCATTATTGTACATATGGGGTCTCGAGCCATTAGGCCCCTTTCTGTGAGATGCAGTGAAGGAATTCAGCTGGTCTGGGGCTCTTAAGAAAACAGCCTTTATCCCAATGCCTGGTGCTGTATGTGTGTCATAAAAGTCTCCTGTCATTCCTAGAATATCACCACTAGACTTAGTGCCAGAAGAGCTACATTCCTGCCTGCCTTCTGCCTGTCCAAAACACCCAGACCATCCAGTGTCACCTGGAAACATCTGGTGAATATTTATTGAGTCCTGTTATCTTCCACACTGGTTACTGTTACTTGGTTTCCTTCTAGAGGACATATGCTACTCTCAGAGCAGCATTCACTGCTAGCCCAGGTAGGTATACAAAATACCCCACTAGAAAAGAACCATTTATTTTTATTTTAGGTCTATGAATGCTTTGCCTGCATGTGTGTAAGTATATCACATATATGCCTGGTGCTGAAGAAGGCCAAAAGAAGGCAGAGGCTCTCCTGAAATTGGAGTTATGGAGATAATGAGCTGCCATATGGATGCTGGGAACTGAACTTGGTCTTCTGCAAGAGTAGCAGTTGCTCTTAATTGCTGAGCCATCTCCCAGCCCTTAAACATTGCAATTTTTAATCAGTTCCAAATTGCACCCATTATACGCAGCATCTATAAATTACAGCATCTAGGTGGTTAGTTCCCTTCAGACGTTAATCTCATTGCCCTGCCTTGAGAAGAAGAGACACGAAGTCAGCCGATGCACTGTTAATCTCTGGTGCACATAGGGATGCTAAGGTGGAATCAGATTTTAAATTCACTTTTTTAGGTTAGCATACAAAGGAGTGGCTTTCCTTAAGGCATGTTCATACATACATTTTCACATGCGGTGTTCCCCTCCCTCTGGCCTTCCCTCAAGGTGGAGAAACTTAAGTGGCAAGGTAGTAAGATTATAGCTACAACATCCACAGAGAAAGTAGACCAGATTTGATGCAAGTTGCAGGAACATAAGCGGACACCTTATCTGATGGAGTGGTGGACGTGAGGGAGCCAGAGTTGCTTGGTGTCACCTGAGAGTGTACAATTAGTTTTATGGTGTTCCCATAACAACATGGAGTTTACACTTCCCATTTTAGAGACAGGGAAGTAAAGTTTAAATAGATAATTGGCTCAAACAGGGCAAAATTATGCCAAGTCAGGGTTTTCTTTCTTGAACTAAATCTGATAGAATATTTCTAGTAAATGGAGAGTTAAATAAAAGTATCTCAACCTTATTTCTTGGGGCAAGTCAGAGATAACAGTGATGGGGCCTGGATCCCTTGGGTTCTAGGTGAACATTCTGCAATATTCCTAAGACTCAGTACTGTCCTGCTCTTCGGAGGGACCAATACCATCGAGGAAGGAGCCTCTTTGCCTGGGCAATGTCTTTAAGCCCCAAATAAAGCAAGTCCAGAATGCCACTTGTATCCTGAGGTCTTATACTTCAACAGGGGGTGGGGCGATGAGGAAGGGTGCACTTGCACACATGTGTGGCACGAATACATTCACACTGCATATTGTATAGGAGAAAATGCACACACATGTTCTTACTGGCTTAGTACGTGTTAGTGATTTGTTTGTTCTATGTTAATCTGTGTCCAGCCCTGATGTCCCCAGAGAATACAATGTCGATATAGATAGACACTAACTAGTCTCAGTACTGTAAGTAGCACCTGAGCCCAGACATCTATGGAATGAGGGAAGAGTGCAGGGCTGGTCACAAGAGAGGCACAGACACATAAGTCTCAGAAACATGACTGACCACGAGGGCACAGGGATGAGACTAAGCTCTGGAGTAACTGGATGCCTTCGCCTCCATTCCCCAAGACCCCCATGCTCTACGCTCCAGCCTGCTGACTGGGAATGAGCTGTGATGCAGTTTGTGCAGTATTCTCCTGCTGGCTACTCAGAGTGCAGAGAGCACACCTGGGGTTTCCATCTACTTCTGCTCATTGCGTTTGTAGCAAGAGGCAGCATGAGCCCATATATCTCTGCTGGAATTTCACAGGTCTGTCCTCTTGGCTCTTAGAGGGTCAGTTCTCAGCTTTCCTGTAGGGCCAGTAGCAGGGCAATCTGGTATCAAAACCAAGGAGCTGTGGATGAGGTGGAAGTTTAGGGAGCTCAACTTACTTAGAGTCTGTCTGTGTAGTATAAGGGGACATAAATAACTACCAAGTGCCAGCCTTGGCATTGTGGCTTTTATTTGCTCTATGGTCTTTTAGCTTCACAATGAAAATAGAGGCAAAATAACATGGTGACATTCTTCATGGACTGAGTTTGCAATTAAATATTTGTAAAAAAACATGTACTTATTTATTTATTTATTTGTGTGTGTGTTGGGGAGGGATTATCTGTGAGCACCTGTGTCATGGCACACACACGGAAGCCAGAGGATAACTGTGGAGTCAGATTTCTCCTTCCACCTTAAGTGGAATTGGATTTAGGCAATCAGGCTTGCACAACAAGTGATTTATCCACCGAGCTACCTCACAAGCCCTTACTTTGAATTCTGACTCCTTTTTGACAAGTGTCATTGAGTCACCAATATTGTCATCTGTCAGGGACTCACAGTATCGAGTCCTTTGACGGTAGTGATTGTTCAGCACAACACAAAGTTAGCACACACAAGGTAGGAGGCCAGTCACATAGTTCTGGAGAGTCACGGATGTTTGACTGGTACCCTATTGACAGCATCCACATGAGGACGGGGCCATGTCCTTTCAGTCTTCACTGTGTCTCCAGCTGCTCATACAGAAGTCTGCCTTCAGTGCACATTTAAACATGGGTCAGAAAGGTGAATGACAGAGGAAGCAGCAGAAGGGGAAGATCTCAAACTAGGAGGCTGAATTCTAACACTGACATTATAAAGGGAAGTAGTGGTAAAATAAAATTAACTGAAAACCTCCAAGCTTTGCTTCCTGCTGTAAAGTTCTAGGGAGATAAATGCATCTGTATAATGGGTTTATTTCTTCACACACACACACACACACACACACACACACACACACACACACACACACACACATACCACAAGGAAGCCATTGATAGCAGCCTTATCTCTAGGCCTCTGATTTCATCTAGTTGACATGTGTTCTGCAACTCAGGCCTATTCTAGGTACCTGGGAAGCATACCCTCCTTGTAAGGTTTCCTCCAGTGTCCCTCACTATCCTGGTTCACCTCTCGGTTTGGATGTGAGTAGTTGGGGAATTGTGTTAAGGACAAGAGCAGAAGCGCAAAAGGAAATGTTCCTGGGACCCAAGCAAGCACAGGAACTAGAGCTGTGCTTTGTTGGCTCCTAGCTTGAGGCTGTCTGGCCATTTCTTCCTGGGTTTCCTCCTACCCTGGGCATGGTGTTTAGGGCTAAGTTCATTTCTTCAGACTTCTGAAGACCACATGGCATGGCTGGGAGGGAATCTAGAGAAGTGAGCTTAGTAAAAAACACAGGTGTCTGCTTAGGGCAGCAGGGTTCTAGCAAACTTCAGGGTTCAGAAAAGAAAACACACATTTTCCCAGTTTGGCCTGAGGTTTAAGAGCCAAGGATAGAAACTGCTTTTTATTTATGGCACCTCAGAAAGTCTGCATTACCCAATACAAATTCTAGAAAGGAATCTGACATGGGATCCCAGTTGCTTCAGCTGTAAAAGTGTCAAAACCTTTTCCTTCTAGAAATGTGATGGGTGTGGAACAAGATATGGGTGGAGCTGCTTAAATAAGACCAGCAAAACAACAACAACAACAAAAACGCTTGGAGGAGAGGGCAGGCAAGACCAGAGCTGTTTGGGTTGACACATCAATGTGTTAGATTTTAGACACCTTTAACTTCTATTTAGAATATATTGAACTTCTAACTGGCCATTCTGTTAGTTTATTTGAAGTTATCAAACTTAACCAAATGAACAATGTGATATTTTAAATATGCATATATATGTGTATGTATATACGCATACACACAAATATATATAATATATATAATATTATATCTATATATATAAAATCTAAGAAAGTGTACTTGCTGGTGGTTGTGTGTTAGAAAATTTTACTATATGAAGACCCATTTATAGAATAACCGTCTCTTGTTACCACAATTTGTGCTATTGCCCTCTATTAATGCTAGCCTCTGAAAAATCTGTACAAAATTAAACACACTTTTCTCCAGTTCGTGCATAGAATCCGGCGTTCTCTGGTTCATATATAGGATCCAGCATTCTTTGGTTCATATGTAGAACTCAGGATTCTTTCGTTCATGGATAGAATCTGGGGTTTCTTTTTCCGTGCTCATTTAAGCAGCCCCACGTGGTCTTGTTCCATGCTCATCACAATTTCAGAAGGAGAAAGTTTTGACCATGTTTACAGTTGAAGCAGCTTGGATTCCACATCAAGTTCTGTCCTGGAATTCGTATCAGGTGCTGCAGACTTTCTGAGGTGCCATAGATAAAAAGCAGTTTCTACTAGCAGCTCTTGAACGTCAGGCCAAGCCCGGGAAAGGCACGTTTCCTTTTTCTGTGGTTCAGTTGCAACCCTTGTAGCCTATGTCTGAATGTTCAGTTCAACACTTCTCAGAGCTGAAGCCCAGGTGACTTAGCCAGGAAGTCTGGAAAGCCGGAAGGCTTGTTGCCTAGCAACCGGAAACATTCTTGGGCTTGGTGTTTGCAGCCCTCCTGATTTTCTAATACACTGAGCAGATGTTAAGCCTCCTGTTTGAATTTTAAAGGCATAAAACAGAGTAGTAGAAAGTGGAGACAACATTTGCATTTGCAAGCTAACAAATTGGCTTCAGCTCCAAATCTGGGAGTTTGCAGAGACTCGTTTCCTTCATGTTGATTTTCCTTCTTCCTCCCTTAAATAGAACGTGTACAATGCTATTTTTGTTTCCTTTGACCTATGAAGGGAGTTAAGCTTCTTATAAACCAGCAGAGCTTGCTGAGAATGTTGCAAGAAAGGCGTGGGCAGACAACATCAGAACATCATTCATTCATTCACTCACTATTTGCTCACTGCTAGATTAACTCCTTATTGTTTAGTAATTAAGAGGCACACATTTGACAGGTCATCAAATGTTGGTCTCAGCCTCAATGACCACATTTGGAGTTATTTAACTTGTTACTCTGTTTCAATTTCTTTATAAGGGGCAACGATAATGGGGCCAATAATAGAGATGGTTTTCTAGGAGCTTCGAGAGTAAGAATGAAGGGAGTATGGAATGAAACCAAACACAGCTGGTGGGAGAGAGAGCTCTCCATGAACTGTGACACTATTGCTGGCATTACCATTATTTATAAGGGTCCATTCAATGGCAGTGGGTGTCATCACTGCAGCCAGACTACTCAAAGCTATTTAGTAGTTCAGTGTGCTTAGGTGTAAAATGAGGTGGCCAGTTGGTGGCATTGTTGTGAGAATTAAGTTGAGAAGGTTGTTCTTTTAGCAGCTAACCCAGTGCTACACACATAGTATTAGAGCTAAATGGATGTTGGTGGCTGGCACGGGCATCATCGTTACCACCACTGCCAGCAGAGTTACCAAGATGAAAGAATTGTCATGTCCCTGTCTCCAAGTGGTACTGTGGAAATACAGGCATCCTCAGATCATACCAAGTTCATGGAATGAGGATGTGCCTCCCTGGGGGAAGCAAGAAGCTATGAACAGAAGGTTGTAGACACCTCAGAAAAGCTGTGCCCTCCTCACACAGCCAATGGAAACTATAGTTCTGTCAGACAATTGACTTGTGTATTAACATTTCAGGACACAGTGATTCATCAACCGAGCAGCTCCCAACAAGGAGCAGTTTGGAGCACTACCCAAGCACCACGTGAAGAAGACATTTATAGGACAGATGCTGACGGCTGACTAAACTCTGAGCAATTGCCTTGCCCAGTCTATCACAGAGGGGGAACTCAAGACAACTGATCTTAGGCCTTGTCATCTGCTCAAAATATGCTAGACTTCAGTTCCAGACGCCTACAGGAGTCAGATGCGAGATGGTTTCTACGTGCTTAGGAGGACCCAGGGCCAAAGAAACATCTTACTCTACAAAGCACTGGTGTCAGTATTTTAATGGTTCTTATGCTTGGCTACACACTAGAATAGTTTTAAAAATATTTGGTGCTTACACTCGCTTTATAGAGGGCCAAAGAGCTGTGGGGTATAAATGTATCTTTAGGATATTTTTAAAGTTCTTCAGTGGTTTTAATGGGCAGCCAGATGTGGGGTGATGTTGGTCATCCCCAAGACACAGCCGGTAGAAGCATCTCGGGAGAGTTGAGAGCGCCTCTCCCACTCTGACCCCTGCCGTGACTGTAGAATGCAGAGCAGCGATTGCAGTGTTCTACTGTGGTACATCCATTTGGGCTGTTTCACAAGGAGACATGGGTCAGAGGCTTGCTTCCCAGCCCCATAGAGTTGCCACAAGGTGGGAAAACTCTAAAAGGTGGGGGGCAGGTGGAAGGAAAGGCCTCCAGGGGTGTGTTTTGAGACATTGACCTTGGCCCCTTTTGCTTCCTGGCCACCATCAGGTGAGCAGTTTCCTCTTCCATAGCCTCCACCGTGATTCACAAAGTCACAGCAGGCGCCAGAACAATGGATCAACTGATCACAGGCTTAACCTTTCCGTATTATAAGTTTGCTCCCTCGGGTAGTTTGCTACATAGAGGGAGAGCTAACCCAAGGAGGAATGCATCCGACTTTGCAAGAAGGTAGTGTTGCATTTGTCTGGACTGTATCGTCTTAGTGAACCATCATAATAATGCTAAAATCTGTCTGATTTACACACACACAGAGGGCACTTAGCTCTCTCACTGAGACTCTCACTACTAATGAATAGCAAGTGTGTCTTCTAGAAGCGATCCCTTCCACCAGATTTCCTGAAACTGGACTCTGCAAGTCAGTGGCCCTGCTTGCTCTCACCCTCTCCTTCAGGCCTTTTTTTCTTCCACTGGTACTTGTAAATGGAAGGCATGAGTTGCTCCCTCTGTTGGGAGCCTTGGGGCTTTTGTGTGAACATATCACATAAGTCAAGGCATCGTTGGTGGAAGAGATAGAGCCTTGGTCCTCACGAGGACATGGAAGCAGTGCAGAGACTGTAGTGTGAACTCAGAGAGGCCTGGGAGGGCTGAGGAGAAGAAGTTGCTGGTAGAATTGGGCCAGGTCAGGGGTCACAGTTGCTTGTGGAGCTGGGAAAGAAGCTGTGACTGGGGCTAGGGGATGAGTAATGCAAGATCTTCCTCTTTTCTCAGTGTTCCCAAGGGTCAGGCACACCCACTTTGATTGGAAGTCTGAGCTCCGGAAGATGAGGGAGACTTTTCTTGTTGAGCCACCTGCTTGGATTTTAGAACAGTGTGCACTTCCTGCAGGCTCTAGATCTTCTCAGTGAAAAGACTGGCCTGCAAGAGTGGCTAATACTGCCCCACAGTGAAATCAGGCCCCAGTCACAGAAAGAAGCAACGAATGCTGTGTGAAAAACTGCGCTGGGCATTTTGCATACATTACCTCATTTAATCACTAAACACTGTGCATTTGGGATTGTGACAACTCTGTGACAAATGGAAGCCTGGAATTGTGAAGACTGGAAGGCTTTTGCAGAACACGAACTGGGTGGAAATCTGAGAGCTAGACCAATGTTTCTGGCCTCTAGCCTGACTCTAAGCTCAGGGACGCTGTGAGGAAATGAAGAGCTAACAGGGTGTACAATGGAGCAGCAGCTTGTGCTTGACCTCGACCAAATGAAGAGGTCAAAGGGCAAGCGTTCCCCTTCCGGCCTGCAGAAACAGCTCAGTTGGTAAATTGCTTAGCATGCAAGCATAAAAACCTGAGTTTAGTGCTCAGAATGTGCATTAAAAAACAAAGGAGCAAACCACCTGGGTGTAGTGACCTCTGTTTCAAGTTCCAGTCAGGCAGAGGCAAAGACTGGTGAACCCTGGAGCTCCAGGCCTATGAGAAACCTTGCCTCAATAAGCAAGATGGCTGACATCTGAAGAACAACACACAAGGTTGACTCTTGGCCTTCATAGGGACATACATGCACATACATGCACAGACCCAGCTCCCCAAGTTCTCTTTCCCTCTTTGAACACTTGTTAGTGTCTTTGATTTGACATCGATGAGAAGGTTGAAGTAGGGAGTTGATAAGTTGAAGTTTGAAATATGTTTATAACCATTATCAGTAACCCCACCCCCCAAAAGCTCCCACTTCCCCCACCCTGCTTCCTCCTTTCTAAGTAAATTTAGTAGGATTAAGGCATGGTCTCTCCACCCATTCTATTTCCTGGAGGAGAAGGCTTTTACCTTAGTTTGTGTGTTTTATGCTAAATGTAATTATTTCAGCTGTACTGATTATAAGTAGCAGTTCAAAGCTTAAGAATGAATAATTAACAAAAGTTTTGTGAGGAAAGACAAGACCGTAATAGACAACTATAAAAAGCTCTCTTTTATTTTAGTCTTTCCCAAAATACAAATATTGCATAGCTCTTCTGGCATGTGTGTGTATTGAGAACTCATTCAAATCTTGCTTCCTGTGTTATTCAACTCCAATTTCAACATTTTTGTAATCATTTATCTCATAAAAGCAAAACTCACTCTTACGTGTCACCTAAAAGCAGGCAACAAGGCTCTTTGTGCATGCTTTGGCATCTGCTGCTCTTTGTGGTAAAGCCGACCTTATTAGTATCATTTGATACCGAGTCAGGCCTGATCCTGACAGGTTTTCAAAATGTCCATATGGACTACCATTCTAGTCCCACAAAGTGAGTTAGGAGGTAGAAGCATGGCTCCCATAGGGTCAGTTCATCTTCTTCTTCACTGTTGGATGTAAGGAGCAGACTCCCAGGAACAAGGAGCCAAACGTGTGTGCAATGCTGAGTTGACTGGTCAGGGATTTGGGCTAGGTGTCTGCCCTAGAGTGTGTGCTGACAGTCTTTGTGGAATCAAGTTAGCAAGCAGGTTCCCAGGATGTGGCTGGAGGAGGAGCCTAAGTTGAGTGTTTAGTTTAGAGGCAGAGGGTCTTAGGGAACTTATTGAAAGGGCCTGGGCTTTTTGACTCAGAGAACTTTAGATAGGAAGGAGCTCAAAAGAAAGTGTGCTTTTTGAATCTGAAGAGAAGGGAAGTATGATCCTGATGGTTGTGGGGTTGACAGATCCGTGGGGAGGTGGAAATAGAAATGAGGGAAATCTGGAGATCTGTGAAAGTTTCATTTTACAGGAGCTAGCCACAGACAAGAGCTAGAAAGTAGCCTGACCCTTCAAATGCATTTCTTTCTTTCCAGCATGAAGACCCGATGAAGGTGCTGATGTGACCCAGAGGAAGTGAACTGGAGTACTCTTGCCTCCTGAGCCTTACATTCTCCCATTGTAAGAGAGGACAGAAGGCCTTCTCTCTTTTTCTCCCTTTTCACGGGATCTTTACAGATGCGAAGATGTCTGCCCACAGGAAGGCTGACCGCTCCTGTGTGACTAGACACTTGTGACTACTGAGCACTCAAGGTGCAGCATGTCTGACTGATGGCTGCCGTACACAGGTCTGATCTGGGTGGCTTTGATCCTGTGATGTTCCACTGTACACAGAACACATATAGGAATGGTGCCCGGGATATTTTATAACTAGCACATAACAAAGTAGAATTTTTCGTTTACAAGATGGTCTGTCTCCCTGGGAGCTACCATGACTCAGGGAACTATCACAGAACATTCATTTGAGAAAGTAAATTAAATTATAAGGCAAATTAAACACAGAGCACGTCATTCTTGAAACTAGACTGTTGTCTTTGGAGGACAGGCATGGCAAATGCAATTATGCAAACACAAACTTTTTACCAACTACTGAACCCATATTCCTCAAATACCAGTTTTATAGCCTCAAGAAATTTCCTTCTGGGTCCCAAACCTGTGTTCACTGGCCTCTAAAGAAAGGTGTTATTTTTATTGCATAAGTAATTCACCTTAGACATGCACCCTGTGGATTTCCTTTTAGCTCAAAGCTTTTAAGAATTGTGTGGATGGATGCCCGTATGTCAAGATCTCATGATCGATATTTGAATCACTCACTTGAATCGCTCACAGTTTTGAGAGGACTACAGCAATAACACTTCTCGTGAAAGAGTCGATAAATACTCACCCACGGAAGCATATGTGTAGCCACGCATGCGAGGCCTATGGCCAGCCTAAAGTGTCCGGTAGCTGGAAAACTGTTATCATTACAGCTAGTCAGTCCCCTCTCCCCTGCTTCTTTCTCATTCTGTCTTCCTTGCCTCTCCTTCCTTCTTATCCTGTCACCTTTCACATTTCCCCTCATCATGTGACAGCATTAGTGGGATTAGCGGTTTGTGTGATGAACCAATCTCTATCCTCTTGTCCTAGCCGTCTGATCTGTCCTTGGAATTAAGATCATGGTTATCTTACAGAATTAGCACACGGCTACTTATATCTGTACCTCGCTGATAAAGTTGAAGGAAACAGCCCAGGATGAAGGTGCTGAGGCAGGAATGATGGAAGGCGAGCATGCTTCTGCACTTGGAACCAGGCACCAGACACTCTCGGGTGTAAAGTGCGTGCACTGACTCCATCTGCCTCTCTAGAAGATGGAGACGGGATAGTGAAGTCTCAGAGGGAGTTCACATGCCGTCACCAACAGTTTTTAGCACTGACATTTATATAGAAGTGAATGCTATTGGAATTTCAAAGAAAAACCATCAGATGAAATCTATTTTTTGCTTTGAAAAACCCTCATAGAATGCAAACAGCACTAAGTCAGCTTAGATTGGTTGCCCCAGAGAAGTGCTGTGGGGAGGGCCCTCTGCTGTTGCAATGCAGCTCGGGGCGGGGCTCAGTGTCACAGTCAGCCAGGCAAATGTCCTGCTTTTAAGAGCCTGATTTTAGAGTATTTCAACACAAGAATAGTTCTTCCCTCTTTCCTGCTTCTCTTCCACTCCATTTTTCCTGTTGTGGGGTGTGTGTGTGTGTGTGTGTGTGTGTGTGTGTGTGAACATGTAGACTGTGTAGGAGGCTGTTGCTGTCTTGCTTTAGTGCTCTCTGCCCTATGTTCTTGAAACAGACTCTCTTGACTGAACAGACAGGGCTGTCCGTCTTGCAACCACAGCAATCATCTTGTCTCTGCCCCTGCCCTTAGCACTTATACTAACAGGCACCACTTGGCTGCTGGGGACAGGTCCTCATGGTTATGCAGCAAGCTTTCCTCTCCCCTGTCCTCTCTCCTCATCAAGAGGGTGTGGGTAGTGAGTGGCAAGAACTGAGCTGTTGTATCTCAAGGGCCATTTGCTGACTATATCTTCTTGGGTCTCTTCCCCAGTTTCAGTCACATCACAGGCAGGGGATTTCTGTAAGGACAGGTTGTAGGCTCCCATGATGTGTGAGTATGGCCCGTACACTTACCACAGACTCACCTACTTATTAAGTGCTTAAGTTTAAAATAGAATGTTAAGGGAGTTTGATATTTTAGACGGTGAAGTGAAATTACTTCACAGAAAATCAATACCAAATAAAAACTAAAACATAGTGCTAAATTATGCCAGCCAGTTTAATTGGTTCTGTGTTCCTGAACAGTTAATGTAGGGTTTTGTGTTTCTCATTATTTCTGCACAGAATTATCTAGAAGATTAGGTGGGATTACACACATGAAAACGCTCTGTGAAGTCAAAGGCTTACTGGCCAGGAGGCAGGGAGTCACAGGGGCATTTTTAGAGGGGCGTCTATATTTGGACTGCAAGTTGGTCAAGCAGATGGTGCCCAAGCTTCCTTTCAAGCTAGAGCCCATGAGGCGGGATCTTCCTTGGGTGAACTCTCCAGTGCGCTGCACCTGACCGCAAACCTTTTGAAAGGAGGCTCCTATTTTATGTGAGTGATCTGGCCCTAAATGTTTTCATCACTAGAATAATGTAAGGCTAATTTCCCCCAGAGGACTATGCTTAAAGAGAGCAGATCTCTCCATCTATCTTGGCACCTCCTCCCCGTCGGCTTCTCCCTCCCCTCCACTCCTCCATTCCTCATCCCCTGAGCTTTCTTTTTCCTGTTCTCCCCCTCCCGCTCCATTTTCTTTCTATTTCTTTCTCCTACATTTGTTTCTTGGGTTCAGAATCCCCTCTTCCTGCAGAGAGTGGCTCTTGGTAGCTGTTCAGTGTTTTACAGCCGTGTTTTGACTTTCTTTGGATTGTTTTAGCTTATCAAATCTTTGTTTCAGTTTCAAACTCCGTTGGGGGTTGTTTTTATGCTAATGTTGTGACTTGGTGAAAGGATAAAACTGCTTTAGAATGTATGAAGGCTACATGTAACAGTAACAGTGAGTGCTAACACAACAAAATAGTCGCTGAGATTGTCAGCCATCCTCTGGATATGTACAGCAGCCTCGTCACATAAAAAGATAATAGTTCTGGGCTGGAGAGATGGCTCAGCGGTTAAGAGCACTGACTGCTCTTCCAGAGGTCCTGAGTTCAATTCCCAGCAACCACATGGTGGCTCACAACCATCTGTAATGAGATCTGATGCCCTCTTCCTGTGTGTCTGAAGACAGCTACAGTGTCCTTGCATATAATAAATAAATCTTTAAAAAAAAAAAGATAATAGTTCTTAACAGGCACAGCATTATGATGTGTAATCCACTCGGGTTAATAACTTTGAAATTCTGATTTTTTAAAATCTATTTTTTTAAAAGAAAGCAGAGGTCTTTAACTATATACATTTTTACTACATTATTTAATAATTTCTCTTATATAATTTTAAATGGACACAATCTAAATTTGCACCAAACGTCAATCCTATCACATTAGAAGTAACATTTTGCTGTGCTTTGGCAGCATCGTCCCCTATTTTTATCAAATATTTCTGGAACCCCAGTTCAGCCAAACTTTCTACTTTATAAAACCGAGAAGTAGAACAATACATAAGAAAGCACAAAGAATGCAGGCGTTTGAGCAAACACTCCCAACTTCCTTTAATTACGCATTTCATGTGTGTCTAGCTAGCTATGAGCTAAGGGCCAGCTGCTTCTAGCGCTCCTGCTGTGACCCTAGACCTCTTTGGTTAGTTTCCATAGTAATATTTCCACTTTTAAAGAAGATGCTGCAGAATAAATATTTTGGATAATGTGAGTGGAGTGGAAGACTCAATTCATAGTCAATGTCCATTACCTAATTCTCTAAAAGATCAATAAGACACTTAGACATGTGCAGTTTATCATTTCTTCTCAGATAAAAGAAAGGGACCTTCTCACAGGATTTGGTATTAAATGGGGTCACTTTGGGTGACCTTGCTCCATAAACTTCTAAACAGCTATGCAAATTTATGGGAGTGTTACTACTGTCAAAACACACCTTCTTTGAACACTGCCCACGTCATCATAAAGGGAGAGAAAATTGTTCTTAGAATCTCATGATTATTAATATGCTCATTATTATCAAGTCAGTTCATAAACCAGCCCCTTGAATCATTGGGAATGGCGGCCATGGGTCTGGCCAACCGTGGATCAATAGTAGTCACTGAAAGAAACTTTATGCAAATGCACACCCATGTTCCCTGCCAGTCCATCCACAATAGCTAGGAAATGGAATTGACTCAGATGTTCATAGCTGAGGAACAGATTATGAAAACACAGTTCATATATATAACCAAGTACTACCCAGACATAAAGAAAACAAAATGTTGAAATCTGCAGTCAAATGGATGGATGGAACTGAACAAAATTATGCTGTGTAAGATTACCCAGGCCACAAAAGACAAGTGACATACAGCTTTATGAGGGCCCTAGCTTCCAATATTTTGATTTTGTGATTTGCATGGAGTACACATGGAATCTAGGAGACTAGAAACAGATCATTGGTGTGTGTGTGTGTGTGTGTGTGTGTGTGTGTGTGTGTGTGTGTGTGTTGGGAGACAACAGGAATAGTGTAACAGAAATGACATGATGGTAGAGAAGGGAACACTGGGGCCTGGAAGGGTCAGGACGGTAGTGGAGTGATGAGAACAGGGAAATGAAGAGTCAAAGGAATCCTCAACCACAATGAGGTGTGTGCATGGGAGGACTGCTTAGGAACATACTGTGTAAGAGGAGACAGTAGTCTTGTGATATAAAGGAATAGAGGGTGAATGCTTGGGAGGTTATGGTTTAACTGGGGATGGAGACAGGGATGGTGTGGAAGAGGGGAAGAGTAAAGGGTGAGGTAATCAAAACTAAGGGTGCATGGGAAAGCCTCATGAAACCATGCTAGTGTGTAAACTAATAGAAAAAAATGGAGATTGAACAGACATATACCACATTAGTGAACAATGCTAATCTCAGAAGATATGGGTGATTAAATGAAAATCTCAGTGCCGTGCGTGGGATACCCTCCCACAAGTTACTGATTAGGGAGGTTCCCAAGGCACACAAAAGAATATGGGCTGTTGACATTGCTCTTGGTTGCCCACCGTAACTGGGTGGTAAGACCCTATTCTTTATGATACCACACGATTTGGTTTTAAAAAGTGGGAAGTCTCAAAGTGACTAGGAAACTGTCCCTACTGGTTAGCATTCACAGTTCTGGAGGGTGCTAGGCAAAGATACAGAGGACAGGAGCAGAGCTGTGACTCTGGAGGCCTTAGTCCTAGTCCTAGCTGAAAAGCTATTGATAGCTAATGCCTACAGGAGGAAGGGAGAGTCACTTTTCTTTAAGGTGTGTGTGTGTGTGTGTGTGTGTGTGTGTGTGTGTCCCATGCCCTAGTGCATAATGACAGCACCAATTGGAGTCAGGGAGTGAAAATAAATAAAGTTTTTAAAAAGAGATTGTCCATTGTCCCTTGAGCAATGCAGAGTAACAGTGGCTTACACAGCATTACATTGTCCCATGCATCAGGAGTACCCTGCAGGTGACTGATAGCACACAGAAAGATGTACATAGCTCTCGTGGAAATTCACTGCTTTTCACATACGGTCATATACATTATCTTATTGTAAGTATGATTTTCTCGGTTCCTGAATCTGGAACTACTGAACAGTAAGTGTACACTTCTGTAGTGTACTCTACCACTGAGCTATAGTCTTGGCATGTCTTCTCTCTCTCTCTCTCTCTCTCTCTCTCTCTCTCTCTCTCTTTCTTGCTACTTGGGATGAAAGAATGCCATAAATAGACCCCAGTAAGAGGAATTTACACTGGGACACAGAAGGCTTGACTGTTTTTCTTAGAATCTTAGAATTTTTTATTTAAAAATGTATGAAGCATGGAGATTTCTCTAAACATATTATTTTATACCAAAAGTGCTGATGTTGAGGCAAGGTCTTGAGCTCATGGCAATCCTCCTGCCTCAGCTTCCTGAGTGGTGGGATTACATGCATGGATGTCTATACCCAGGTTCATAGATCCCCCGACCCCCATTCTCTACATCTTACATTCTTTTGGATTTTCTTTTACCTGTGAAGGATTCTGCAGAAACATTGGTTGTTTCTGGAGCAACAAACTCTGGTATCAAAGCCACTACACGCTGGCTACAGGAGCATGGGCACTACTTGACACCTTAACTGCTTTTAACTATTTTTTCTTATTCTCATAATGTTTTTTGTCTTATGTGTAAGAATTAATGTATATACAAGTACTGCTAAATTGAAAAAATTTCTCAAATATTTAGAAGCTTAATTTGTGGTATAAATGTTAAGAGATTTACCTTAATGTATCCCTCCCTCCAGTTTTCCTTTCATATCATGGCTTCTAAAACTTCAAATAGAAAAAAATTCACAGGCCTCTGAGGGAGCGGGTCTGCTGTTACAGTGAAAATGTCCTGGGCTCCTCAGCCCCAGAGTAGGTCATTTATCCAGTTCTGCATTGCCTATGCTCTATCTTGCGGATTCTCCCCACAATAAATTCACAATCTACCAGTAAGTTAATTGTTATTTTCTGGGCTGTCACTTCACTCAGAATACAAGGTGTCATCAGTTGATAATGTTTAATGAGAAAGCTGCTGAAGTTGTCATGAGCCTGTAACCACACACGTGAAGCTTAAACACTCAGGATACAACTTCCATAAGTAGCCCTGGCTATTTGAGACACAAAGAGGTGGAAGCTGTGTCCCAAAACTACACTTTAAACCATTGTCCCTGGAACGCCTTCCACCGGAGTGCTGGGGGTCTCATCAGCTGCCTCTTTCCTACCCAATGATTCTGAGGATCTCACCTCAAAGGTAAAACCAAAGCAGGGAGCTGTCCACGAGGAGAGTAAGTCCCCTAATTCTTCGTTCCTGGGTTTTCTCACTTTTGCCTGATCTTTTTCCTGCTTTCATATTTCATTCACAAGCCCAGGAATAGCATCCCAAACTCTAACTGACTGAGTTGGCTTGGCAACAGTGTACCCACACTTCTCAGAGTTCTCAGTAGGAAGATCTCCCTTGGGCCAGGGATGGGTTTTTTCTTTCCAATCATATTTGCTCGTGATTTCTGTTTGAAGAAGAAAGCTTTTCTTTTCCCAAAATGTTTGGGTTTGACTTTTTTATTATTATTTTTCATTTATATTTTAAGGGTGTTTTCAGAGAAGAAAGAAAAAAAAAAGAATCAATTACTCAGGTGTCAGGGACCTGTAGTATTTTTTAACGATTCTGAATGGTCCTAAAACTTGTGTAGTGTTTTCCCGCTAGTCTGTGCTGTTGGGAACAAAAGGAGGAATGGTGGCAGTAAATAAGGAAAGCTCTTGTCCTGCAGTGGAACTGTGTGGGTCTCTGTGATTCTCCCTCTCCCCAGTGCCCTTTGCAGGTCTCCTCACATGATTCTTGGGCAGTATGCTAATTGTCACAAACAGCAGGACACTTCAGCTTTCTGCAGAATGCACATCTCTCTAGCTATCTCTGAAAAAGTCCTTGTTAGTAAAATCTACTCGATTCCCACCGGGCAGTGATGCAGAAACTGCTACTCCCACGCACAGGGCTAGCATAAAAGTATAATGAGATTCAACAAGAGAAACTTTGGGCTCAAACATTAATCTTCCTTTTATCAGGATGTGACCCAAGAATACCTGATCTGACTTTCTGCATTGTTATTCATGTGAGTTCTTTGTCCTCCTGGGAAGTAAACCAAGGTTAGCCCCTCTTTCAAAAGCACTGCCTTCAATTTGGGAAATGTCATGGTGGCAGCCAGAGATGTAGAGAGGGATCTCCACTCTGATGCCAAAGATCAACCTTGTGCACATTCCTGGATGGAAACACAGGGCACTTGGTGCTTTCCTTTGTAACCTACGCTGGAATACCTTGTCCTTGAATACTGTTTGTTTTCCCAAATCAAATCTGCTGAAGAGAAATTCCACATCCACATAAATCTCACAGACAACCCAAGGGTACTTGCTCACTTCTTCCATAGTTTGTGAACTTCAACAACAACAACAACACATGTACATAAACTCATGATCTGAAGCTCATCGAAACATGATTTTTCCCTCTTTTCATGCAAGGTTCCCTGAACTAACCAGACAGAGTATGTTACCTACTCTTAACTCCCCAGTTATGATTTGTATTTATTTGTCATTATAGTTGTATTAGTTTGTGTTTGGGGAAAGTATTTACAATGGAAGAGAAGCATATGAACAGCTGCACAGCATATCCAGCTGTGGCCTGGAGATGTACAGCCTTCCCCCGCTAGGTAGGAGGGTTCTCCACATGTCTCCCTCCTAAGGTAGCAGTATTTGAGGGAACAGCACAGATTTTCATCTCCCCGTCCTCCTCTGAAGTATGTTATCCAACCCAGAATGGACTTTTCTGGAGACATGTCGTAAGACTCTCATGAGAGAAGTGCCTTCCCTGGACCAAAAGGAAGGGGTATCCTTATCTCTGAAAGTACAGGGACATGGAGAAGAGTGTGGGCAGCCAGGCCCTGTGACATTCTTCATACCTAGTTACTATACGCTATAGGCTCTGTCCAATCACACCTCTCCGATGACACCCACTTCTTCATCAAAACGGCACTAAAAATGCCCAGGCAGTACTGTTTCACGTCTTTATGGAGGTTTCTGCATTGTGAAAACTTACGTTAAATCCAGCAACTTCTCATGCTAACTTATCTTTATCACAGAAGCCTCGGCCCTGAGCATGGACTGGATGAACAGAGACGTTTCACATGTCTTTCATGTTAAACTCTACTTTCCTGTTTAAAGACTTGTGTGGCCGTCCAGGTTTTCTTTGTTTCTTTCTCAGCGAAATGATTAGGAGTTGCTTACGGAAGAATGCTAGCTGGATTTACAATCAATCTCCCACAGTGGTTATACAAGAGCCCGAGACTGTAGTAGCAACACTATTTGGTAACGCGCAGGGGAGTCTCTATTTTGACTTTTAACCAGAGATCGCTGTGGAGACAACACTTCTTTCTGACTTGAAAGACTTAAGGGGAATTTACGTAGGAAACAGTGAATGGACTTACGAGATGCGAAAGTAGGTTCCCCCATGTTTGCGCCTACACATAACTGCTTGTTTCTTCAGAACAAAACTTTGAAGTAGGCAGCACTTGCCAGACTGTGGGGACACTTTTGAAAAACTCTGTGGTGAGGAGATAAAAATTGTTCTGCTTTGGAACTAATAATTATTTGACAAAATATTCCCATCTACATTTCAAGAGCCCTGACAGGCAGTAGACGATGTTGTGCAAAAACAAGGTAGAGTAAAATATTAAATATTAATCTCTGAATTTAAAAATGGAACAAGTGCCAGTGATCTGGCATGGATGAATGGTGAATAGATGCTTTCTTTATTCTCCTGGCTGTCTTCCGATGGGCCTAAAACCCACAGTCTGGCATGGGCTAACCTTATACCTTGGTGTCATAAGGTGATATGCCTGTGAAAGACTTCCCATCAATGCAGAAACTTGTAATTGGTCAAAGAATAAGTCACTGTTGTGTGTTCAGGCCCACATAGGTCATCTGTATCATATTCTCGAGTCTCAGGGAACATCATGGAGAAGGGAACAGAAAGAAAGCCAAAGCTGGCAGATAAGAGAACTGTCATGAGATGCTCCACTCTGCATAGACACAGCCATTGCAATCACGAACACGCACCATCTGTGCTTACTTACACAAGACCCCACAAGGTTGGACCCTGTTGACACCGATATGGGAGGAGCTCATGGGAACATGACCCTTCATGAAGAGCCATTGGCAATGGCTGCTGGATGAGGACTTCTTTTTTTAGCAGTAGGCTGAACTACCTATCGTAGTCTATAGTATAGTAGGAACATAAATACACACATTTATGTTCCTATACATATCCCCTCACTCGTAACATGCAGAGAACCCCAGTTAAGCCCAGTAGATAAACATACACAGACACAATGCAAATTGAAAGGATGCTATTTGTGAAGTGGGTCCCAGTGGGAAAGGGGAGGGGGACACGTGACAGTGATAGGGTGGATATAAGCAGAATAACTTATACATATGTATACAAGTGCCGAGAAGAAACTAATAATAAGGATCATATTGTGTGTTTGTTCTTTTTTTAAGTATTTATTATCATGGTGTAGGAGTTTGCATTCCACAGCACACCTGTGAAGGTCAAAGGACAACCTTACGGAGTCAGCTGTATCATCCCATTTTGACACAGGTTCCAGGGACAGAGTTCAGACTACCAGTCTTGTTTGCCAAGGGCCTTTATCTCATGAACTGTCTTGTCATCGAGTTTGACTTATTTAGGCAAACCTGTGGGATAATGGATGTTGATTATGGCCTGTTTCATTAGCTTCTAAAACACTTGGTCCCGGCTCCAACTCCATGCCTGTACATCAGGAAAGATGATGTCAGAGGATCAATGGATATAAACCTGGACTTCCCCCACCTCACAGCATCTATATATATCAGAGCACTCCTTGTTATCAACACATTTCTTCTCCATCTGTGACCACAAATCCAGGGGGAACCTGGTACAAGTAGCCGTGTCTCCCCGGGGAACCATCTAACATGCAAGGTTCTGAAAGAGAAGGCTGAGTGAAAAGGAGAAGCCTTCCAGACAGGAACAACATATGCATTTGTTTAGGTAACAAATCAAAACACACAGAAGAGAGCTTTGGCTAAGCATTTGCCAAGACTGCAAAGTCAGGCACATTAGCAAAGAGTAGTTTTAGTCACAGCAGGCCACAGGTTTTTAAAATGTGTTCAGTGTGTGCTGGTATGTCCTGTAAGTAAAACACACACCAGAGTTTGAAGAGGATATATAAAGGAAAGGAAAATATCTCATGGGTGATTTTTTTATATGATATTCTAGGTTAACTAAAGTAAGTCATCAAAATTCATCTAAACGATTTCCTTCCATTCAACATAGCCATCTGACAATTTGAAATTACTTCTGGCTTGCATTCCTGATTCTCGCAATATGGCTACTGGACCTTGCTGTCCTCATGGGGAATACTCTTTAAGAAATGCTTCACGGAGAAGCGATAAAAGGAAATTATACGTGAATGTGGTCTCTTGCTATAGAAAAAAAATGAGAAAGATACCAAATGGAGCCAGGTGATGACTAATAATGACTGTTGTACACTGATTATCTGACAGTCACGAGGTTCTCTCTTAATCCCACAAGCACCTTGGTCTGTCTTGCTTTCTGCCTTACAGATAGGAATTGAGTATGGCTGTATTGAGGTGGAGCCTCAATACAGGAAGTGAGTCCCTGGGGAGAGGCTTTGAGGTTTTGTAGCCTGGCCCCACTTGTCTGTTCTCTGCTTCCTAACAACAGATGCAATGTGACAACCGGCTTACATTCTTGCCTCTATGCTGTCCCCTCAAGAATGGATTGTTTCCCCTCAGACTGTAATCCATACTGGTCCCTCTTCCTTTAGATTCCTCATCTCATGTATTTGGTCCTAACAATGAGGAAAACAACTAACACACAGTGCCCTTGCACTTGGCCAGAAACAGAGATGGACATGAGCTATTCACGTGAGACTTGGGCAATAGAAATTATAAACACTAGAGCCAAAGACCGGCAGACTTCGAGCAGCAAGAAGAAAGATTTAAGCTACCTTTGATTCAGCACATGGGGGTGCTAAGCATGGTAGAATAAAACCATGGTTCCTAAATTAGGGTTTGGCAGTTAAAAGAAAACTTGTGGGCCTTCAAACTCACTACCAGAATTCATTTCAGTAGTATATACACAGTGGGCTTCCACTACGTGTAAGGCATTGTCTACTATATGTAAGGCACTTATATACAACAAGGTAAAAATAGCTATAAAACACAACCCCAGGGGCTGGGGATTTAGCTCAGTGGTAGAGCGCTTACCTAGGAAGCGCAAGGCCCTGGGTTCGGTCCCCAGCTCCAAAAAAAAAAGAACCAAAAAAAAAAAAAAAACCACAACCCCAGCCTCCCATCACTCAGGAGCAGGCCCCTGAAGCCACCAGGAAGTAGCAACCTTATGTGGTAGAAGTAGCACCTCAGTGGGGGTTTGGAGGCCCAGGTTGTTTCTCACCCAGGATCCTCACTGTGACTGTATACGAATCCCTTCTCTCTCCTAGTACCAAGTTTTCCTATGTGCAAAGCTGATGTGCACTTATCTATTTATTTAGAGGTATGGTCTTAAGTACCTGGCTCCTTGAACTCACTCTACAGGGGAGGATGGCCTTGAATTTCTTATCTCTGGAGTCCATCTTTGATGTGCCACCAGGCCTGACTTGTGTGATCTGGGGATGGTATCGAGGGCTTTGACTTTGCTAGCCAAAAACTTGACCAACTGAGATAGATCCCTAGCTCCTGGTATACTGTTTTCTTTCCTAACCGCCATAGAAGCTGAGAGGAAAAGAAAATCCAGAAAAGACATCGTACTGATGCCCCTGAAATTATGACTGGATCATGTCTCTATAAACCTTTGAGACTTGAAAATTTCATGAGTCAAAAGTGAATTTCGCTCAGCCACACAGTTCAGCACAGGGTGCCAATCTGGGTATTTTTGATCCCATGGCTAACTAGTAGCTGCAGCTCATGGCTGTTGCCCAGCACCGACAACCAGCATCCTGCTGCATATTGCTAGCTGAGAGGACAAGGTCAAAATGAAAACTCAACATGTGGCTTCCTCTGAGCATGATCACTCGAGCGTGATTACAGCAGCAGCACTCAGTACATTGGGACATTGCAAGAGTAAGAGTGAGAATGGAGAGCGGCAGCCTGTGAATCAGCTTTGTGACCTAGGAATTCATTCTTGAGCTGGGATGAGCCCCTGTTGTGGGGAATGCAAGGTCCACAGAGATCACCAGGCATCCCTTCTGTTGCTATGCCGAACACTACAGACAAAAGCAACTCAGGGAGGAAAGGGTTGGTTTCATCTTTCATGTTTCGGTTCATCATTGAGGAAGTCAAGGAAGGAACTGTAGTAGGACCAGAGGACCAGTCAAAGAGGGAAGCTGCTCCTTGGCTTGTCCTCTAGCTCATTGCTCTCTATCATAATTCTCTGGTTGTTTTCGAATGAAGCCAGGCCCACCTCCCTATGCGTGCTGTCAATCACAGTGGGCTGGGCTCTCCCATAGCAATCATCAAGTGAGAGGATTCCTTAAAAACATAGCCTGAGGCCAATCTGATTGAGGCAATTCTTCCACTGAGAGGTTGCTCTATGTCCTAGCATGTTGACAATAAAAATTAAGCTAATACCTCAGGCTCCTAGCTCAGTCCTAGTTACACCTAATTGAGGAAGACAATGACTGAGTTAGCCATTTTTGAAAGTCATTGAGAGGGTCCAGGTGGGATGAATGAGCTGGTAAAGGAACATGCCAAAAGCCTGGCGACCCCAACTATCCCTGGATCCACAAAGTGAAAGGGAGAATTGACTTGCATGCTCTGTCTTCTGACCTCTTTCTGCTCTTGCTTACACACACACACACACACACACACACACACACACACACACACACACACGTGATAAAATAGTCTTTAAAAGTTGTCAAGGATGAATCTCAACGGATACATCAACTCAAAGGTTCAGAGATTATTGTGGAAGAGGGGCAATGAGATTTAAGAGACAAAGGAACAGCAAACTTGCTGTGAAATTGTGTCTCCTAGGAATGTTAGAAACTACACCCATAAAGTCTGACCAACATGGCTGCCTAAACGTGACCTGCATGACAATGACATCAAGAGAAATTCTAACTAGATAGGGGGAAGTCACAAGGCCTCATTACTACACAAAGAACTACAGGCAACTAAGGAATGCTGGGAGCGTGAGAAACGGTCTTCCCCAGGAAAAAGTACATGAATTACCTATCCAATACCAAATAGTTCTGGAAATATGCATAAAGGGAACATTATATGCTGAGCATAGAATTTACTTATATATTTAGGAATATTTATGTATATACGCATATGTATGTAACAACAGTTAATTAAAAAAGGAGGCCATAAATTTGAAAGAGCAAGGAAGGGTATACAGGAGGGCTTGGAGGGAGAGACGAGAAGGGGGAAATGATGTGATTATAGTGTTAATTAAAAAGTGCTATCAAGGGCATACATTTAGTTCAAATATCTTAAGAGTATGCTGTAGAGGTGGTGTGCTCAGTAGACTTTATTACTGCGAAGGTGTAGCATTGTGGGTTAGTGTGATTGGAGGATCGTTAAGTACACACATTTTTAAACACAGGGCCTGTACTTGGTCTCTTGCTGCCTAGAGTGTGATGTTTGAGACTTGGAATAAAACCTAGATTGCTGTGTACGTGACAAGACTTTGGGGAGCTACCATAAAGATGCAGGCTCAGGCTCTGTGCAGTCACAAGTGCTGCCTCCCAGTCTGCCTTACAGAGTGTCTAATGACGGGCGCCATTTCTGTTCTCAGGTGAACAGGGTTGCCTAAACCCTTCCTTAGGACCCTTCACATCTGTCGGCGTTTCCCAGAGGTGACCAGGGGAGTTAATTCTAACAGCCTCTTCAGACTTGTAGGCCACTCTGTCCTTCATTGGGACACACATTATTGAAGCAATAGGGATGAAGATTCTGTCAGTGAGCCTCTGAACAAGGTGGCCGAGTGCGATGTGAGCAGAGCATGGGCAAGTGGGCCCTTAGGTTACTTAGACCAGGTGTGCATTGAGATGCCAAGAGCCCTGAGAGAAAAGATATTAGAGAAAGGACTTCCAGGAGAGCCACAAAGCCAGATTACAAATTATATATATGAAGATTGAGTTCTAATATTCCCTTTTCATTAAATTATAAAGTATTTTATTTATGTTTCTATTTTCCTATGTTTTCCCTTTTTCAAAATGGTAAACCAAAATTCTTAGGCTAAGGAGATGGTTCAGTGGGTAGATTGCTTGCTCCTTGAGGGTGAAGAAGGCTTGAGTTTGTATCCCTAACCCCTGTGTAAACACTGGATGGAACATGCATTCCTGTAGCTATTGCTTTGAGGTAGAGACAGGTCAATGCCTGGTGCTTGCTGCCAGCCAGCCAGAGCATCAGAAATGGCAAGCTCAAGTTGAGTGAGCGATCCTATCTCGAATCAGAACAACACTAGAACAAGAGCGTGGAAAGGGATAGAGGAAAAGGATGCTGACCTCTGGCCTCCACATGTGCAGACACAGATGCAAGTGCATTTCCTCCGTCTCTCTGTCTTTCCACAGCTCATGCAGGTTTCCGAAAGCCTTGCTGGGAGTTGTAGTTGCTGTCATCTCAGCAAGAGGATGTGTAAAATGAAATGTGTGCCTTTAGCCAGATGGGCTATAAAGAGGCCTTGCTCCTCATCACTAGGCAGGCATAGGCAGAGTCAGATTAAAGGAAGAGACCCAGTCCTGCACCCTGCCAGCTCCCTAACCTTATCTCTCCCCAACAGGCTTTGCTGTAATATTACTGGTGTTGGGAATGCTGTGTGCAGCCTTATTCCCACTGAAGGTAGAGAATGGAAACAATTGGCTGCTAATTTGTGTGCAGCAGGGGATGCTGCAGGGCTTCTCAAGGTCTCTGGATCTGCCTGTTAACAACCCTGTGGTCTGGGCAAGTCCTAGCCTCCCTTCCTTACTTGCCAAGCTCAGTGTGCATTTGCTCATGCAGCCACGTAGCAAAGAGCTCTGAGATACCATTGAAAGATGCTTCAAGGACAGGGCATCTTGTGAGTGGTGCATTTGCAACCCCCACTCCATCTCACCCAAGTTCTTTTGGGAAAGAGGTGCAGGTGATGTCCTTGAATGTTAGAAGCTCTGGAGTGGCCAGCTGCTGGCCCACTGTCCTGTGGAGTGCTCCCATCTCAGGTCACTGTATGTGCTTGGGGTTCTTGCTCTGACTTTTGGTCATCTCTGTTTTTGATACCTGCATGGGTTGAGAAAGGTGAGCAGGCAGATATAAGACTAGGGTATAACCTTCTTTTGCATCCAAAGGTCCTTGAAATGAGTATGTAGTCTCTAAAAATTCTAATAGTCAGTCATTTGTTTTCTTGGTTTAACTTGAGCATTTACTTAATAATAGTACATTACACTAGTAATATGTGCTTGTGGAGATGATCTTCTGGGGCCAGTTAATGAATGGAAAAAAAAAACAATGGCAGAGATTGTGGGAGCTGTGAGAGGGGATCAAAGGAGAGCCTATTTTAGAAAGAAAATACAGAAAAACCTACTGTGCTCTTAAACCAATCCCAGTAAGGGAAGTCAGGTTGCTGTTGGTTCCCATGTTAAGTCAGAATATCTTTCTCAAAGGATCTCAGTTCCTATCACATGAGGATCTGAGAGATGTGCATCTGTCTGCCTACTTTTTTCTGATATGGATGAAGCATCTTCCTCCTCCTCCTTCTTCTCCTTTCTCCCCCTTCCTCCTCCTCCTTTTTATCTTCTTCCTCCTCTTCTTCTCAAGACAGTGTTTCTCTGTGTAGCCTTGACCTTGGCTGTCCTGGAACTCTGTAGATCAGGCTGGCCTAGAACTCACAGAGATCTAATTGCCTCTGCCTCCTGAGTACTGGAATCAAAGATTTGCACCACCACTACCCAGCAACCAGAAGCTCCTTGAAAGGACAAGGTCTAATTTCCAGGAACTGGTGAGTGTCAGGGTTGCTGGTTCTGGACTGCATAGAAAAGGAGGTGACTAGCATATACAAATGGTTCCCAGGGAAATCAATATCCCTGTTGATCAAATGTTTCTATAAGTTTGGAGGTCAACCAAAAGATGTCTGGATGTGATCAAAATGGCAGATCCCCTCCCTTCAGCCACCTTCTTCCTATTTTGATGTCCTTTCTGTCTTCTGATGAGGTACAATTCACTCAACTCTGACACAGATTCCAGGTTGGAAGTGTGTTGGGAAGAGCCCAGGAAAGACTGCAAGGGGTCAATTGCAGGGAAGATGGCAGAGCCCAGGTCTTCTTGTTGTGGCATACATTTCCTCTTGGCGTCCTCTCTTTGCCTGTCTATTGTCTGTGTCCCTCAGTTCATTCCTTGTTCAGACTACAGTTTTCACTCATGTAAATGTTCTCTCATGATGTCCAGAGTCTTCTTAGCAATGCAATTTACCAAATAGCAATGAAACAGACAGAAATTCAAGATTCAGAGGGCTCTGTGACTTGAAGACACACACAGAACCATCCCCACAGCTTTGAAGACAGAACTGGACAAGGTTGCCACATGGAGAAAGCTGGGCTAAAGAGAATTTATCTCTTGCCAGCCCTGTAATCCCAATTACTTGGGAGATGGAGGCAGAAGGGTCACAGGTACGAGACCAACTTGGGCTAGCATGAATTCCAGTTTGTGCACTTTGTGAAGCTGTCTCTCAAAAAGAAATAAGTAAGAGAGCTGGCAACATCGTTCAGTAGAGAGCGCTTGCCTAGTTTGTGCTCAACACTGGCGTAATTACTTTCTCAGAATCAGCATATCCTTGTGTGACATGGGGGTCCCTCCAACCTGGGTAGGCAGATTTCCCACCCATGGTCCTGTGAGGATTCCAATGTGCTAAAGTTGGTTTATAACCAAGGAGAGGTCAGGAGTGAGTGTCAAGCAACACAGACAAAAATGTAGTGTGTGTGTCGACTTGGCCACTTTGGGTCAGTGAGTCGGTGAGGCTTTGGGGTTGCTTTAAGGACATTAACGATGAGAGCATATTGCCACACAGCTTAGTTTCTGTCTATCTGAGGCTTATGCTTCTCAGGTACCAATATAAACTTTGAAAATGGTGCTGAGTGGCAAGCTGGTGAGGAAGAAGAGGATAACTCAAGCTACTTGAGTAGTGTTAGTCAGGTCCGTTCTGTCCCAGGTGTTGAGGTGCACAGCTAGGCAGGATGTGAAGGAAAACTTGGATTGTATAGAGAAAGAAGGAGGGATGATCCTGTTCTCAGTGCCAGGATGGTTTCCCTCTCTGTGCAACTGAATTCCACGTGTCTGTCTCCTCTATCTGCCAGGACCTGACTGAAGTATTCCAGTTGTCTTGAAGGCTTGGTTGGAGGTATCTTCCAGTCAAGGTCTTAAGACTTGTATCATCAAGCGTGTCCATATTTTTGAGCTGGACACGTGTTCTGAGTGGCCTTCAGTTCCTTGTTAGAGCCTGTACCTGGTTGTGATGCCCAGTTGCTATCCCAACCCATTCTCCTTTCCAAGCTGAATGCTTACGATCAGGTGTTTCATCCTCATGCAAGAGTATCAACACAGGGTCAAGAACTTGACTTTGAGTCCTGATCTCACTGTGGTCTCTCTGAGGGACTCTAGACATACTGTCTACTCCTTCTGGGTTTCAGTGTTCTCAGTGTTAGAATAGTGGTAATGAGTCTCAGGGACTTATAGGTCATGAAAGCACCTACAACCCCAGCACAGAATCTTTGGCTAAACAGTCAATGTACTATGATTATTCTGTGAGGACAGATTGCATAAAAATAGGTATCCTATCAGTCTGACAGGAATCTGAGACTCTTCCATAGCTCTACCTGAAGACTGTGATGCAATGATGTCCTGGACCCTCTGAGTTGTTCTGCCCTTGGTTGTTGATGGCTATTTCTAGAGTAGAGCTTCTTCTTTTCTCAGAAGTAGACAGCCGCAGAATTTCTCTCTTCGATATGCGCTTCCAGAGAAACATGTGAACACTGCTCAGAGATTCCATGTATTTGTCAAAGCAAACTTTCGTGAATGTTCAGTAATGGAAGTTTGCCCAGAGATGACTTGTGCCCTTTTTGTCCACACCTGCCCTTGCCCGGCTTTGTCCTGAGCCCACTCCAAGCAGGTGTGTCAGAAGTCCTGACACACACAGAAATCGAGCCCAGTTGGAAATCTGGCAGCCCATCCCTTTGTACTGAATTCCACCCGGTCTCCTTGGAATGCCCTCAGAGTCATGACACCTGTACCTGCCTTGGTTCAAAGCTGAGGGATGAACTCCAGTATTTTGAACATCGTCAGGTCCTGAAAGTGTTGGCTAGTGTTGCTATTGAGAAATTTAAATACACAAGGCTCTCAAATGTGTTTATTAAAAGGCCCATCGGGCTTTAAAAGGCCGAATAGCTTTGCTATAGGACACAGAGGTGAGTGAATGAAATGAATCAAAAATATCTTAAAATTATGTTATTCATTTAATATTTAGCAAAATTTTTACTGAGTACCTGTGTTTAGCAGACACTTGATGCCAAAGGTAATAACAATAAAATTGCCTGCCTGTTACAGCAGTGTGTTTCCCTAGATCATAACGTGTCCTGACCCTTCTGGTGTTCTCTCTGCATCCTGGCTGCCCAGAGATGAACAGCCTTTGCGCCACTATCTTGCCACCAGGCTATCCTGCCTCACCTCATGCAACATCACATATAGCGGATCTGGAAAGCACACCTCTGGAGCCAAGAGACAAAAATGAACCTTTCTGGCTTGCAAACCATTTCTCTCAGGTGCTTTGCTGTGGTGTGAGAGCTGCCTGACATAGATTGCAGAGAGAGTCCAGAGGGCACCCAGGGAGACAAGCAAGAAAGAGGGAGTGGTTCTGGTGTAGACAAGTGGAATCCAGAGGAAGTCTGAAAGACTGGAGATTGTGGTCTGCCTTTGGGCTGCTGCTGAAGGCTGTAAGGTGAAAGACAGTTCAGCTGTGCTGTGGTAGAGCACGGTGGGGTGCTGCAGGTGGATGTGTGAGGGCTGCCACAGGCAGCTGGTAGGTGAGAAAGTGAGACTGTGGCTTCCCCCAGGAATTCCTTATGCAGTTGTTTCTCCACCCCAGAAGTAAGGTCATCAGCTGAGGAGGAGGGTGCAAGTAGAGGCTAGCAACATGAGAAACAGTATGATAGAGAGGAAAGGGATGTTGCATTTTGCAATAGACTAGGAGATATAACTTGCTTGCCTTTAGGCTCACTGAGGTGTGTGTGTTTCTGAATAAAAAGCGGGGCAACTTCCACTGTGCACATCTCTCTAGCTGAATTCACCACATGGGCAAGAGGGCAAGGGAATGCAGGACATGTGTGAAGAGGGAAAAGATGATTGGCATGGAGTTGGAGCTGGGTAAGGGAAAAGGTCTGACAGAGACAGAAAGGAGGCCAGGATGAAGGAGAGCAGTCGGTCACGACCTGTGCCAGCAACAGGTTTTGGTAAGATAGAGCACATGCCCCAGGACAGAGGAAATGCTCTGTGAGTGGTAGTCAGCGGGGGAAATACCTTGTAAGCTTAGACTTAAGGGGTTAGAGGACATGTGGCTACAGCCCTGAGACAGGGATGGAAGGTATCAGAGGGCAGGCCTTCCAGACTCTGGAGGATGGACAGGGTTTTGGGTTCTGGAAGGCTCATGGTCTTAGTCACCTTTAGTTGCTGCTATGAAATAGCCAGACACAATTTAAGGGAGGGAGGGGGGTTTAGGGTACAGTCCATTGTGATGGGGAAGCCAAGGCGGCTGGTCACATTGTATCTGTCATCAGGAAGCAGGAGCAGTGGCTGTGTTTACTAAGCCCATGTTCTCCTTCGTGCATGCTCCAGGACCCAAGCGCAGGGCGGCGCCATCTTCCTTTAGGGTAGATCTTGCAGCCCCATTCGCCCAATCGAGGCAGTCCTTTACAAGCACGCTGGCTCACAGGCTAACCTAAACAGCCCTCAGGGGTGTGCTGGAAGCTTGGCTTCCAAGTGACTGCAGATTCTGTAACGCTGACAGTTAACACGGTCACATCCATCCACTGTGGGCACTAAGGGTTTAATGAGTTTCTCTTCTTTAGATAGCAAGGCGTCCGTTTAGAGTGTGCACTCTCAGCTTTCTCTGCAGGTATACATCAGGCCTTGCTCGAGACGGATTGCACTCTTGTGAAATGGAGGAGTCGGTGTCAGTGTAGGAAGTAAAGACTAACACGTTGGATGGGCTTATGATGCGGCGCACGTTCAGAGGGGCACTCGTCGCAGACGCAGGACTGTCCATTTGTAGTGGGATGGGGAACTCAAGGCACAGAGGCTGGTGAATAGGTAAAAAACCCTGATTGCAGGAGCTGGAGGACTTGCTTCTTTAGCTAGCCTTGTATGCTGTCCCTCTGAACTTTCCAGGCAACAGACCCCCTCGAGGGTTCCAGGACAGTGTCACACTGCAGCCACCTCTTTCCTGACTCAGCCACCACCCTTTTAAGAGGGGTGGTGCTGCAATTAGCCATAGAAACATTAAAGACAGGTACATTGCCCTCCTGGAGTCCACAGAGGTCAAGAACACCTATCCTAAAATCTCAAAGTCTCGGGTTCTCACCTCTTTCCCTTCACATTAGCTATGTAACCCTGGAAAAGACACTCGAACCATTGTCTCATAAGAAAAACGGGGCCCTCATTTAGGTGTGGCAAACAATGAAGAAAATTCTCTACAAGTGCAGTGCTCTCTCAGTACAGTCCCAGCACACAGAAAATGCCTGATCAAATTTAGCCACCATGTATGAAACAAAAACAAACAAACAAACAAACAAACAAACAAAAAACCCTTCCCATTTGAACTCTTTCTGGATAGTACTTCCATACCAGTCAGCCAGTGTAGCGATGCTTGGGGTGGGGGTAGAGGAAGGCCACTCTGGTCTCCAGTAATCCCTAGTGAGAACGGACGAGGAATAATTCCAATTTTTATTAATAGAACAGACTTCTAGAGTTCTCTGAGCCAAAGCTGTGCACTTCTTGATCCAGGCAACCCTGGGAATGCAGCACCTTCTTCTCCTATTTACATAGGAATGAAGCTATGAAGTTGCCCCAGGCTTCTGTGCCAGCCGTGAGTAAGCCAGAGGGAACAGAAATAGACACAACTGGGTGAAGTGAGCTTAAATGTACCACAGCCACATGCAAGGTAGTTTTTCTCTGCTTCTTGTAAGACCGGCAGCTTTGGACTGGTCAGGAAACAGTGTGGACCGTTCATTCCGCCTTCTGCTTCTGTATTTTTTTTTTTTTCCGTGAGCTCAGAGCTCACGCTCGGAGACTCTGGGGTTGAGATAATGAGTCTAGACTGCTCATTTGCTGTGCCTGGCAGATGGGAGCACCTGCCACGGGGCAGACTGGCTCGACAGAGGTTGGATGGTGCCAGAGGAGTCAGATCCTTCCTCTAAGAGCCACAAGGTTATACAATTAAGGGAGGGATCGAATCGAAACATCTCATGTCAACCCTCAAGCAATCAAAAAGTACATCTTCCTGTTCTTCAGGTTGGGAATTTAGTGCAATTGCCCTGAACGGGGAACTTGAATCATAAGAAAGTTTTCTTACAATGCTCCTAGAAGTTTCTGGAAGTAATACAAACAGTGTTTTGATTCTTTTTGGACCTCTTTAGATCCTGTAAGATTCAACAAGCATCAAACAAGTAATCTCTTTCTCTGTGTATGTGCTTGCGTGTGTGTGTGTGTGTGTGTGTGTGTGTGTGTGTGTATGTGCCTGTGTGTATGAATGTATATGCCTGTGTGCGTGTATATATATGACTGACATGTGTGCTTATGTATGTATATGCCTCTGTGTGTGCATATGTGCATGTGTGTATGCACCTGTGTGTATGTGATTATGTATATGCCTCTCTGTGTGCCCATACTAATTATTTTAACCAACAAATAGATTTGAGATTGGGGCTGTGTTTTCCCTCTAGGTTGTAACTTGTTCCTTGCTCCAATCACTCCTGTATCCAAGCATAAATCAGTATAGCACCAAGTCGAGTCAGCTTCTCTTGCTTAAATTCTCTGCTCTAAGGATTAGGGAGATATCTACAGTGGGAACCTGGACATGGATTTTATTGATTGATTGATTGATTGATTGATTGATTGGTTGGTTGGAGATAGGATATTTCTGCCTCTGGTCACATCTGACCTATTTGGTGTAGGGAATAGAAGCTAGGGTTTTGTGCCTCCTGATCAAGCAGTTTATATGAGCTGTATCCCACCAGTAGAGGAAGATTTTAGCCCCGGAGCAGATACCCACAAATGAATGACCTAGGGCAAATCACAGAACCTCCCGGTCTCAGTTTTCTATTCCACGGAAGAAACAAATCTAGGGACTTTACAGCCCATCAACAGGGCACTGATCAGTGCCTACTCACGTCCAATTTAAAATGTAAGAGTTAATGATCTTGGACCTCAGTTTTATCTGTTCCAGCTTCTTAATGGTTGAGGTGTTCTAAGTAGCAGTCCTACTCCAACTTGGACAATGACTCCTGATTTTTTTTTTTATTTGTGTTTTGCTTTTTATTTAAGTGATTTTCTGTTTTGTGTGCACAGTGTTTTGCCTTCATGTATGTCTATACCGCATGTGTCCACTGCCTTTGGAGTCCAGAAAAGAACATTGGAGTCCCTGGAACTGGAGTTAAGGACAGTTGTGAGTAGCGATGATGGTTCTGGGAATGGAGCCTGAATCCTCTGGAAGAACAGCCATTGCATACTACTGAGACATCTCTCTAGCCCACTCTTTAGCCCGTTTTGTTATTGTGTAGCCCAAGATGATCTTGAACTTCTGATCCTCTTGTCCCCATTTCTTGAGTGCCTGGGATTATAGGATGGGCCACCATGTCCAGTATATGTAGTGCTGGGGACCAAACCCAGGGCTTCCGGTATGCTAAGTAAGTATTCCACAACTAAGCTGGATTTCAGGACGTGGTCTTGGGTGTGCTTATTGGTGGCTCATTTAAAATCCCCCAGCATGTAGGACTGAAAGCATTAACAATGTTGCTATGATCTCTAAGGAGACTTCCAGCTTTAAAATTGTCTCCTTTGTTTTATATGGTAAACTTTCCTTAGGCTCGTGCCCACCAGCCAGGAGTTTTTTTTTTTTTGGCTATCTCAAGCCAGTGTTGAGGAATCTAGAAAGTGGGACTGAGAGATGTTTCCAGACTCCCTGCAGAGGACACAGTGGCTTCTGTAGTTTAAAATGATGTTGGAAGACCTCTGTGTTCAAGGCTTGGTCCCTAGGGTGGTGCTGTTGTGAGGTGGCAGAATTAAGAAGTGGGGCCCAGTGAGAGGTCCCTGGAAGGGGATTGTGGGTCCCTGGTGTTTTCTTGCCTAAATTCACCCCAGCTGCAAAGAGAAAGAAAAAAGTTTGCTCTGCTATACCTCCTAAGACCTGCTGTCCTGACTCACACAAGGAGGACGATGGACCGATGGACCTTTCCCTTTGCAAGCATTTACCTCTGGTGTTTTGTTATGACAACAGGAAGCTGAGGAGGGCTGGGGTGGCACTGGAAAACGTAAAAGGTGTCGCTCCAGGAGTCTCCTCTTTTCCTTTGCAAACTAGTTTGTACCTGCAGCAACTACAGATGGCTTTGCCTCCTGGCTTGTGGGTTGAGTTAGAGGGGAGTGTTATTTTTATTTGGGATACTTAACCTCCAAGGAAAGTTTCGATTCCATTTTCCTTCCTCTGATAAATGATTTTGAAACATTTTTTCCAAGTCTAGAAGAATCCGAAAAAGGCTGCTGCACGAAAAGAGCATCTAGGGACTGTAACTGCATTTATTGTCATTTACTGTCCCATTTTCTTTATTCATTGTGGAATCTGCTACAATCTTACTCTCTCTGTAAGATTCACATCAAATATAGCTGCTTCTCTGAGCCTCTTCCAAATCACTCAAATGTCTCCTCCTGACCTCTGACGGAGCCTCACACCCTGTAGGAGAGGCATAATCACTTCCTAGGCAATGATCCCCAGAAAGTCAGGAATGGACGCTTCTTCGTTCAACTCATATGCAGAATGTAGCTCAGTGAATGCCTGCAGTGAGGGCTGTACCAACATCTGTCATATTACCAGGCTCTTCCCATGACTAACTCCCATCCCCTGTCATGGTTCCTATGCGTGTCCATGGAGACCTTAGCCCAGCATCCATCTCCTGCTCCAGTGCTCCCAGCTCTAGCCTTCCCAACATCCCCCCCCAACTCCTCTTCCCACTCTCTCTTCTCCTCTTCTTGTGTTGAAGGTTAATTATTTTTCATTGACAAAATCTGTCACGATACACTTCATTTGTCTGTTCTTCTCTGTTAATGTTCGGGACTATTTTAAGAATGCGATAAAAGGTGGCAGCCACTATTTATAACCTAAGACGGAGTCCTGAATTCCCCTGTGGGTCACATGCTCATCCATCTTCATTCCAGTTTGAAAGCTGTGGTGTTTCCTCTGAGCCTGTGAGGTTTACATTTTCCCTGGTGTGCCACCTCCCCTCACCACTTTACCTGTTACAGAGGAGTCTCCTGTCATTTTATGTTTGACTCTGATGCCTCTCTTCCATATAAAAACAGAGTTGAGGGGGGAGCCCTGGTAAACTATGTAAATACACTGCTACTAGACACGAGCGTTTCATTATTGAAGGCAAAGCCAGCCTTGTCCCTGTGGCTTATAATTGCCATGTATAGAAGACCTCAACATTCGAAGAGTGATGGATTTACACACACACACACACACACACACACACACACACACACACACACACCCGGCACACCACATACACATGAAGTCTAAGGTATAAAGAGTTGCAGAATAATAGCGTTGCATCACTGGTGCCGAGGAGGGCACTTGCTCTCGCACCTGCTCATATGCACTCAGCATCACATCCAGGCTCTGGGTCAGAGAATTAGGATGGCTTTCAGCCCTAGCACTGCATTGATAGTGTGTAATCACGCTGACAACTGATTCATCCAGGGAGAGATTAAGACTCATTACCTCAGGGCTTCCCAGAACTTCCAAACTGCAGTTTCCCTTTCCTCCTGTTCTCCAGCCTCACTCAGCCAGAGCTGTGATTTAGAAGAAAACTCTCTAGTTTTTATAACATGATATCCAGACATATGAATGAAGCAAAAAGACTCTTAGATTTGAACACACTTCCAGGCTCCTGCATTCAACCCATATTTCACTGAAGATACATCAAAAACCTTGGTCTCCCCTGCATGCCCTGAACACTTGGGGGACCAGTCTTCCATCCATTTTCTAGAAGGTTTTGCTCATCTTGGACTCCTCATATCCTCTTGACATATCTGCCTTTTCTGTTTCAGATGTGTATGTGTGAAAGGGCTGAAAGAGTAGCCTGGTGTGTAGGGCTCAGCATGAACAGGGCTCATTGTGAGCAGGGCTCAGTATGAACAGGGCTCATTGTGCTTAGTAAGTGAACAGACAGCTCAATTTTGAGACCACACGAAGGTCTTCATCCGAGGGATAGGTTCTCTATTGCACATTTATGTCAGTTTAACCCAGAATGATTAGCCCATGAATACTATTGTTTTCAGGTGAAAATATATACAAGTTCCCTCCTCTTAAATACTCTTTAAAGTAAGGTAAAATTATCATTTTTCAGCAATTCCTAAAATAATTTTTTCCCTGAGGCTCTGTCAATCCCCCTGGGGTAGGGGCAGGAGTGGAAGTTGGGGCAGGAAGCTGATATAGCTATGGAAGGCAAAATCCAGGGTAGTGGAGTTCCTGACTTGGGTGGATTGCCTTAATAGAGTTGTGGTAATGAAGTACCGCAAACTGCCTGGCTTAACCATTGGCAGCCAATTTCTTTCCGTGCTGGAGTTTGGAGATCCAAGATCAAGGCCTCAGCAGGATGGTCTCTTCCAGGGCTCATCTGTATGGTTGTCCACTTCTGTCTTTAGATTGACCCTTCTTGTACTGTTACAATAAAATACTTAAAGCTGGGTAGCTTATTAACACTGGGGTTTCATTTCCTTTTGGTTCTGGAGGCTGAGAAACTAAACCAAAGAGAGTCTTCTTGCTACCTCTACACTCATGGAGGGCAAGGCAGTTCAGCCCTGCACATGCATATGCCCTCTGTTAGGAGGAAGCGCTCTCAGCCCAGGGAACTGTGAGCAGCGTCATCCTTTAACACTGCCACTCTGACTACAGCTGGCTTTTGAAGGGGCCCTAGCACCTAACGTTCCCTTGTGTATTTGTGTGCTGATATCTTATGAGGAACTAACCTGGGATGTAGGAGCAGCTTGTGGTGTGTTTACCCAGCATGCACAAAACCAAGGTCAGTCCTCATAGTTGCATAAGCACAAAGCGGGACACTCGTGTTGGACTTGAGGGTGTCCTAGCAGTCTCAGTTTAACCAAATTTGCTCCTTAAAGATTCTGTCTCTAAATTGAGTACCATTGTGAGGTGGGTACTGGGACTTAGAAAATCAACAAAGAAACTTGAAGGGGTCACAGAATGGCTGGCAATAGAATGGTCACGGAGATAAGCAGGGTCTAGGCACAGAGATTTCTGGAGAGCAAGGGTTTCCCCATAGCCTTGGCTTTGGATGTTTGTTTCTTTTTGTTTTCTTCAAAATTTCATTTGTGGGCAGCACTAATTTTGAACTGAGTATGGACTCAGAACTGTAAAATAAATGGTTGTGTCCTTCTGCATGGAAGCTCAAATAAGTTGTGAAAATGGATCAGAAGATGGGAGATTGATGTTTTCAATGTGCGGCTTTCCTGTGAGTTGACAACGGTCATGCTTTTGGCCATATGGTTATTTGGCTAATTTTAAATGCTCTTAACTGTGGACAGGAGAGATAGCCCAGTGGTTACAAGTGGTCTTCTGCAAGACCAGTTTGCTCTTTAGCTCACAATGGCTTGCCAGCTCCAGGGAATATGAAGCCCTATTCTGATCTCTGCAGGCACCTCTATAAATGTACACACACACACACACACACACACACACACACACACACACACACACACTTATTGACTTAATCATTCAGTGTATCTTTCTTTACAGATAGTTTGTTACCAGGCAGCGCTAGGAAATCTTTGTTTGCATAGTTATTACTTATCTAATTTATAAGGCACTACACAGAACTGTCATTTCTGCAGCACTGACCTTGTCCATCTCCTCCCTGATCTTGTATATTTGGGAGAAGTTAATCTGTTGGTCTCAAAAAATCATGCTGGTCCCTAGAATTGTCATCACCAAGGCATGTTTGAAAGGAACTTCCTATAACACAACATTAATCCTTTTTGATGGTCTGCAGTAATCCATGAGCACAGAACCACTTTCCTGCACCAGACCATTGGAGTGCATGTGTGGAGGGCAAGAAAGCTTGGTTGGTTGTATACGTCTGCCTGCATCACTGTGAGTCATGATGGGATGTATTGTGGGCCCCTTTTTCAGGTCAGTTCTAGGGTTTGCACTGATGGAGGATATGAGGAACAGCTCGGAACCTCTTGGTAGATGGCTGTGGGCTCGGCTTCACCATCTGCTATCCCTTGGAATTATACTATATAGTTACGTATTCACGTATTTTTGCATACTCATTCTAGAAGGTAAACACTGTAGGGTAAGGACAATGGCCATCTTATTTAAAACTCAATTGCCAACATTCAGAGCAATTCCTGATGGTAAGCAAATCAGAGTGAGGCAAGAGAGAAAGATTATAGGGACCTGGGACACAGAGGAGGAGGGAGGAAAGCCTCATGCTTGTCTGTCCTGCAGACAGCCAAAAGATTTTAGGAACCACTGAGGAGGCCCAAATCACTTACGGAGAATATATGTTTTCCAAAAGCCATCTCGACAAGGACAGTGAATGGGTCATACTTCCTTAGGACTAGGATGATGTATGACCTTGGGTTTGTAGAACTCTGCTCTCAGTCTGTCCCTGGGCCATAATTCTACCTCTTCAAGGAGATTCTTCAACCTTTAGCATTGCTGGAAGCTACACTCTCTAAGTAATGTGAGGAGCACTTAGCAAGCTTTTGAGCTGTCTCTTGAGAGCCATGAACTCTTGTATATGCCCACTGTAAAGACACCCAACTGTGAGTCTTCTTGGTGAAACCCACATCCACATTCATGTATGTCTCATTATTTTCCCGAGAGCCTCTTTTTATTAACTCCTGTATTTGGGGTCTATATAAAAAATGCCTTTTAACAAAATCTTCAACTGTGCTCCATCTCGCAATTCTTTTCTGTGGTGAAGCCACAAATCCCAGGTTTGTGTAAATGGAGGTCTCTATCACTGGTGACAAGATAGTCTGAGGCGAAAATGCTCCTGTGTCAAATAGTTACCCCCATGTATGTTCTGTCTCGCCTCAAGGAATTGAGATAATTTATAGACAGAAAAGCAATTTGAGAAGCACAATGTTGCTTGTAAAGACGTGCCAATCAGTGATGAGCATAGAGAATAGACGTGGTCTGAATCACAGGAAATACTGTATGGAGTTGGAATATGCTAAAAGCCCCACTGAACACGAGAACCTCAGCCTGGACATCAAAAACACTTCAGAAGCAGTGTGTTTGCTCTTTGCTGGCTCGACATTTTAGCATGGTAAAATGTTTCAATTGTCTTTGAATAAATGTCGCTTTTGTTTTTAGAGTCATTTCAAATGAAACATTTGTATCTGAAAGCGCACACTATGGCATTATAGACGCTACATGAACCCCTCTTGCTTCTCAGTGAAATCTCCCAAAGTTCTGATGCCCCTCAGAGTCATGCTTTCTGTGAGAAATGACTTTGGCCAAACCTTCAAGGTCACTGGGAATTCCTTGCAGCCTGCAGTGTAAATACTCACAGGAAAAGACACCCCCTTAAGCACCTCTGTCAGCAAACAAAACCATGAGGCAGGATGCATTCTGCACCTCTGGGAGCCCATGAATTGACTTTCAGTGGCATTAAGTCAGGTAGAGTCCCAAAGCAAGGTTACAGCTCAGCCTCTGTCAAGCGGCTGCCTTTTCTCACGGGTGGCACAGGAAGCACATTTTCGCTCAGGGCAAAATGTTTTATTAAAATGATTCTTTTTGTTCTTTTCTATAAATGGGCTTTTGTGACAATAGAATATGGCAGTATGTCTTTTTAGGTCATCCATTGTATAATGATACTAACAGAGCACCATTGAGTGCTACATTAAGTTAATTTCTTTCCACTGTTTTCTCTAAGCATGCCTTTATTTTTTACACAGTGACGACCTTCTTCTTCTCCTCCCTCCTCTCTCCATCTTTCTCCTTTCCTTTCTCCCCCTCTCTTCCTCCTTCTCTCTCCTATCTTTCATCTTTCCATCCCCCCTCCTCCTCTTCTTCTTAGTAAATTGTAGAATTCTTTTTAAAAATACAGTAGGAAATGTGAATCTCAGATTATATCAAAGGCATTTCTCTATCGTCTGGGGGACACAGAGGGATCCGGATACTTACAGATCTTACAGAGATAAAACAGGTCAGTCCACCTTGTTTTACCTCAGCTCCCATGATTTTATTACCAACCCATTCCTTGTAAAAACAGAATCCAAACCCAATACAGAGAATGGCACAGAGGACCACATGTCTGGGCTTTCTAACTATAGAAAGTCTCCTCTGTTACTCAGACTGGCGGTTTCATCACTGTCCTCAGACAGCTAACCAGTGCTCAGCCCCCTCTGTAGCTGGAACAATCTATCCACCGTGCTGATCTCATCACAACATAGGTTTCATATTCCTAGTAAACTCTTACTCCTGAACATTCCCCAACATCGCTAGTATCCCAGGGGCCAGCCAACAAGATCTCATGGGAGCAGGGGTAGCATACAAGTAACCTCTGACTGAGGTCATATTCCTGACCTGTTAGCCCATTCAGAGGTCCTGCTGTAAAAGCACTCTGTGCCCTGGAAAGAGACAAGTGCCACACATGCATTCAAAGTAAGGGACTTAACTTAAACCCCTGCCGGTGACTGTTCTTGTTCACATGGTGACTAGGACCATTTCTAGCCTTCCTATATCAGTTGGCATCTCTTTGTGTTCCATAATCTATTAGTGGTTCTGCTGTTGGTGACTTGTCTCTGATACATATTTCTGCACTAACCTTCAAGCACTCCTTTGTGCCATGCTAAGGAAGCCTGGCTAATGTGCAGATACCAGAGGGAGAACCCAGCATGCACAGGATTCTCATTCACTGGAGGGTTGTGTATTGACAGTACAATCTACACAGAGTTAGGCATGTTTAATGTATTAATGCCATTTTTGATATTAGCTGCATCCCTAGAGAGGTTTATGTAAAGTTCAGTCTCTTTCATAATAAGTGAGAAAGGATCTCCTGCTATTAATCCGTACTATCTTAAGTGTGCTGTACGTTTCCTGGGATTTTCTGTGGTAAAGAGGTTTGGAAGGCCTGGGCCAGTTTAGAAGTTGATTACAAGTCTGGATTCTAAAAGTCACAATTCTTAAGTTTCAACTTGGTACATACATTTGCATTCTGGGTAAGATGGTTCAATACAGTAACTTTCAAGAAACTTTGCCTCTTAGACACATACTTTCATTGAGATCTCGCCATCTCGATTTCAGATTTGAGACCCAAGTGGACACAAGAGGAAGGAGGCTTGACAAGTACATGTTTGTATATGATTGTCTTCTGTGCTGCTCATTGGGAACCTGGTTGATATCTCACTAGGTAACAAACTGACTTCCTTCAAGTAGAGACAATGAATGGAACTTAGATGAGGCAGCCCAGCTGTGCCCAGACTAAAATGCTGACCAAAAGAACTGGGAACAAAGTTTTAAGCAATTATGATTCAGGGTGATTTTGTCCCCAGTAGTAGCTGCCTAGTACCATGGACAGCTGGTTACTTAACTTAGACCTGTCTTATTGTATCTATGGGGCTATTGAATACTAAAAGGTAGAAAGGTTGAAGGAACATCCTAGACAGATGTTGGATAAGCAAACACAGATCAGTAGAAGTAGAAGAAATATATTTCACTATTCTACAGCACAATGCCTCCCAATAATCTACTCTTTTACTTTCAACACTCTATATAAATGAGAAGAGCCTCAATATAATCTCAAAGGCCTCAGGCACAAGAAACAAGGAGATGGATATCACAGCCCAGTTTGATTGGCACACTGTGCACATATGGTGAATTGTCACACTGTATCTCATGAATATGTACACTTGTTTCAAGCTAATCAGAACCATAAAATAATTGGGGCTAATTTTGGGAATTTAGAGTTGTGAAGATCAAATGGGATAACCCACTTAGAAACACTCGAGTGAATAGATAAATAATCAGCAAACATTTAATAGTGTGATTATATTTTATACAGAAATTATTATGTTTAAAAGGCCATTCAGTTTGGAGTGACATGATACAATATTTTCATGTTTTGGTTGAGCAACTGTTGTTGGAATTGAGGTTATGGCCACAGTCTCATACTTAGCACATGCTCTGTTACTAAGCTGTGCCTCCAGCCATTTACATGCTTCTTACTGGATCCCCACACTTTCTATGAGAGATATTATTATCCATGCTGTGGAGAAAAGTAGAAATTAAAAGTTGTTCTTTATAAACAAGTGGGGGTTTTTATTGCTTATTACTGTTGTTGTCATTGTTGTTGGTTGTGTGTGAGTGTGTGTGTGTATGTGTGTGTGTATGTGTGTGTATGTGTATGTGTGTATGTGTGTGTGTATGTGTGCGTGTGTGTGTTGTGTGTGTGGTGTGTGTGTGGTGTGTGTATGTGTGTGTGTATGTGTGTGTATGTGTGTGTGTGGTGTGCGTATGTGTGTGAGTGTGTGTGTGTGTATGTGTGTGTGTGGTGTGTGTGTGTGTGGTGTGTGTGTGTGTGGTGTGTGTATGTGTGTGTGTATGTGTGTGTGTATGTGTGTGTGTATGTGTGTGAGTGTGTGTGTATGTGTGTGTATGTGTGTGTATGTGTGTGTGTGGTGTGTGTGTGTGTGGTGTGTGTATGTGTATGTGTATGTGTGTGTGTGGTGTGTGTATGTGTGTGTATGTGTGTGTGTATGTGTGTGTATGTGTGTGTATGTGTGTGTATGTGTGTGTATGTGTGTGTGTATATGTGTGTATGTGGTGTGTGTGGTGTGTGTATGTGTGTATGTGTGTGTATGTGTGTGTGTGGTGTGTGTATGTGTGTGTATGTGTGTGTATGTGTGTGTGGTGTGTGTATGTGTGTGTGTGAGTGTGTGTGTATGTGTGTGGTGTATATGCTGTGTGGATGGGTGCATGTGAAGGTCAGAAGATAGCTTTGTGGAATTCATTCTCTTTTCTACATTTATGCTTGGTTTGGGGAGTGAGCTTAGGTTGCTAAGGCGTGTGTGTCAGTTGCCTTGTTGAACCATCTCACTGGCTCCACAAAGAAGCATGTTTTAAGCTTGGACTCTGAGCATCGTAGAACAGGCTGGGGTTGTACTTTTTAAATAAAAGCTTGTGGGGAAGGGCGTAAGGGGATCAGGGGAAGAAGGGTAGTCATGGGTGAGCCAAAACAAAGGATGCATGAAAAAGTGTTTACAGAAACCCACTAGTTTAGATTGTAAGCCCATGAAAATATAATATACACAAAAGAGGGCTTGGTACCTTGAGTACTAATTGGGTACACAGTGATGCCCAGGAAGATATAGGTTATCAAATGGAAAACCTCATCGCCATGTATAGGCCATATCTTACTATGATATTTTAATTTTGTTTTTTCAACATGACACAAGTTAGGGCCATCTGGAGAGAGGAACCTTATTTGGGATACACCACCATCAGATTGCCTGTAGGCAAGTCTAGAGGGCATTTTCTTTATTAATAGTTATTGGTGTTGGAGGGCCCAACCTATCGTGAGTGGTACCCTGGCCGGTGATCCTGGACTGTATAAGGAAGCAGGCTGAGCAAGCTGATAAACATCACTCCTCCATGACTTCTGCTTCAGTTTTTGCTTCACCTTCATCAGTGATGAAGGGTGACCTGGGAGCTGCAAGATGAAATAAACCCTTTCTGCTTCAAGTTGCTTTTGGTCGCGGTATTTTATCAGAGCAATAGGAGTATAACTATGATGGGATATCTCCTTATGTATTATTAGTTAAGAAGACCCTACAGGAACCCTAAATGCCTTTGCTATTGCTCTTTGTTGCCTCCCATAGCCAGAGAGTAAAACCCTATTGTTGAAGACACTACTCATTCTGAATGCAGGACACAGAGAAACCAACCTGGACTTACTAGGAAACTCTAACCCAGCTAGCTAACTACATAGTGCCAGGAAGTGCTGGGCAGGCTGTTGAGACAGGAAAGATGCCAATGGTCTAAACAAGTGCTAACCCCTGCACATTATAATACTGATTTTCCAGCAAGATGTGCTCAGTGGCAAAATAGTAGCATTGATGGTTACGGAGGTAAGCAAGCATATTCTGTGGTTCCGAGGCCTGTTTTACCAGAGAGATTTTATGCCACATACTATAAAATTCCGGACTGAGGACTATCATAGACCCTAGCGAGGACTCTACCCTTGTTGTGTTGAATAGTCACCCTGTCAAACTGCCTACCTTTAGACCCAGAGATGAGAGCTGCTGTCAACCTATGTCAGAGAAGCTTCTCTTCACAGTGTGGACTGGCTAATGCAGAGACTCATAACTGGTCAAGGTGCCAGGTATGAGCAACTGTGAGCGCTCGCCTGTGGATGAATCATCTAGATTAACCTTCCCCACGCAAGGCTCAGGGGACACTGCTGATGCGTGGGTAGAGAAAACTATATTAGCCGGTAGATGAAGGAGAGAGCAGTGAAAGGCTGACTTCAGGACACAAGATGGCTGTGGCTCACGCCAATTCACAGCAACTGTGGCTACCCACACAGTATCAAACCTGTCAAAATTCTAAGACGAACTGGGGAGGGGCTGCCCCTTGGGCTCCACACTTGGCAGAGTTAATGGTTGCTAAAAGAGAGAGAGTTGCTTTCCTTTGGGGACATCGCTCTTGGTATGGTGTCCATACCCCAGTGTTGACGCTTACATCTATTAACATATGAACAGTGCTAATTGGATTTAGGGGGTTATTTACAATAACAAAAAGGGATGATGGCTGGAAGATGGAGTAATGATATTAAGGTGACTTGGAAAGAGGTAGTATTGGATAGATATGATAAAAACACGCAGATGCATACAATTTTACAAAATAAATTAAAAAAACATAAATAAGACTTTGTAGAGAAAGCCCAAGACTTCATGGCCTGTATTTTGCATGGGGATATAACCCTTGGCCACATTCATAATTCAATTTCCTACATCATTTCCTCATTTTGTCTTGTATTTTCATGTGTATGTATAAGTTACCTCGAATCTTTAAAGTCAGTTTGAGTGTGTATTAGAAAACAATATAAGACTACACTTCAGTCATGACTTGTGTCTTGAAGAGTTTCTGATGTCAGATACATTGAACCATCAGGGATCTAGAGAGTTCAGTCTGGTGAGGGGTGGTCCTCTGGTGTTACCTAGGACGGTGATAGTGTGTTTTTGTGGCAATGTGATGGTTTAATCAGCATGGAAAGACCTGCATTCACAATCAGGTCAACAATATTCCTTCAGACCCAGAGTTCAGTGACTTTGAAATACCCCATGTGGCCCTTGCACAGACCAATGTGCTGACTTGTCTACTGGTTCAACCTCATTGGTGTCTACTGTTTCTTTCAGACCCAGAGCACTTGCCTCCCTGTGTACAAAATGGGAAAGCCTTCCTGCTCAGTGGTGACAGCTGTAGCCTTGTTGCCTGTATTACACTTGATGCAGTGCATGGATTGTGAGAGCCATTCTGTTACACAGAGCAGAACCATGAATGTCAATATGCATAACAGCCTGCGAGGTGTCATACTGGAGAGCAGATTCTGATTTGGTGGCTTTGGGGGTTCAGAGTGCTGTGTTTCCCATAAATTGCGGATGCTACCACTGAGGATGATTCCCAGAAGCAGTAGAACAGAAGCAGGCAAACCATGCCCTTAGGTCAAATCCAGCCATGTGCTTGCTTTTTTTTTTTTTTTAAAACGAGACTCACAAGAACACAAGCTTGCTTCCTTGTTCATGAGCTGTCTGTGTGCTTCTCCATTACCGTGGTGGAGTGGGTACAGTGGAGATGCCACAGCCCCCAGGGTCTACGAAGGTAAGAGTCTGGTTCTGCTCACAAATGAAGAACAGTACAAGCAGAACATAGTAGGCTTATAATGCAGGCAATGTCAGGCTGCTAACCAGATGAAAGAATCAGTGAGTTCAACAGATCCCACAGAGACTACTATGTAGGATACAGAAGACCCTGGCAGTGAGTGAGACTCACTCCATACTCATCAGTGAGTGTGAGACTAGGCATGAGGCAGCAGTTCCCGTGACAAGTGAGCTGCTGCCTTCACTTGCTCTGCACCCTTTTCCTCTATCTCTCTTCTTGCCCCAGTCTGTTCAACTGCAAAGTGGGACTTATCAAATTAGTGTTTGCATTCCTCTGGAGAACTAATGATTAGGTCTAAAGAATATTTAACTCATAACCCACTCTATCAGGTTAATGAAATAATTGCTACCATTACCTGGGTCTGGAGAAGAAGATCTTGTCATCTGTGAATGACATGACCACCAAACTTCTGTTGCTGTGGATACTCAGAGTCAAATGTGTGTGGATGTTGCTTGATTTATATGGACTCCCAGGAAAGGACCATAATAAGCCAATTGGACCTGGCTTTATCACAGAGCTCCAGTATGGATGGTAGCAAGATTTATCACACAGATTGTGGCCATTCACAAAGACAAACTTTCAGTTCACTATTTTCTGTCATCAGGTGCTATGCCAGGCATTCCGTGCCCATTATCTGATGAAGCTTTTCCACAGACTCCGCAATGTGCTATCACTCACTTCTCTTAAGAGATTGCAAACGTAATGTCCAACAAAATTAAGTAAGCAAAGGCTAGGGGTGGCTCCATGGGTATGAATGCCTGTTCTGAAACCTCACAGACTTCAGTGCGAATCACCTGGACTCACAAAAAGTACCAAGCATAGCTGCATTCTGTCTGCACAAGCAGATCCTGAGATCTTATTAGCTTGCTAGCCTGGCCCAAAGTGCAAGTCCCTTCACCAGGCAATATGGCAGGAGAATGAAAAATGAACACACCAGTGTCCTTCTCTGGCCTCCACGTGTTCATGGCTATGAATCTGCACCCCCACACTCACATGAATGCAACACACACACACACACACACACACACACACACACACACACCTACCTGCACATGTGCACACACACAGACACACAGTAACTCAAGCTCAACCAGGTAATACCTGGTAGCCCTATTGGGAAGCCAGGCACTTGCGAGAATCCCATCATTGTCTCCTGTGCTGGATACTTTTATTTCAGCTTGACAGATGCTAAAGTCACCTGAGAGGAGGGAACCTCAATTTAAAAAATGTCTCCATAATATGTGTAGGTAAAGGCTGTAAGTATGCCTGTGGGGCATTTTAATTAGTGAAGATGGGGGATGGCCAGCCCATTGTGGGTGGGGCCATCCCTGGGCTGGTGTTCCTGGTTCAATAAGAAGCAGACTAAGCAAGCCATGGGAAGCAAGCCAGTAAGCAGCATCCCTCCATGACCTCTGCATCAGCCCCTACCTCCAGGTTCCTGCCCGTTTGAGCTCCTGTTCTGACTTCCTTCAATGGAGTCCAAGGTGAAAGTGTGAGGCAGAAAAACAGTTAGTTCCTCCCCAGTTTGCTTTTGGTCATGGTGTTTCATCACGACACTAGCAACCAAAACGAGGACACTTCCTCGTGCTGGTGAAAAGGGTTTCCCTAAAAAATAATCAATATTTCTTGAGATGAGAGTTTGTTGTGGGGATTATGTTGCAGGAAAATGTTCTCGGCAAAATCTGCTACATATTTCACTCTCCAAATCACTTTAGCATGACAAGTTTACTGTGAAATAAGAATTTGTCATATTCATTTTCAGAGTAGTCGAGTATTTCGCTCCCAAAGACCACGTATTTCCATTCTGGGTCAAGCCATGAAGAGGAAATGGGCCCAGGCCACAGCATGGTACAGTCCAGGCAGTGAGGTCCCATGCCCTTTGCAGAGGAGGCATCACTGCTAGTATCTCACTGTGTGTGCTGGGAGGAGCAGGGAGAGGGCTCATCAGGTAAATGTGCTCACCATACGAGCCTGCCAACCTGAGCTCAGCTCCCAGAAGCTACGTGAAGATGTAAAGGTGAAGGGAAAGACTCCACAAAACTATCTTCTGAGCTGCATGCCCACACCGTATGTGCCTCTAATCCTGAGCATAACACGCACACACACACACACACACACACACACACACACACACACACACACACAACCAGCAGGCATGGAATTAATAAAATTTTTCCATAGCTATCTCAACACCAACATTTTAAGATTCTGATCAACTGAAATGCAGCCGATTAACTTTGTTTTAGAGAAATTTTAACGTTAAAACGGAAATGTTTAGCAATGTGCAAGGACACTGAGTACCATGAGAATGTGGGAAGGGGAGGGACCACTCCGTCTACAGTGTGGGTCTGGGCCTCATGGATGCTTCGTCTCACTGGCGACTCGAGTGCATAGAACGTGCTTTGGAATCAAATTGCATCAGCCACGCTTCTGTGATTTTCACCTGGCTGTTGTCACATTGGATCTGGTTTCTGTTCTGCAGACATGCAGTGGATTCCAGAGCAACTGCTTCACGCATGAGCTGGACCTCTGATCTGAATTGCCAAGAGCATCCTTAGCCTACTGCTTTGAGACACTGCCTTCAGCATGGGAGAGGGCCTGGGGAGAAAGAGCCTTTACTTATTTTTTTTTTTTTTTTACTTATTTGAGGCTCAGTTGGACATCTGTCCAAAAGAATGATCTGACAGGGTGGGGACTGGCTCCCACATATATCATTCATCCTTGGTCTAGGCATATTGTAAGCCTTTGACATTTAGCTGAGTGATCATTTACATATGTTTAATTATGTGCCTCTGGGCACCATATCCAGCATATGCACTATGCCTGGTGTAACTCATGCTGTGCTATGGACAGATTATGAAAAGAAGGCTTAGGATGAATTCAGGAGGTCATAAGTGTGACCCCTATACGTATTCCCTATGTATCCATCTAGTGGTTTACAACTATCCTAGTGCTGTAACCCTTTAATACAGTTCCCCATGATGTTGGGAACTCCAACCATAAACTACTTTTGTTCCTGCTTCATAACTATAATTTTGCTGCTGTTATGTTTGTTGCTGATATCTGCATGTGATCCCCATGAAAGAGTTGCTCAACTCTTAAAGGGGTTCAGACCCACAAGTTGAGAAGTATTGATCTAGGTCCATGAAGCAACTAGTCAGTAAGAAAATTCAGTTTTTACACTAGTGCAGGAGGTTGTGACTACATATCTTAGTTCAGAGGAAAGCAGACAGAAAGAAAGATAGTCAGCAGTGAAGGAGAGTGTGCAGTGAGGGTGTGAGGAGAGTGTGCAGTGAGGGTGTGAGGAGAGTGTGCAGTGAGGGTGTGAGGAGAGTGTGCAGTGAGGGTGTGAGGAGAGTGTGCAGTGAGGGTGTGAGGAGAGTGTGCAGTGAGGGTGTGAGGAGAGTGCAGTGAGGGTGTGAGGAGAGTGTGCAGTGAGGGTGTGAGGAGAGTGTGCAGTGAGGGTGTGAGGAGAGTGAAGTGAGGTGTGAGGAGAGTGTGCAGTGAAGGTGTGAGGAGAGTGCAGTGAGGGTGTGAGGAGAGTGCAGTGAGGGTGTGAGGAGAGTGCAGCGATGGTGTGAGGAGAGTGTGCAGTGAAGGTGTGAGGAGAGTGTGCAGTGAGGGTGTGAGGAGAGTGTGCAGTGAGGGTGTGAGGAGAGTGTGCAGTGAGGGTGTGAGGAGAGTGAAGTGAGGTGTGAGGAGAGTGTGCAGTGAGGGTGTGAGGAGAGTGCAGTGAGGGTGTGAGGAGAGTGCAGCGAGGGTGTGAGGAGAGTGTGCAGTGAAGGTGTGAGGAGAGTGCAGTGAGGGTGTGAGGAGAGTGTGCAGTGAAGGTGTGAGGAGAGTGCAGTGAGGGTGTGAGGAGAGTGTGCAGTGAAGGTGTGAGGAGAGTGCAGTGAGGGTGTGAGGAGAGTGCAGTGAGGGTGTGAGGAGAGTGCAGTGAGGGTGTGAGGAGAGTGAAGTGAGGTGTGAGGAGAGTGTGCAGTGAGGGTGTGAGGAGAGTGCAGTGAGGGTGTGAGGAGAGTGTGCAGTGAGGGTGTGAGGAGAGTGTGCAGTGAGGGTGTGAGGAGAGTGAAGTGAGGTGTGAGGAGAGTGTGCAGTGAAGGTGTGAGGAGAGTGCAGTGAGGGTGTGAGGAGAGTGCAGTGAGGGTGTGAGGAGAGTGCAGCGAGGGTGTGAGGAGAGTGTGCAGTGAAGGTGTGAGGAGAGTGTGCAGTGAGGGTGTGAGGAGAGTGTGCAGTGAGGGTGTGAGGAGAGTGTGCAGTGAGGGTGTGAGGAGAGTGAAGTGAGGTGTGAGGAGAGTGTGCAGTGAGGGTGTGAGGAGAGTGCAGTGAGGGTGTGAGGAGAGTGCAGCGAGGGTGTGAGGAGAGTGTGCAGTGAAGGTGTGAGGAGAGTGCAGTGAGGGTGTGAGGAGAGTGCAGTGAGGGTGTGAGGAGAGTGCAGCGAGGGTGTGAGGAGAGTGTGCAGTGAGGGTGTGAGGAGAGTGCAGTGAGGGTGTGAGGAGAGTGCAGTGAGGGTGTGAGGAGTGTGCAGTGAGGGTTTAAGGAGAGTGCAGTGAGGGTGTGAGGAGTGTGCAGTGAGGGTTTAAGGAGAGTGCAGTGAGGGTGTGAGGAGTGTGCAGTGAGGGTTTAAGGAGAGTGCAGTGAGGGTGTGAGGAGAGTGTGCAGTGAGGGTGTGAGGAGAGTGCAGTGAGGGTGTGAGGAGAGTGCAGTGAGGGTGTGAGGAGTGTGCAGTGAGGGTTTAAGGAGAGTGCAGTGAGGGTGTGAGGAGAGTGCAGTGAGGGTGTGAGGAGAGTGCAGTGAGGGTGTGAGGAGTGTGCAGTGAGGGTGTGAGGAGAGTGCAGTGAGGGTGTGAGGAGAGTGCAGTGAGGGTGTGAGGAGAGTGTAGTGAGGGTGTAAGGAGAGTGTGCAGTGAGGGTGTGAGGAGAATGCAGTGAGGGTGTGAAGAGAGTGCAGTGAGGGTGTGAGGAGTGTGCAGTGAGGGTTTAAGGAGAGTGCAGTGAGGTTGTGAGGAGAGTGTGCAGTGAGGGTGTGAGGAGAGTGCAGTGAGGGTGTGAGGAGTGTGCAGTGAGGGTTTAAGGAGAGTGTGCAGTGAGGGTGTGAGGAGAGTGTGCAGTGAAGGTGTGAGGAGTGTGCAGTGAGGGTTTAAGGAGAGTGCAGTGAGGGTGTGGGGAGACTTTTCTTCAAGCCAGCAGGCAGAAGAGATGAATTTTCCAGAGAGTTTAAAATCAGTGTTTTTTGTTTGTTTGTTTGTTTGTTTGTTTGTTTGTTTGTTTGAGAAAGGAAGGGACCCATTAGAAAAGGAAACTTTATCATGAGTCGATAGCAGGAATGAACAGTGGTTTTGATGTTAATTCTTCAGGGATGAAAAGAGTATCAGAGTTAGGGAGCCATGCCTTCTCAGGAGAAAACATGGCTTCTGGTTTTCTTTGAGACAGTCTCAAGTGTCCCAGACTGACTTTAAACTCACTTTGTAGCCAAGGATGACTTTCAACGTCTGATCCTCCTGTTTCTAGAGCTTCAGTGCTGGGACACCAGGAGTGCATTACTGGTACTGGGCATAGAATCCAGGACTTTCTGCACACCAGGCATAGGCAAACTTTCTAGGTGTACTGTACCAACTGAGCCACACCTCAACTCCTAGAAGCCTCCCCTCCTTTTTGTTTAACAGTCCGTTTGAATGTTTGATCAATGGTCAGAGAGAATGGAATGTTTCTAACAAGATGTGAAGACTTGGAAGCGATAGTGGATGCTCCTTTCCTTCCTGTCTTCCTCCACCTCACTCTCTTTCCTGGAAAGGCTCCATACATTTCAGCAGAATGATGTTCTAACATGCTACTTCCAAGTTAGAAGCAATGGTAGAGGAATCCACATGAACTTTGCCAGATGCTTGGAGGATACAGAATAAAACATAAACCACAGAGCAAAAGCGTGGTCTACTCCGGGAATCAGCCACAAGGGCCTCTCATTTGCTGATAGCCTACCATGGGCCACATCACCTCACTTGAAAATAGACTCCTGGGACATAGGCCTAATGATCCCAATTTCACAGGTAAAGCCAAATACCTAGGGCAGTGGTTCTCAACTTTCCTAATGCTGCTTTCCTTTAATACAGTTCCCCGTGTTATGGTGACCCCCAGCCATAAAATTACCTTTGTTGCTACTTCACAGCTGTGATTTTGTTACTGTTATGAATTGTAATGTAAAATATCTGTGTTTCCCAACGGTCTTAGGTGACCCCCAAGAAGGGGTCATTATACCCCCAAAGGGGTCAAAACCCACAGTTTGGGAAAGGCTGACTTAGAGGAATGATACAGCTTTATCATTACATATGTAGGGGTGGTGTTTCCCAAGTCGGCCCATCTGAGAACAACAGTCCTCAGATCCAGGATGGAATAAAGCCAGAACCAAACAACCAAAGACAACAATAAACATCCAGCAAAGAACGCAGAGCCACTGGGAGGGAGCACGGGGAGAGTGGACTCACAGGCAGACCCTCCTGTGCAGTGTGGATGGTGTGGGATTCCTACACCTTTCAGGAGAGCACAGCAGAAGGGATGTAGAGTTTAATGGACGCTTGCCATCATCTCGCCCATTTGCTGGCTCTGTCACCTTGGACCAGCTGCTTCTAAACCATGCAACTCATTAATTTCTCCTTATGGAGATGCAGCTATGACCAAGGCCCCGAGAGATGGAGAGCAGAGACTTAGCACTCAGCACCCACTCAAGCGAAGGATGCTCTGCAAGGCTTCTTTCCTTTGGGCCAAGGGAAGGCTCATTTGAATCGTTGCAATACATCCTATTTAACTTTACACATGAGCCTTAGGCTGACACCAGTGCAGCGTTCATGAGGCTGGCTGGAAGAACACCGCCCCTTCTCTATTAGAGCAATTACCGCATTCCTGACACATGCTGTCACGCCATTACTCAAGCCGAAGTCTCAGGTGATAATTTCCACTTTGTCGGGATGTCATTTCAATTCAGCATTCATTAACATTAATGCTTGTTAATCCGTGAAAGGAAAGAGCGTGCCTGTTTGCACAGAATCATGTTTGGGAGGCTTCGAGCTCCATCCTCCTGGACTCCAGTTACCAGTAACAGACTTAGAGATGCATTCGGAAGACAAGGAAGGCATCTTAATGGAAATTAACAGGATGTACATATGCTAAAGAAGTAGACTTGAATCTGTGTTCAGCATTTTCTAGACCCCTTTCCATATGAGACAGTTTTAACACATCACATCGATGCCCTGTTTGCCCATCTGAGCGGATGTCACTTTCAAAATGGAGGAATTCTATTTCCATGGAGATAATGCTCAGATCTATTAGGCTGCACTACTGTTTCGGCCCCTGGAAGGGTAAAGTATCTCTTGTTTTTCTGTGGGGAGCAACTCCTGTTTCCTGTAAGGGTGTATCTCTTGCTCTCTTACAGGAGTAGCACTCCTTTATCTCCTGAAAGAGGGTATTATTTTCTTGTTTTCCTGCAGGGACAGCCATCCTTGAGGAAGCTTGTGACATCCAGGAAGTCTAAGAAGTCTTCATTTTCTATTTGTTAGCACCATGAGCGGGGAATCCTCAGATGACTTTGTTTTCTGCTTAGAAGTGGGTTTTTGAAGATGAAGCTAAGACTGGACATGTAGGCGGTGCTGCCTGGCGTCTCCTTGCACGGTATCTCTAGAAGTGCCACTCTTCAGATCAGCAAAGGGCTCCTTTACAAAGTCTGCAGGCCATCTCTCTGCCCATACTTTCATTTTATTGTTTTGAGACAGACAGGGTTCCATGTAGCCCAGGCTGGCTTTGAACCTGTGGTCATGTTGCCTCAGTCTCCCAAGTGCTGACATTGCAGTTGGGCATCATCTGGTTCAGACTCTTCATTTTGAGCATTTTTGTTTGTTTGTTTGCTTGTTTGTTTTAAGATTGGGCAAGCTCACAGGGAAGCAACCATTAGGTTCTTTACTCTCCTGTGGAGTTCAGTTTTTCTGTTGTCACTGAGAAAAGTCTTCCCTTTCAGTTTCTCCATGCTCCATCTGGGCCACAGCTGTGGTATTTTGCTTCCAATTCCTCTCTTTCCCCATCTTGTGGGTGGGATCCAGCACCTTTTCGCATCAGCTTTTTGCTGTTGAATTTCTCGCCTGTGGTTGGAAACTGCCTGGTGCCACTTTAAGTCTGAACCTGAGAATGTTCTTGCTCAAGCAGGGCCACCTCATTCGGAGAAGGGAAATATATACTCCGGATGTCTTAGTGTGTCTAAGATCGTTCTCAAGGGAAGGAAATCTACTTGAATGCTATGCATTCTCTTCCAAGGCCTCAAAAGAGAGAGAGATGATATTACTGAACATTGCTCTAGGCACGCTGCAGATTTTATTTCCTTTCATTTTCATGATTATTTTAGAGATCAGAAAAGACATAGAAAGAAAGTGGTGTGGCCCCAGGTTGCACCCATTCTAGCTAACTAGAGAGCTAACACCATAGGGCAGATGCATTGGAATCTTCCCGAAAGGGCGGCCATGAAGATTCACCTTACTTTCTGCTTGCTGACATAGAAACTCCTTTTCCTATGGTTTTCCTAACCAAAATCATGAATGTTAAAAAGAAAAAAGCAATTATTCTAGCTCTTTTTCTTTCTCCTACCAGCATTAGGAATACAGTACAGAGCCAAACATGGGAGACCACACACATCAAGTACTTAGAGAAGCACTGTGCACATCTTGACTGTGCTTTGCCGTTCTCTGCCTCAGGGATTTTTTTGTTGTTAATGTCTTTACCTTGCTGCTTGTGTTTCTTTGGCTTTCTCTCTCTCTCTCCTTTGAGCAGAATCATTCAATTCAAATTGTTAGATGCTTTTGCGATGCCTTGAGTGTATTCCTAACTATTAATTTTCTCTAAATACCTTTCAGCAGTGTCTTAGGATATGAGATGTTGTTACTGCCCTTTAGAATAAAGTATTTTACCAATTTTATGAAGTAAAATCAGTCTTCTTTGAGCTGGGCACAATGGTGTATATTGTTAACCCCAGTCCTTGAGAGGCAAAGGCAAGCAGAGCTCTGTGAATCCAATGCTTGCCTTGTCTACATGGCAAATTTTAGGCCTGTCAGGCCTATATGGTGAGAATTTGATTCAGAAAATACAAACAACACCCCTCCCAAAACCTACCATATAATAAAAAAAAAAATAAACACTCCCCCCAAAACAAGCAAACAAAGACCTTTAAAAACACAAACCAAGGATGAACTTGTGGTGAGAGGGTTTCACTGTTGTTGTTTTTTGTTTTTATTTGCTTTTTTAAAAATGAAAATACATGCAGTATAGAAAGAAAGGAGGCACTTGCACTGTAAAAGGAGGGGTAGAGGAAATGTTGCAGCTTACAGATTTGAATGAAATGAAAAGTATTTCCAGAAGTATATAAATCCATAGAAGAGGTGTTCTGGAAGAAACTAAGGCCGCCACATCTAATCCACTCCACAGACAAACTGAGCCAAACTCACAAAAAATAGATGATTTCCCTTGTAGAGAGAAGATCTCAAAAAAAATGGTGAGACTATCTAATTTCACGAAGCTAGCATAATTCTGTGAGCCAAGGTGAACAGCACATACACGCACACCCATGCACACACACATGCTCTGTTGAAGGCTAACTTCACTGGTGGCTATTAAATACAAGTGGTATAACAGTCAGCCAAATCCGGTCTGTATTACATAGTTTAATGCTCGAAACATAAGGAAGGGTTGATGTTAATACATCAGTGTACACGAAAGAAAAGTATAATCAACTCAGTTGTTGCTTTTGTTGAAGCACAATGGAAGTTCTGAGGCCGTTTATATTTCTACAAGCCCCAGGGAGAACCAGGCCTTACTGTCCTTTCCTTCATGGTTTGTCAAAGGCTGGAGCAAGCCTCACTCTTAGCAGAGATGCTTCAGAGGCAGGCGCAGACAGGGGTGGCCCTAGTCTTTATAGGGCATGGCACCCTAACTCTGCATGGAGAAGAGAGATAAAAGGAGAGGGGCTCAAAGGGAAGAGATGGGACTGTTATTATTTGTAAATGACATTTACATCAAACAGGAAAAGGAATCCACAAATGAACTATGGAAAGCAGTGCGTGTTTAGCAAGCTGCCTGGGCATGAAAGGAGCCTATTCAGTTTTTAATATCATCGAAAACCTAATAGGTAATATACCATCAAAAGCTATCAATGCAAAGCAACCCACATGGTTTATAGACCCTCTGTGTCTAGAATGTAAAATCCTGCTAACAACACAAAAACCTGTGTGGATGAGCATTAATGCTGGTTAACATATAGTCAGGAGTGTATTTTAAAGGTGTTAATTCTTCCTAACTATATATAAAATAATCTATCACTGTAAACATAATTAGAGCACAAAAAGCATTTGGAAGGGAAACTTACAAAGAGGGTATTTCCTTAATAGCATATTATTAAATTAACTAAATTTTTAAAAATTTACAAATTTTCAAAATTAACTAAGATGGAGCCCTATGTTATCAGTAGCAACACAAACCACCATCTCTTATAGATCGAAGAATTGGCCCATAGTGTGGAACAAAATGGAGTCCTAGCTTACACAGGGAACATCGGTAATTGAAACAAGTTATACAGTGGGACACAGCAGCCAGTGCTGCCTGTATTAAAGTCGCTCAGACAGCAGAGACAAGAGGAACACTTGAGCCCAGTAGTTCAAGAGCAGTCAAGGCAACAGGACAGAACCCTGTTTAAGATGGGAGTGTGCGGTAGGAGCAGACAGACAGACAGACAGACAGACAGACAGACAGACAGACAGACAGGAAAGTTTTGTCTGAGGCAGTGCCTCAGGAGGCGTAGGCTGACCTTGGACTTGCTTTACAGCTGAGGTTGATCTAGAACTTCTGTCCCTTCTTCCTCTACCTACACAACATCTGGCTTCAGGAAAAAGTTAAATTTAAGCATACTAGCAAAAATATAAAGATCATAGAAGGTGATGTGTGGTGAAAATATCTCTAATTTTTAAGTGGAGAAAAAAAAATCCTTGAAGAAGATCAAAACCCTTTAAAAGGACAGACAGAGGTGACTGACTAACATGGAGGCCTGGACAATATTAAAGCAGAGAGATGGCAGAACATGACAAACTCGGAGCTTTTGCTTTGTTTGTTTGTTTGTTTGCTTGTTTGTTTGTTTGTTTTTGGAATTTTTTGGTTTGTTTTTGTTTTGCAGAGTGTCAAATAGTACCAACATGTAAACTCACTGTGGAGTATTACAGCCAGCAACAAATGGCTGGAGAGATGGCTCAGGGGTTAAGAGCACTGGCTGATCTTCCATAGGACCGGGGTTCGATTCCCAGCACCTACATGGCAGTTCACAATGACCTGTAACTCCATTCCCAGGGAATCTGACACCCTCACACAGGTACATTCAGGCAAAACATCAGTACACATTACAAAAAAGAAAGAAGAGACAAAGAAATAGTAGGAGAGTCAGGGAAAGTGAGCAGTGTTCCCTTTAGATGCTTTGGTGATGGTGGTGGGTGGTGGTGGTGGTGGTGGTGGTGGTGGTGGTGGTGGTGCTGGTGGTGGTGGTGGTGGTGGTAGTGTGTGTGTGTGTGTGTGTGTGTGTGTGTGTGTGTTGGAAGCATGAGCACAATTAACTTGAAAGTAATCTGAAGACAGGAGAGATCATAAGTTCAGGATCAACTTCCAAAACAATGAAATACCTCCACCACATAAGTAGTATTATCACACTTAATGATGCTGTACCCTGTCAAGGACAAGGAGGACTAGGAAATGGTATAGTTAGCTATCACAGCTATCGAGGCTGAAACTTCTGATTCTGTTATATGTAAACAAAGCAAACACCCAAGGAAGGAAGACGCCTGTCTGTCCATTGCTAGGAGGATAGAGAAGCCAAGTGCCTGCTATGCGTAAGGCAGGTCACTCAGCATAGCTATGCATCTTCCTATTGAAACCTCTGTGGCAACAATGCTTCACTAAAGAGCAGTACAAATGAACAAAGAGAGGCAGCTTGTTTGTGGCACAGTCCTTCGATATACACAATGTGCCACACTGGTCAGCTTTCTGTTCTTGTAACAGATTACCTGAGAAATTCTCTGTAAAAGGAGAAGGGTTGGGGTTGGGGATTTAGCTCAGTGGTAGAGCGCTTGCCTAGGAAGCGCAAGGCCCTGGGTTCGGTCCCCAGCTCCGAAAAAAAAAAGAACAAAAAAAAAAAAAAGGAGAAGGGTTTTTGCTGGCTAACAGTTTTGATGATTTTTTTTCCTGTGGTTTGTTTGTTTTTTACCTCGCTGCTTTCACTTGGGGTAAACGAGTAGACAAGGGCAGGTGGTGGTTGGTAGAAAAGACACATTCATGTCAGAGCAAAAGCCCCAAAGACTAGAATTCTACATACCCTGTGCATCATGCCCTGTGCCCTCTACCCCATGTCTTTTCTTGCCCCCTTTAGTAACATGGCATGGGGATGAAGCCTTGTACTCTTGGGTTTGGGTGGGGTACTCTATACCAAGTCCTATCACATTTCAAGAGTGGGTGAGGTCCTGAATGAAGGCTGCACATGGAGTCAATGGATGTGCCAGGCTCTAGAGGATCTAGAGATGAGAGTCAGAGTTAATGGGCAAAGGCTAAATTAGAACTTGACTGTTCTGTAGATGAGATGTGAGCTAAACATGATGTGAACATACAGAAATGAAATATATTATTTTACCTATTGTCACTAGAATACTGCTATACTCTTGTAATTGATTTAGCCTCTATTTTTAACTATTTGTTTTAAAACAAGACCCTTACTCACTATGAATCCATTATAGAAAGTATTAGCTCAGTGATTATTTTCCCTACTATACATTTTTTGTTCTGTGTATATGCATACATGTTCACATTCATGGATACCTGAGGTTGATATCAGCTGCTTTTTTCAATGACTCTCCACCTTATTTTTGAGATAGGGTCTTTCACAGATCAGTTATGTTACCTGGACAGTAAGTCCCTGGGTCCTCCTGTCCCTGCCTTCTCAGTGCTGGGATTGCAGGCACATACACAATTCATGGGATCTGAGGATCAAACTTGAATCCTTGTGCTTGTGTGGACATCAGTCAATGACCAGGCCATCTCCCTAGATCTCTGCTGCATTTAGTGGAACCTGTACCCCTTCCACTGTATTTATTTTTATATCCTAAACATTATTATTGGCTCATAATATATGTTCAGTAAAGATTTATTGAGTGACTATATAAAATGAACACCATTATCTAAGAGAACAGGACATGGAAGCTACTTAACTGTTAATACTTAGAATACTGTAGGTGAAGCACATATATATGGCCGCATGGTGACTAAGCACTGTGATGCTTTCGTTCACTTTTTAGGTGACACGCGAGCTCTGAGATTTGGCTTGTCTAAGCATTGGAACCAGGGTTTTAATTCTTAATGTTCTAGATGTCTTTGCAAGACAAGGCGTTGCTAGGTCATGATGGAAAGCAATCATACTCTGGATGGGAGCTGGCTCAGTGGGAAAAGTTTTTGCTGCACAAGCATGAGGACTCCGGCTCCATCCATAAGACTTGCACAACAGGAAGGTATGGTGGCACATGCTTATCATCCCAGCACCCAGAGACAGAGACAAGAAGATCCCTGGAGCCCTCCGGTATGTCAGCCCAGTCTAATTGGTGAACCTTAGCCCAGTGACAGACCTCGTCTCAAGAAAACAGAACAGTGCATGGTACTGAAGGATGTGTTCTGACTTCCACATACACTGGCATCTATGTAGAGTTGCATACTCTGCACATACACGCACCACAGAGATTATACATACATTATATACATGCATCACAGATACACATCATACCACACACTCATACACACATACACACTCACATACACATACCTCCCTACACACATATACCACACACATGCATACCATGTCCATTTACTACTCTCCCACCCCACACAAGAGTTATATTCTGTGAAGTCTTACTATGTAGCCCAGCTTGGTCTTTCTACCTTTCTACCTCTGAATGTTAACAAAATATATAGGATCGAGCCCCTAGCCCCAGCATGAAAGTGTTTTCCTTTTATTTTGGTGTCTAACTTTTGCGGCAGGTATACTTCTAGACTCTGAGAAGTGGGGGATGGAGAAGCACAGACTATGAACTTGTTACTCAAAGGTAACATAATTTCTTTATCTTATCCTTATGTCTGACACCACTGTCTACATAATCCAGAGAAGCAGAGCAGAAGTTAAGCCAGGTTTCCTCAGCCTAAAGCAGGATGGATTAGAGGCTGTAGCAATAAAGTCAAAACACAAACATGTTTTCACATACGTGTTCAATTACACTTAAGGCCCTGCTTATTTCCCTTAGAACTTCTCAGTGTCTGTCCAATAAGAAGGGGAGGTTGATTTGGGATATGAATTTTATGAATATATAACAAAGCTGACTGCTGGGAAGTACCATTTTAATATAGATAATTTATCTGTGAACCCAATGTCGTTTTTATTGAAGTCATTTTTCTCCTTATTGAGTTGAGGATGAATGTTCTCTACTGAATTCTGTCATCATGGCCAGACCAAGTTCATTAACAGGACGACACACCATTAACCAACCACACAGAGTTGTGGGAGATTGATGCCACAGCCCTTCGGCCACCTGCTTCTCTGCCACCTGAAAGGATGAGTTCTCAGAACTGCCACCCGGAAGGAGTGACTTTGGCAGGGACTATGAGAGAAGAAAATGATGTTGTCTCTGGCTTTGGGACCTAACCATTGCCCCATAACTGCTGTTTTATGTTCCTTAAATTCAGAAAAGCAGGTGTCCTTCAGGCCTGGAGAGCCAGTCTACACTTTGCAAGTCTAGGCTAAAATGAAGTTGTAAGTTAAAGCAAGCTATACAAAGTGGAGGAAACAGATTAACATGTCTGATTATTCATTACACCTTTGTGGAGCCCCTGCCAGACACTTGCTGTTTCCAGAGACTGAATAGAGTTGGCTGTCTGGCGAAGGGGCTGTGTTGCCTCAGGCTCTGCCCTACAGCTGTTTGATTTCCCTGTGATTTTGAAACTATCTCTCTAGAACTATCAGGTAGGCAGGGACGTGGATGCCCCAAGGACATCAGTGTTCCGGGCTCACTTCTCTGCACACTGTCTCCTTTGTGATCTGAATTGGATTGACTTGTGTTCAGATCATGTGTATCTTTGGAAAGGGAGAACTTTTGATGCAGGCTCCTGTGTACAGGTCACTAAAGATAAATGAGGACTTGTCTTATTTCTAACTAGAAAAATATGTCTTCATATATGCACCTAAAAGAACATGTAAAACAAACCCCCCCACACACACACACACAACACACAGGCATGCACGCATGCACCAAAGAGACATGTTCTCCATCCTCTCTTAACAAATGGCAAAATTCTAGTAGATCTGGAGCTTTTTCTTACATTAAAATTTAAATACAGACACTAAGATGTTGAATTGTTATTTGAGACAGGGTTTCACTATGTAGTTCTGACTGGTATGGTACTTGATATATTAGTCCAGGATAGCCTTAAATAGAGATCTATTTGACTCTGCCTCTTGAGTGTTGGGATTAAGCGTGTAAGCTACAATACTTGGAGGATATTGACTTTTTGATACAGATGTGTTTTTCTGGTTCTCTCACACAATTCTTGCCCATTCTTCCTTTCCACATTACTCTGAGTGTGCCTTCTACCTGTCTGAAGCACATATCCACTGGCTTGGCCCGGTCTTTGCTTAGGTCCCTCAGGTCTATTATGCCACCTGCAGATCTGGCAGAAAGCACCTTTAATGCCTCACCAGGAGCACAGCTACTCAGTAGCTACATAAATATCTCTAGTTCTGCTGTGTCATTCTATGATGCCTTCCAGGGCGTCCTGGCTGGTTCTATATCGACCTTTTCTGGTGGCCCTTTCTTCTGGTCTTAATCTGATTCTTTCTTCTGACTCCTATAAAAAGGACCTTCCACGGTCCCCCTTTTACATATCTCTGAATCAATCCTGAGAGGTAGGTGGGCAAGATCTGGCAGTGGTGGTGATAGGTTATAGCTATTGTCCTCCAGACTGAGGCCCCAGAGCTAAAGTACTCTTCAATTTGTCCAAGATTGAACAGCCAGGAATGAACATAACTGTAACTCTGGTCTTCGTTCTACACTCAACCTAGCAGATTGTTGTCTTTCACATGTAAGAAAGTTGTAAAGCTGTGGTTGTCTGAACAATATTGCTGAGAGTGACCCCTGAGGATCCACCCCCTAAGGGACCACTGGTAATGAATGCACGTTGGGGCATGATGTGTCCTTTTCATCAGTGGTGTAGCCAATGAAGTGCTCTTGCTCCAGCAAATGACCTTTCACTGATCCCATGCAAGAAACTTTAAATAAACTCCATGGGTCACACACCAAAAAGAAACTCCAGAAAACCAGAAACTCCATGGGTTTCTGGCTCCTGTTGAGGGAGAAAGGAAAACGTGTCCCTTGTTTCCCTTTGTGTTGGTTTCTTAGTGGGTTTGCTTTATAGGGTCTTATTGGATACACATTATGAAGATATATTCTTCCTAGATAAAGGCAAGATAAATCCCCATTTATCTCTAGCAACCATGTGCAGGAGCCTGCATCCAAAGAAACATGTGATCTGAACACAAGTCAATCCAATTCAGATCACAAAGGAGACTGTGTGCAGAGAAGTGAGCCTGGAACACCGATGTCCTCGAGGCATCCACGTTCCTGCCTAGCTGATAGTCAGAGTAGGAGATGGATTTATTGAGAAGAAGAGTTTAGAGAGGGATGGAAGCAGATGAAATATGGAGATGTGTGCCTGAGTGTGTGTGTGTGTGTGTGTGTGTGTGTGTGTGTGTGTGTGTAAAATAACGTAAATTTATTAACTAGTTGTATGAAACTGTCAAACAGCAAAATGTTAGAAATAAATCTTTGTTGTTCCTCTTGCAGACCATTTGCATCATTTGACCTTCACAAACTCAATGTCAACCTGTCTCGGTGTGTATATCTATGCCATTCACCAGCTAAGACAGATACTTGTAAACAGGCAGTCTTCTTTGATTGTCCCAGCCCTCCCTGCAAAGTTTTCAAAGATACAACAAACCGCTGTTCACTCTTACACAGGATTGCTGTAATTTATTTTACCTGAGGGCAAAATCTTAGCTATTTAGGAAGTCTTATAAAAATCTCCAGATGGCTTAATTATACTATTTTAGGAACCAAGGACATAAAAATAAAATGGATAGATAAGCACAACTCAGAATCATAGAGGAACAAAGAGCAAAAGTCAAAAAAAATTATCTGAGTCTTCAAAGATGTGTGCTTCTGACTCAGGGTGAGACTCAAGCAACAGGAAGAACACGAAATTCCTCCACCTGATAAAGAACAGTTAACATCAGAGCATGGTAAGAAACCCAACACTTTGTTCCTCAGATGGGGAATAAGGTGACAACATCTGTCTCACCTCTCCTATCCAACATGTTACCTAAAACCCTAGTTACTGCAGTAAATATGAAAGAGAAGGGCTCAAGGGATGCCTTAGTGGTTAAGAGTCCTTGCTGCTCTCTCAGGATACCATAGTCGAGTGGTTCACCAGATCTAAGAGATTGATGTCTTCTGCTCTCCAAAGGGAGCCATACTCATATGCGCGCACGCGCGCGCACACACACACACACACACACACACACACACACACGTAAAAATAACACAAAATATGGAAGAGAAAGAACACATGTACTGTGTTAAATAAGAAATGCAATTTTTTTTTACTCATAGATGTTAAGGTTATTAATGTAGAAAATCCCAAGGAATTGATGAAACTTCCCCTGTAACTATTAATTGGTAATGGGTGATAGGAGGTTAGTATGCAAAAGTCAAATGTTTACCCCAACAACAGGACAAGTGAAACTTGAAATTAAAATATCCAGCATTAGTTGGTGAGATGTATAAATGTAGCCTGGTAAACCGAGGTTTCTATCTAGAACCCATGAGAAGGTAGAAGGAGAGAAATAACTGCCCACTATTGTTGTCTGACTTCCACGCATGGGCCATGGCATATAAGTCCCTCCAACATCCTGTATGGATACACTCATGCTTCCATCCATTAAGACGTCTACTTGCCACCTGCCACCTGCTATGCATGCTGCTAATTCCAAGGTCAACCTTTGTCTCAGTCTGTAGTTCACTATGTACACACACACACACACACACACACACACACACACACACACACAGAGAGAGAGAGAGAGAGAGAGAGAGAGAGAGAGAGAGAGAGAGAGATTAAGTAAAATGTAAGCACACAGTATGTGTGTTAGATTTTCCACCACTGTGATGAAATATGGGAGGACAATAGCAACAGAGCAGAGGTTTACCTTGGCTCACAGCTTCAGAGGAGCCAGTCTGTGGTTGACTAGCTCTGTTGATCTGAGCCTGAAATAAAGACTATCATGGAAGGGGGGGGGGCTGCGTTAGAATGAAACACCTTAGCTCAAGGTGATGAGGAAGTAGGCAGAGAAAGACAGATAGAGTCCAGGAACAAAGCAAGTCCCCAGTGACCTTATTCTCTAACAAGATCCCAACTTCCACAGCTCTACCACCTCCCAATATCTATTCAAGTTATAACTTCATTTAGAGGTTAGGTCAGATCTATCTGCCTCCTAACACCCACCTAGCTGGCAACTAACCCTCCTACATATAAGGCTCCCAGGGATGTCAGATTTATATCCTAACTGTACCATGTAAATGTGCTCCATCAGGTCAGACATAACTGTAACGAACTCTGATGGGCAGCACAGGGAAACCAGAAGAGTCTTTGATAAAAGAAGTGCAAACAAACATAAGCAAACGGCAGATATTTCAGGTTCATAGAAGATTTGATAGGGAGATGACGTCAAATACTCCTCAGATTAACTATAGAGTTAAAGTCCTGATCAAAATCCAAAAACAGCTATTTGTGGATACTAACATAAGAATGCCAGTGTCCCCACAAATACACAAAGGTCCTAGAATCCCTAACATGGTTCTGAGGACAACAAACTTGAAGAACCTGCACTGCTTGATTTCAGTGTTCTATGAGGTGAAATAATACACACGTACATCAACAGAACATGTTCTGAGAATCTGGAGTTATGTCAACTGATCTCTGGGCAAGGAGCAAAGACATTTCAGTAGAGAAAAAGCAGTGTTTTCAACATTGGAATCCACATATGCATAAAAAGATTGCATAGACCAAGAAACTTTTCATAAAATTAAACTTTAAATGCATCATATACCTAAGTGCAAAACTCAAAAAACTCACAAAGTCAAACATTAGAAAATCTATTTGACCTTGGGTCAGAGCCATGAGTTTTTGGTCCAATCTCTCAAGGATAACCCATGAAAGAAAGTGTTGAGCTAATCTTGAGTTTACAAATATGTACTTAGTCTCTGTGGGCTGGAAGTTAATTTTTTGCCTATAAATCATATTAATCATATAATCATAAATATTATTTTTGTAACATGACCAGGAAAACGAGGACTCAAGGTATGGACACTTATGATGATCAGCATTTGTGTCTGTCACATTGGGTTGTAGGAACACAAAGTCCACAGAGAACCTTGTTGGCATTTCTGACCTTGATATAAAATGGCAGTTTTCCTTTGGAATTTAGGGAAGAAACTAACAGCCTAATATGTATTGAGAGCCTGTTGTGTGTCACGCTTTATATTGATTTGTATGTAAGTACAGGAGGAAATCCCTCAGTCACCTTGAATCCTGACTCTTCCACAATCTATAGACAAGTAACAGAAGACTGTTCTGCAAGCTGAGAAGTCACCCAGCAGTGAGGAGAGGCTTTATTCTAAACGGACCTGGTGTTCTACAGAACCACATGAGTCTAGGTATGCATGCTACACCAGGCTGCATTTTATTCTTTTAAATATTCTAAGGGCAGAAGCTAGTTTGAGGGTGAGAGGCCAGGGGCTGGGTTTTATAAACCCAGCTTTATTTATTTTCAATTATGAACCCTTCCAGGTTGGAAATATCTCACAGATGATAAAGTGAGCAACAGAAAATCACAGAAGTTTCTCAAAGTTACACAACTAACAGCAATAATCAGAGGAAGGACTGAACTTGTGTCTAAACTCACAACGTTTGTTATCCTGATTCTCTCAAGTCAAATAATGAGCAAGTGGTCAGGACTGATGGCAAAGCTATTTGGGGCTCTTCTTCTGGGGTCTTCGGTTATTTTCTGTATGATCTCATATAAATATTTAATATAGCTGTGCCTGAAAGTCACATAGAAAAATCAGATGTCCTCTTACAGTGAAATGAACATTAACAGGACAATTAATGACAAACCTCTGCTGTGTCCTATGACATAGGTACAAGATGAGCAAAGGCCAGGTAGGATTATTTTAATATGACTTTCTTCATAAAGAGCAAATACTATTTGAAAATGGTTCTTGGATTCTCAAATACCACAGTACATCTAAGCAGAACTTGATTCTTTGAAGACACAGAAAGAAGTGTCTGATCAATGCTACTTTAAAAAGTTTGGATGAAAATGATTCTATATTGGGGCAGCCCATCTGACCCACTGGCCTCTGTCTGCTTTCTACCAGAAGAAAAAATTTCAGGCTGAATTGTAAGGTGGTTGCTTTTCTTACTGTCTTCTGATTCAAGAACTTCAGATGTAAATTTTAGATATGTGTGTTTCATTTGGAATATCCGTAGAGGTCAAAAAATAAGGGTCCAAGGAGAAAGGGAGATTGAATGTGGTACTATTAAGGGGTATAATGGGCATCTCCATAAAATCTCTCTTTTCAGGGATCAGGGAAGAAGAAGTGAAAGAATGTAAGATCCAGAGGTGATGGAGGACTTTATGGAATCAAGGCCTTCTGGATACATATAAAAACTCTGGACACATATATAAACTCAGTAAGTCTGAGGCAGCATGCATAGGACCTGCATGGGTCTGCAGATTGGGTCCTAGAGTTGAAAGGAGACGTGGGCGCATGCCCCTATCCCTAACTCAGAAGCTATCTCCAACTGATAACCACTTGCAAATGAAAAGCCAGTTTTCTCCAAGGGACTCTCACTAGGCAACAAATCGCTTATAAGGTTAGGGCCCATGTCCAGCAGTCAAAGGTCAACACTAAATGACCTAAATAAATGCTATTGTATTATATTATTGTATTGTATTACTACTCTTTGAACTCCTGTTTGTTTTCTAAGGGAAGTCAGAAAGGGGTTAATCTGGATGGGAGGGGATGTAGGGAGGAACTGGGGGAGGGGAAACTGTAATCAGAACATATTGTATGAAAAAGAATCTATTTTCAATTTAAAAGTGGGGGCAGTAATGGACCAAAAATTATAAATGGGGTGGGAGGTGGGAAGATATGCAAAAAAACTAAAACTAATGAAAACTAATTAATACTGCATGTCTTTTGAGAAAGTAGAAAATCTGCTACTGTAGACATTTATCAAAATATATACATACAGATATATACAAAGAGTTTAAATAGAGCTACTTTATAATGGGGTGATAATGTTCTGTTAGACACTTCAGGCTAACAAGTGAAAGGCCCAGGTTCAGAAATGGGCTACTTCTTTAGAGCTATGGCCAGTGAGGTTCCATAGATCCACAAATAGTCTTTTGCCAGTGCTCTAGGTTGCCCTCCAGAACTTGATAAGACCTTATTGATAAACACACCTCATACCTGAGACAAAGAATATGGAGAAATCAAGTTGGTTTCATCCCTACTGGTTAGTTTCCTTGGTACTGCCAGGCAGAGAAAGGTTATCATCAATATTACTCAGTCATGCAGCTTGTGAGTCATAATAATGGCCCATTTGCTAAGACATGGCCACTGGTGCATTAGTGGCACAAAAGTTATGGGAGCAAACAATCACTCTCTGATTGAATTTAAGGCCCATTCCATAAGTTAAAACTGATACCTGGCATTATTATCTGGGCCAAGAACTTGATAATGGAACTACTAGCATTATGGATATAAGTATAACTTACTAAATGACTTCTTTTTATACCCATAGATTAGTACACCTCTCAAACTTCAACAGAGAATCTTCTTTTTGCAGGAGATAGCAACTAATACAGGTACCTATAATTGGTCAAGGCACAGAGAATGAGAAACGGTGGATTGCTTATTCCTAAAGGGGTCATCATACCATATCCCTCTTCCTAGGGCTCAGGGATCATTGTAAAAGAAGGGGCAGAAGAACTGTAAGAGCCAGATTTGGTCGATGACTCTTAGGAAAGCGTTTTGCAGACACAAGAGGGAGGTTGCAGATGAGAACTTTCACCAGTTTTGACAACATGCCCAAGTCCTACCCAAGCCAGACAAAATCTCAGCATGGATGTAAGGGGTGGTCACAAAGCCCTACCCCTAGCTAAGCTCTATGGGCAATTGGCAGCTTCTGGAAGAGTCAGTTTTCTTTGAGGATTGGCCCCTGATAGTTTGGCAGGTTTCAGTGAAGGGCTCCAGACCTTTTGTGTTTGGGTATCACAAATTGGACTTGGTGGTTTTAAAAATTAAGAAAAACAAGTACAAAGTTGGATAAGTAGGGAGGAGGATGAATCTGGAAGGAGCTGAGGAAGTGAGGAAAATGGTATTCTCACAGAATTAATTTTTTTAAAGGGAAAGGAAAACTTTATATGAGTTGAGGTCATCCTATGTACAAGATGCTGTTACTCAAGGGCTTTCATTGCATATCCAGTGGGGCTTTTGTTTTTAACCCGGTCTTGCTAGTTCATTTTGGTTGGTCTGAAATTGCATCAGACTTGGAGCAATCCTCCTGCTTCTGCTTCTCTAGCTCGGGGGTTACAGGCCGGTGTCACCCAAGAGGATTTTTGAAGTAAATATTTTGACACAACATGTGAGAAGTGCCACAGTAAGGTGCAGATTAAACACTGTGGGTGTACGGAGGCGGTGAAGATTGTTTCAAGTAGGAAGACTTGGAAACATTCAGGGGAAAGGTAGCATTTGATTGGTGCCTTAACACAAGAACAAATTTAGACATGTGGAGATAACGAGAGAAGCAATCTAGAAGGAAGCAAAACCAGGGAAAATATAAAAGAAATTTAGTGGCGTTCAGTAAGCTAGAGGCTCTTGTGAAAGACATTCAAATGAACACAAAGGAAGAAGTTGGCTGGAATCAGGGCCTGGGGATCTCAATAGCTGACTTGAAAGTGTGTGTGAGTTTTATGCACAGATTGAGAGGGACAACTGAATACGTTTAAGAATGATTGTATCTGACCTGCCCTTTGACAAATGACTCCAACCCTTTCCAAAATGGCTGGGGTGGGGGGATGCAGAGGGAACATGAGGTGTTGGTTTAGGTAGGCACTGTGGAATCCACAGCAGGTCTGAGCTAAGGTGCTGAAGGTGAAGAGGACATGACAGTGGACAACTGGGGAAGAATCAGCAGACTTCCATCCCTGTTCAGACGTGTTTCCAGAAATAAGGAGGTCCATGGTTAGAAGGGAGCTGAGACCTTCAGAAGAAGCAGAAACAGAGGGTGTGGGGCTTCAGGAATCACGGGAAATAGTAAGTTTGAAGTTCATTTTACACAGCCCCAAGCAGGTATGTCCAGGAAGAGGGAATGGTCCAGCAGAAGTGGGAAAGAATCACCGTGCACAGTATCTGATGGAAGCCATGAGCTTTTTTCTACAATGATTGGCTAGAGGGCCCCCAGCTTTACCCCGAGAATTTATTGGTGAGTTCTTCATTCATTCTTTCTTTGTAGACACTGCTTCATTTGCATTCAGTGACATGCATCTTTGTGTGGGGGACTCTGAGCTTTGTCTCCCTCTACAAGGTCACTGATAGATGCGGGAAACTAAAATTTCTGTCACTCAAGTAGCTCTTCCTCAGGTAAAGAAGCAACCAGTGTTCAGAAGAGACCCCATTCAGAGAGTGGGTGGTGTTCCTAGGAAGGGGTTGCTACTAGTATTATATTTTATATAAAATTTTATATTTTATATTTGCTCCACAGAGATGAGGGAAAAAGTGAAATTTTAATATATTAAGAATGTATTGAGGGAATATATTGAGGGAATGTAATTTTCTTTCTGATTATATAGGTTTCTCTCTGTGTGTGTGTGTGTGTGTGTTTGTGTTTTAATGTGTGTATATGTATGTATGAAAGCCAGAAGTCAGTCTTGGATGTTGTTCACTTGGTTTATTGAGATGGGGTCTCTCACTAGAACCTGGACACATCAATTAGGCTAGGCTGACTAGCCAGCAAACCCAGGGTATCTGCTTGTTTCCACCTCCCCATCACTGGGATTATAATCGCTTGCCAGCAGACCTGCCTCTTTAGATGAGTGCTGAGGACTGAAGGAAGACCCTTGGAGTCTGCATGACAAACACTTTATTGAGCTCTCTCCCAGCTTCTTGATTGCACAGCTTTTAAGTCTCCAATACGCAGTAGCATTGCAGGGCAAGGAAGTAGGACATGCTTCCACTGCTTGACTTCAGCAAGACATAATTCATCAAAATGAAAGGGCTGTCTGCATGAGAAGTAATCCCTGACAGTTCCCTTCTTCGGAAAACTTGAATGAAATTATCTCTGGCTCCATCACTACTTCTGAGGCGCCATATCCATGTCTACTTTACCAAGTCCGCAAACAATTAGCTTTATTTATTGTCCCTAATTTAAAGTACAAAATGAGTCATATTAAAGTGAACAAACCACACGCAGTGAGAGCTGTGGAGGTGGAATACTCCCCCACTTCCCTAAAAACTGTAATGTCTACAGTTATGAAACTATAGCTTTTCATTAACGAGTTGTGCTATTACACAATGGATACACTGATTATCATCCATTAGTAGGTAACGAGCAACAACCGAAGCATTGAAAAATTGTAATTATGGTTATTTATCATTGGCGATATAGTGATATTTATGATTCTAATAAGTTAAAAGATCATTTTACACACAGAGGCATAGAGACCCGTGATGAATGATTGGGGCATGTGAGTGGCTATCTGACCACAGGATTTTTTTAGTTCTCTGACTTGACTGTGAACCCGGAAGAGAGAATGAATATGACTCAGTAAACAGGGCAAGAACCAGCTGCGTGTGATGGGATGCTGGTGTGGAGAGTTTCAGGCACCATGCATGCCTTATAATTTATAGGAACCTGTGGTGTGGACTTTCTCAAGAGCAGCTGCATGGAAAGCTGTCTCTTGTTTTCCCCTCTGCCTGGTGTGAACTTAGCATGAGAAGACATACATAAGATACACTGTGGTTGCTGCAAAGCCGCAATCCCCAGGCTGTTGGCATCTTGTGTGAGTAACTTTATCAGCGGAGAAGGGCAAAGAACAAACGAGCATTTTGTATCAGAATTGTGCTGGTGTTTTGCTCTCACGGGCAAGCAGACTGGTTAAGTTTCCTCCTCAGGCAAGGGTATATGTCCTGCTGTATCCCAAACTGACAAATCATATACCAAAAGAGAGATTAATTTTATTTTTAATCACAACAACCTATGAGCTTCAGTACACGTTGGCTGGGGCAGAGAAAAAGAAAGCATCAATATTTTCACTGTGCAGTCACTACTGCTATACCCTCCATGGTCTGTCTCCATATTTCCTATTTAGCTCAGGCCCAAGAGACCAAGATTTTTCCACTTTGAAGCCTTCATCTTCAAATACTTCAAGGCTCTGGAGCCTTAGAGGCACAGACACTGATTCATTACTCTTCTGCCTTACGCACTACCCTTCGCGATTTCACATCAGAATGGCACCAGCTGTCATATTTTGAGGGAGGCTAGAGTTGGGATTTACCAAGTCTATCTTGGTTTAGCCTGGGTGTCTAAAGTTTGTGTTGTCTGTTTGTCCTAGCTAGATACCCTCTGGGCCTCCATTCCTGTGCTTGTTAAGGAGTCAAAGGCAGAAGGGCACACCCCACAGTCAGGCAGAGCCTTGTGTTTTGAACCTCTGCATCGAGACATGTACTTTTCCTGAAGCAGCATACTCCCCCTGCTTATTAAAAAGTCTAAACCACCACAACCAAGTCTCACCTTCTGATGATGCAGAATAAGTCATTGTCTCAATTAAACTGCTTCCAGCACTGGTGATATGCTGTAGTGAATGACAGTTAAATAGTCTATATTTTCATTTTACCTAAAAACATCTTCTAGGGAGGCCGGAAGCTGTGCATGCCAGGAACCTGGGATAGACTTGCTTTTTATTTCCATATCAGTTTCATTAGGTTGAGTATACTAGGAAGGCTTTAGCATTAAGTCATAACAGTTAATTCTTAATAAAACCCAAATTAGTAAAGTCAAGGGGGATGAATTATATTTAAGTGGCTTTGACTTAAACTTTTAATTTGACTTGCAGCAGCTGGATTTCGAGTTTCTCTTTCATATTCTGTCTTCCCTGGTTTCAGTCACATCTATCCACATATTATCATCTGTTACCCATATATCATCTGCCAACCATCCATCCATCATCCATCACCTAGTCATCAATGCAGCATGCAAGCAAGTATTCCACTATCTATCCATCTATCCAGCCAGCATCTATGCATCCAACTATTCATCATTTGTTATCCATCCATCATCTATTCACCCATCTGGCATGTGTGCATGTATGCATGCATCCATCCAGCACCCATGCATCTATTAATCATCTGTTATCTATCCATCACCTATCTACTATCCATTCACCCAGAATGCATGCATCCGCCCATCCATCCAGCACCCATGCATCTGTCTAACCATCATTTATCCACTCACCATTCATCTACTGCCTATCCATCATCATCTATTCATCCACCTAGAATGTATGTATCCATCCAGCCGTCCAGCCAGCACCTATGCATTATCTATTATCCATCCACCATGTCTATCCACCCACCCATCCTTTCATTATCCACCATGAAGATCTGTGTGGATGAGAAGCTATAGAGCTTTCTCTGCTTATCTACTGTAAGGGTAAACTGCATCTGTGCCCTTTTAGTTATGAGACTGGGTCCTCTATCTCTTGTTCTCCGTGTGGCTGTGACTGACAACACTAATAATCCAGCAGTCCCCCTTTGGCCTATGTTCGGCAGGAAGTACCACTCTGAGTGACACCTGTCCAGAAATCACTGTAGGTACTGAGAGGCCTATTAGCCACAGAGAGGAAGGACTCTAACTGAGGAAGACAGTCGTTGGAGGCTGGGCTGAGAGTGAGAGGTAATTTTCACCTCCAAGGATCATGTTTGGAAGAATGAAAAGGGTCTCTGCCTTTCTTTACACTCTGTTGTTAAAATCCTTTGAAAGTTTGGCTTCCAGCGGGTGTGTGTTTGGGAGAGGTCAGTTCTCTGCATGAGGCATGCTGCCTTACTGAGTTTGGGTTTCTTTGCTTGTAAATAATATCTCACACATGGATCATTATGGGAAAAAAAGGGTATTTTACAGAAATCATTCTTTCCACATTACTTAATTTGCTTCTTGTGGTGGTCTGAATATGCTTAGCCCAGGGAGTGTCACTACTAGGAGGTGTGGCCTTGTTGGAGGAAGTGTGTCACTCTTGGGATAGGCCTTGAGACCCTTCTCCTTGCTGGCTGTGAGACAGTCTTCTCTTGTTTGTTTTTGGAACAAGATGTAGAGCTCTCAGCTCCTCCAGTGTCATTCCTGCCTGTACTCTGCCATGCTTCCCACCAGGATGACAATGAACTGAACCCAAGAATCTGTAAACCAGCCCCAATCAAATGTTGTCCTTTATAAGAGTTGCTTTGGTCAAGGTGTCTCTTTCCACCTTGTCATTTCTGATCTTAGTAAAACTGTGACCAGGATGGAAGTTCTAGAGGATCCCTGTCAATCCATTCTGGTCCCCACAGTTCTCATCAATACTTACCTAGAACCCACAGCAAAATAAGCATAGAACTTAAAGTAAAATTCAATTGAAACACAAAATCAGCATTCTTGTTTAACAAAATTACCCCCCTAAGCTCTCCCATGAAATTCTAAGATCATGAACTCTTGGATTCTGCAGTTGCCAATGATTGGAAATCATAACTAAGGAACTTCTCTAAAAACAAAACAACAAAAAACCCTAAAGCTATTAGATGTTGTTGACATTTTACCAAAGGCAGCTTCAGCATTTCTGATCTTAAAAAGCCAACTACTGCTGTAATGGAACATGCTTAGATTTGAGGCTCAGAACTTCAATCTCTTTATCAGTTCATCTACTGGAACACGCGATGCCTATGTTTTGTATTTAGAACAGACAAAAGACAACGGCAGGACAATAATGGGGACAATGGCATGTGTCTCACCTCATATTCTTGGGCTTACAGCACATTCTTCAGCAGAACAAGAGCCACCAGCTGTTCCATATCCAACCCAAAGTCAGCAGCAAGGACATTGTAAAGAGTTTGAAAGAGGCCATGGCCTCAATGACTGGTATCCACAAAATCCAAGAGTCCACGATATTAGAATTCTTTCATAGGAGAATTCACAGTGGTGATCTTGTTAGGTGGGAATGTTGATATTATGTTCAAATATACATTTTAACTTACGTTATATGCATATTTGGTGGTAGGATCTAGGTGAGTATTGATGAGAGTTGTGGGGACCAGCATGGTTAAAGCTCATCCCAGGGATTCTCTGGCACTGCCGTCTTTGTCATGGCTTTGATCACAGAGATTGACTTGGTCCCTCATACATGGAAGTGAAGCAAGAAAGGAGCAAGGTGCTTGTGAAATCTCCAGTGGCATTGAAGACAGAGACTGACATTAGGAGGGACACTACATGCTAGTCTGTTGGTCATGAATAATGTAATGGTTAGTGTCAATTGTCACCTTGGATAGGATCAAAAATTCACTTTGGAGGTCAAGCCTTAGGCATGCCTGTACAGGGTGACCTAGATCAGGTTAGTTTCTAACCACGCTTGTGAGGGATTATCTTAGGTTAATTGATTAGGTTAGGTTAATTGAAATACCTTGGCTAGGTTAATTGACATTACCTAAAAGTGGGTGGCACCATTTCCCAGGCTTGAGCTGAGTATTGCCCTCATGCTTCTCTGCTTCCTGACTGCAGGTGCAACTTGGCCAGATAGCTCAAGTTGTTCCTTGTAGGACATTTCTCACCACGATGGTCTGTACCCTTCAGTTGTGCATCCAAATAAGCCCCTTCATCTTCAATTTGCTTTTTTCCCAGGTCTTTTATTACAGTATCAGGAAAAGCGGTTGAAACACAGGACAACACTGGCAGCACATTAAACATTATGCCGCTTTCCTAGGTTGAACAATCATCACCCATATCCTCTGGCTGCTATGTGATGCATGGTAATGCAGAATTACCTCTGTATGTGGAAGCATGAGGTTTTTAACCATAAAGGATAAAGATGAAGATGTTTTAACCTCACTCTGTCTTGATCCAAAAACCTTTCAGTTTGAAAATTGCAGATCAACTTTCCCATGAGCCCAAACTCACTCTTCCAATGTGGTCTTTCATTCTTCTCTTGGCTTGTAAGTGATCACTAGGCAATTCTTCAAGACCAAGGGGTGTGTCTTACCGATTTTTTAAAATATATATCAGAGAGTTTCATCCAGAAGATGCTGACTAAATGTTCCATAACAAAGCAAAAAGATGCCTGTGATCTAGAGTTCTGACAGCCTCACACCCTAGAGCAGGACCATGTTGTTTTGGATCTCTCTGATTCAAGATAGTTCAACATGCCCTCAGTATCCACTCTGTTTCCCAACCTATCCACCTTCAATAGCAACTTCTGTGTTGAGGATAGATTGGGTAATTTCACTTCTATTGAATTTGACCTATCTCCTTAGAGTACTTATTGTTTGTGGTGTATGTATTTGATTGTGTGTGTGTGTGTGTGTGTGTGTGTGTGTGTGTGCACCCATATGCATACATGTGTGGAGGTGAGAGGTCAGTAGCAAGTGTTCTTCAGTTGTTCTCTATCTTCCTGTTTGACACAGTATAGCCCATTGAATCTGGACCTCACTGATTCAAATGGACTGGTTGACCAGTGAGCTTCTGGAATCCTCCTGTAGCTGCTTCCTCAGTATTAGGGTGACAAATGCATATTATAGTGCCCATTTTTATGTGGGTATCTAAACTCAGGTCTTCAGGCTTGCCTGACATCTCCCTAGGCTCCCCTGTTGACAAAGGATCTATCTATTACCTCCTTCCTTTTGAAGAGAACTGAGCCCTTTCTTAACGTTCTTTGCAGAGTTTCCTGGCTCCTTTGCATTCAGAAGCCACTATCTATGATCAACAAACCATGATGTGAACAAATGCACATGAAAAAGAACTAGACTTTTAGAGAACAGTGGAATTAAAGAATATAGAAAAAAATCAAAGAATGAAACTTTGGAACCTAATTGTGGCCTAAAGTTCATTTGGGATTATCACACTAATAATTAAAATCATTTACATTATCAGCTTTGAGAAGAGTGCTTTGAGTGAAAAATAGCTACCACATCTATTAAACTTGTTTCACTTCAGAAGTGCAGACCATCCTGAGACCACAGGACAGGCTGCCCACATCCCTGGTCCAAGAGGAAACTGCATAATGCCTCTGGACACGGGAATATAATATATACATAATATAAACAATCAGTTGCAGGTACCTGTGGCTCTGGTCTCTGCCCAGAACTGAATTGAACTGAACCAGTCAAACAGCTCCCTGCACCCAAATCCCATGTGGGAGAGAGCTGGACCTTCAGAAGTGCAGACACTCCTGAGAAGTCAGAGGAGACTACCCTCTGCTCACATTCCTGACCCAAGAGGGAATTTCCTAGTGCCAGCTGTGCCCCCTGGGTGCAAGGACCTAAGAGCAGTCAGGGGCAGGACCCATCTGTTTCCTGCCTGCGCCAAGAGCTACAAGACAGTCAACAGGAACACCTACACAGCTGAGAGCAGAACACCTGTTCCCAGAAACTGCTGAAAGAAAATAGGAAAACAATTCTACAGGAGTGCTGACACAGAGGCCTACAGGAAGGTCAAGTCACTGTCAGAAACAGCAAAACAAGCTAACACCAGAGACAGCCTGATGGCAAGAGGCAAGCACAGGCACCTAAGGAACAGAAACCAAGACTACTTGGCATCATCAGAGACCAGTTCTCCCACCAAAGAAAATACTAGATATCCAAACACACGAGAAAAGCAAGATTTAGATTTTAAATCACATTTTATGATAATGATGAAGGACTTTAAGAAGGACATAAATAACTCCCTTAAAGAAATGCAGGACAACACAAGTAAACAAGTAGAAGCCCTTAGAAAGGAAACACAAAAATCCCTGAAAGAATTACAGGAAAACACAACCAAATATGTGGAAGAATTGAACAAAACCATTCAGGATTTAAAAATGGAAATAGAAATAATAAAGAAAGCACAAAGGGAGACAACCCTGGAGATAGAAAACCTAAGGAAGAGATCAGGAATCATAGATGCAAACATCACCAACAGAATACAAGAGATAGAAGCAAGAATCTCAGGGGCAGAAGAAACCATAGAAATCATAGAAACTAGGGGCTGGGGATTTAGCTCAGTGGTAGAGCGCTTACCTAGGAAGCGCAAGGCCCTGGGTTCGGTCCCCAGCTCTGAAAAAAAAGAACCAAAAAAAAAAAAAAAAGAAATCATAGAAACCATAGATGGACACAACCATTAAAGAAAATGTAAAACGCAAAAAGCTCGTAGCCCAAAACATCCAGGAAATCCAGGACACAATGAGAAGATCAAACCTAAGGATAATAGGTGTAGAAGAGAGTAAAGACTCCCAACTTAAAGGGCCAGTAAATATATATTCAACAAAATTATAGAAGAAAACTTCCCTAACCTAAAGAAAGAGATGCCCATAAACATACAAGAAGCCTACAGAACTCCAAATAGATTGTACCAGAAAAGAAATTCCTCCTGTCACATAATAGTCAAAACACAAAATGCACAAAACAAAGAAAGAATATTAAAAGCAGTAAGGGAAAAAGGTCAAGTGACATACAAAGGCAGACCTGTAAGAATTATACCAGACTTTTCACCAGAGACTATGAAAGCTAGAAGATCTTGGACAGATGTCATGCAGACCCTAAGAGAACACAAATGCCAGATCAGGCTACTATATCCAGCAAAACTCTCAATTAAAATAGATGGAGAAACAAAGATATTCCATGACACAACCAAATTTGCACAATATCTTTCTGCAAATCCAGTCCTACAAAGGATAATAGATGGAAAACTCCACCATGAGAAGAGAAACTATGCTGTACAAAAAGCAAGAATCTAATCTCCTTTCAATGGAATCAAAAGAGAGACACACAAACATAATTCCACCTCTAACAATGAAAATAACAAGAAGCGACAATCACTATTCCTTAATATCTCCTAACATCAACAGACTCAATTCCCCAATAAAAAGACATAGACTAACAGACTGGATATGTAAAGAGGACCCAGCATTTTGCTGCCTACAGGAAACACAGCTCAGAAACAAAGACAGACACTACCTCAGAGTAAAAGGCTGGAAGACAACTTTCCAACCAAATGGTCTGAAGAAACAAGCTGGAGTGGCCATTCTAATATCGAATAAAATTGACTTTCAAACAAAAGTCATCAAAAGAGATAAGGAAGGATACCTCATATTCATCAAAGGAAAAATTCACCAAGATGAACTCTCAATCCTAAATATCTATACTCCAAATGTAAGGGCATCTACATTCATAAAAGAAACCTTACTAAAGCTCAAATCACACATTGTACTTCACACAATAATAGTAGGAGATTTCAACACCCACTCTCATCAATGAGAAACAGAAGTTAAACAGAGACATAGAGAAACTAACAGAAGTTATGAAACAAATGGATTTAACAGATATTTATAAAACATTCCATCCTAAAACAAAAGGATATGCCTTCTTCTCAGCACCTCATGGTAACTTCTCCAAAACTGAACACATAATCTGTCACAAAACAGGCCTCAACAGATACAGGAAGTTAGCAATAATCCCATGCATCCTATCAGATCACCACGGACTAAGACTGGTACTCAATAACAACAAAAACAACAGAAAGCGCACATATACATGGAAGTTGAACAATGCTCTACTCAATGACAACTTGGTTAAGGAAGAAATAAAGAAAGAAATTAAAGACTTTTTAGAATTTAATGAAAATGAAGACACAACATACCCAAACTTATGGGACACAATGAAAGCAGTTTTCTGAGGAAAACTCATAGCTCTGAGTGCCTGCAGAAAGAAACAGGAGAGAGCATATATCAGCAGCTTGACAGGACACCTAAATGTTCTAGAACAAAAAGAAACAAATACATCCAAGAAGAGTATCAGGCAGGAAAGAATCAAATTCAGGGCTGAAATCAACCAAGTAGAAACAAAAAGGACTATACAAAGAATCAAGAAAACCAGGAGCTGGTTCTTTGAGAAAATCAACAAGATAGATAAACCCTTAGCCAGACTGACCAGAGGTCACAGAGAGTGTGTCCAAATTAACAAAATCAGAAATGAAAAGGGAGATATAACAACAAAATCTGAGGAAATTCAAGAAATCATCAGATCCTACCACCAAAGCCTATATTCTAGAAAACTTGAAAATCTGGAGGAAATGAAATATTTTTTAGACAGTATCAGGTACCAAAGTTAAATTAGGAACAAATAAACCATTTAAATAACCCCATAACTCCTAAAGAAATAGAAGCAATTATTAAAAGTCTCCCAACAAAAAAGGGCCCAGGACCAGATGGGTTCAGTGCAGAATTCTATCAGACCTTCATAGAAGACCTCATACCAATACTATCCAAACTATTCCACAAAATAGAAACAGAACACTACCAAATTCCTTCTATGAAGCAACAATTACTCTTATACCCAAACCCACAAAAACTCAACAAAGAAAGAGAACTTCAGACCAATTTCCTTTATGAACATCGATGCAAGAATACTCAATAAAATTCTTGCAAACCAAATCCAAACACATCAAAATGACCATCCATCAAGATCGAGTAGGCTTCATCCCAGGAATGCAGGGATGGTTTTATATATGGAAATCCATCAACGTAATCCACTATATAAACAAGCTCAAAGATATAAACCACATGATCATTTCTTAGATGCTTAGAGAGCATTTGACAAAATTCAACACCCCTTCATGATAAAAGTCCTGGAAATATCAGGAATTCAAGGCTCATACCTACACAGAATCAATAATATGTAGCAATATGTAGCAAACCAGTAGACTACATCAAATTACATGGAGAGAAACTTGAAACAATCCCACTAAAATCAGGGACTAGACAAGACTACCCACTCTCTCCCTACTTATTCAATATAGTACTTGAAGTCCTAGTCAGAGGAATCAGACAATGAAAGGTCAAAGGGATACAAATTGGAAGGGACAAAGTCAAAACGTCACTATTTGCAGATGATCTGATAGCGTACCTAAGTGACCCCAAACGTTCTACCAGAGAACTACTAAACCTGATAAAGAACTTCAGCAAAGTGTCTGGGTATAAAATTAACTCAAACAAAACAGTAGCCTTCCTCTACTTAAAGGATAAACAGGCTGAGAAAGAAATTATGGAAATGACACCCTTCACCATAGTCCCAAATAATATAAAATATCTTGGTGTGACTTTAACCAAGCAAGTGAAAGATCTGTATGACAAGAACTTCAAGTCTCTGAAGAAAGAAATTGAAGAAGATTTCAGAAGATGGAAAGATCTCCCATGCTCCTGGATTAGCAGGATTAATATTGTAAAACTGGCTGTCTTGCTAAAAGCAATCTACAGATTCAATGCAATCCCCATTAAAATTCCTACTCAATTCTTTATAGAGATAGAAAGAGCCATTTACAAATTAATTTGAAATAACAAAAAACCCAGGATAGTGAAAACTATACTCAACAATGAAAGAACTTCTGGGGGAATCACCATCCCTGACTTCAAGCAGTATTACACAGCACTAGTCATAAAAACTGTATGGTATTGGTACAGAGACAGGCAGATAGACCAGTGGAATAAAATTGAAGACCCAGAAATGAACCCACACACCTATGGTCACTTGATCTTTGACAAAGGAACCAAAACCATCCAATGGAAGAAAGATAGCACTTTCAACAAATGGTGCTGGTTCAACTGGAGGTCAGCATGTAGAAGAATGCAAATCGATCCATTCTTATCATCCTGTACAAAGCTTAAATCCAAGTGGATCTGAGACCTCCACATCAAACCGATACACTCAAACTAATAGGAAAAAAAACGTGGGGAAGAATCTTGAACACATGAGCACTGGGGAAAAGTTCTTGAACAAAACACCAATGACTTATGCTCTAAGATCAAGATCAACAAATGGGACCTCATAAAACTGCAAAGCTTCTGTAAGGCAAAGGACACTGCCATTAGGACAAAATGGCAACCAACAGATTGGGAAAAGATCTTTACCAATCCTACATCTGATAGAGGGCTAATATCCAAAATTACAAAGAACCCAAGAAGTTAGACTCCAGAGCCAAATAACCCTATTAAAAAAGGTGTACAGAGCTAAACAAAAAATTCTCAGCTGATGAATATCTAGTGGCTGAGAAGCACCTAAAGAAATGTTCAACATCCTTAGTCATCAGGGAAATGCAAATCAAAACAACTCTGAGATTCCACTTCATACCAGTCAGAATGTCCAAGGTAAAAATACTCATGTGACAGCAGATTCTGGCAAGGATGTAGAAAAAGAGGAACACTCCTCCATTGTTGGTGGGACTGCAAACTGATAGAACCACTCTGGAAATCTGTCTGGAGGTTCCTCAGAAAATTGGACATTTCACTACCTGAAGATCCAGCTATACCTCTCCTAGTCATATACCAAAAGATGGTCCAACATACAACAAAGACACATGCTCCACTATGCTCATAGCAGCCTTATTTATAATAGCCAGAAGCTGGAAATAACTGGGATGCCCTTCAACAGAGGAATGGATATAGAAAATGTGGTACATCTACACAATGGAGTAATACTTAGCTATTAAAAACAATGACTTCATGAAATTCTTAGGCAAATGGATGGAACTGGAAAATATCATCCTGGGTGAGGTAACCCAATCACAGAAAAACACACATGTTATGCACTCATTGATAAGTGGATATTAGCCAAAAAGCTCGAATTACCCAAGATGCAATCCACAGACTGCAGGAAGCTCAAGAAGAAGGATGACCAAAATTCGGATGCTTCCCCTCCTTCTTAAATGAAGGAACAAAAATATCCATAGGAGGGGATATGGAGGCAAAGTTTAGAGCAGAGACTGAAGGATTGGCCATTCAGTGCCTGCTCTACATGTGGCCCATACATAAACAGCCACCAAAACTAGGTAAGATTGATGAAGCTAAGAAGTGCATGCTGACAGGAACCGGATATAGATATGTCCTGAGAGACACAGCCAGAACATGTCAAATACAGAGGTGAATGCTAGCAGCAACCACTGAACCAAGAACGGGACCCCCTTTGGGGGAATTAGAGGAAGGATTGAAAGAGCTGAAGCGGCTTGCAACCCCATATGAACAATGCCAACCAACCAGAGCTTCCAGGGACTAAACCACTACGGAAAGAATATACCTGGACTGACCCAGGGCTCCAATTGCATGTGTAGCAGTGAATAGCATTGTTGGGGCACCAGTGGAAAGGGAAGTCCTTGGTCCTGCCAAGGTTGGACCCCCAGTGTAGGGGGGCGGTAAGGGAGGTGTGAGGAACACCCTTATAGGGGACAGGGAGGGGATACGGGGCTTATTTATGGACAGAAACCGGGAAAGGGAATAACATTTGAAATATAAATAAAGAAATATATCCAATTAAAAAACAAAAACCTTGTTTCACTTCAATGGGAACATACTGTGCCATGAGAATGCTTGTAAGGAGACAGAACTTACAGTGATAAGAGCCACATTCCTGGGCTTTCAGGAATTTAACTAGGTATGTGTTTTCTTAGAAAGACAATGCTTGGAAGTGCTTTCTACAGAGCGGCTCAACTACAATTCTTTAAGGAATTCCTACACAGACCATTGCCTTCCCTCTAAATGATTTTCCCTTCTCTAAATCTGAGCAAAGCCACAGTGTTTGTTAATATGAATGTCAGAAAATATCCTCTGACTCGAAAGTCTGTTTTTTATGCCCAGATTCCTTGACAATTGCATGTTAGATTCATTTCAATTGAATCCTAAACTGGACACCGAACACCTCAACCCTCCCCCACCCCCCGTCCCCTGCACACACACACGCACACAGACACAGACACACACAGACACACACACAGACACACACACAGACACACACACAGACACACACACACAGACACACACACACAGACACACACACAGACACACACACACAGACACACACACACACACCATTTTAAAACTGTAATTCCTTGAGAGTATTGCTCAGTCACAACCATTGAACCTCATTCTCAGAGCATAGAAACGTTGGTTCATCTACTCTCTACATCATTCATATCATAGTTATTCTCTGGTTTATGTTCTGTGCTATAGGAAGTAAAATGTTAAGATAAACGCCCTTTAATTGGTAGAAAGCAGAATGGTTATTTTTTTTATTATTCTTTTTCAAAGAACACTAACTTTGAAAATGAAAAGGAAATCAAGCCTGGTGTTTAGAGAGGAAGGCAGGTGGTCCTGACTGCCTGTGCTGGCTCCTCTTCTCAGTACAGCAGAGCACAAAGGATTCGAACTGTGGGGAGGAGGGTTTAGGGGGAAAGTTTGGGGCAGGACCAGGGGGAACATGGTACATGACGCATACAACAATTGTCTGTGTAATCCCTCACATGACTCTGGGTGCACCTTGAGCTGTTTAGAACAAGAGAACTCATGCATCTCATTCAGGGGCAAGCGCTGAGCCAGTACTCATCAGGATTCCTGGGAACCTCTGCTACAGGCAGCCACAGCTGGCCACTCTTCCCTCTTCTCTTTGCAGCAACATTTGTGTGCTTAGTTCTCTGAAAAAGCAGCGACTGTGACACCAAAGCAGGATGTCTGACTGCACCGGTGGGGGCTCCACAGTGTTGGAGTGTCTGAGAAACACAGGCACATTTAAATATACAATTAGCGGATCAGCATGCTCAAGGCTGGCGTGGTTCAGGCTGCACAGTGAGAGGCTGTAGGTCTGCTCCATCCCACCTGGGACTCAGAATCATAAGAACTTTTGGGGACAGCAGTGAGAAGGAGCTCAGCACTGGAGTGGGGTGGGCACTGTGCTCCATGTTACTGTAAAAATTGAATGAAGTTAAAACAAGATATCGTTTCTATTCCTCCAGCTTTACGAGAATAAGTGTAAAAGCTCCCAGTTACAGAAGACAAGGGGTCCCTGGGGACAGAGTTCTCTGAAGGCACCAGCATGAGCTGGACCACCAATGGGGCTTCTACCCGTGGAGCCCTCGTAAGAAGCAGGAGGTGAGACACCAAGCATCTGCATTCCCACTACTCCTACAACGAAATGGGGGATGGAGACAGGATGATGCACCAAATGCCCACACACCAGCTACCGTGGGATATGAAATACAACGTATTTGAGGTCATGAGAGAGGCTCTTTCTCAAAATCTGCAAGAGAGAACCAACTATTAACAGTTGTCCTCTGAGCTCCAAAGGCCCCTGTGGTTCTCTCTCTCTCTCCCTCTTTCTCCCTCCCTCCCTCCCTCCTTCTCCCTCCCTCCCCCTCTCTCTGCCCTCTGTCCCCTCCTCCTTCCTCTCTATCCCTCACTCATATACACATAATAGTTATACATGTATGAGAAACTATCACCAGTCAAGCAAAAGACAACTGCCACCCTGAATACAACCCTTTCTGGGGGCAGGGAAGGGGTCACTTTAGAAATGTTGACTCTTTTTTTTTTTTTTTTTAAAGATTTATTTATTATATATAAGTACACTGTAGCTGTCATCAGATACACCAGAAGAGGGCATTGGAACTCTTTACAAATGGTTGTGAGCCACCATGTGGTTGCTGGGAATTGAACTCATAACCTCTGGAAGAGCAGTCGGGTGCTCTTAACCGCTGAGCCATCTCTCCAGCCCAGAAATGTTGACTCTTAACTGGAAGAAATGAAGTACATTTCAAGATATGTAAACACTCAAGCTATAATCCAAAGGAAGCTTTCAAGGAGGCAAGACTAGGAGCTTACTCTCGAAAATGCCACTGTTAATCTTGGATTTTGACCTTTGCAGTGTAAGGTAACATGGCTGCCGTAACAGCAACCATTTGCTTAATATGAACAGACCCTTGTGTCCAGGAACTACACATTTAAGTCTTTCCACTATACTGTAGGGAGGGGATTATAGCTTTAACAGAACAGATGAGGGACCAGGGCTCAGCTACACTAAAGGTGTGTTTGAGGCTACCAGTTAATATGCAGCAGAGCGCTTGTTGGGAAGATTCTGACTCCAGGTGGTCTTTGCAAGATCAGAGTGTACACCGACATACGTGAAGCTTAATGAAGCACTCAGGGCTGTCTTCCAATGTTCTCAGCTGTGATTTTAGGATGCATTCAAGCACCAGAAACATTCTGAAATGACGATTCAACTGGGTACCCCTTGTCAGTTTGTTTCTAATGCACCATCCATTTTCTGTAGACTCTTCCACCTGCTAGTCAACGAGATGGAGGGATGCCACAGTGACACTGATCAAAGAGCCAAATACAAATACAAGACAAAGTGGCGAAATCACGTTTTAATGTATGCCTAGTGCTCTTAGCTTGATACATGAACATGAACAGGTGACATGGGACCAAACAGGACCAATATATCTTGCAAGTTAACGGGAGGCCCAAACAGGAAAACTGCACTGTGCCCATTAAGGGTTCTGTTTGCAATTAAGACAGTTAAGAGTAGGTTTCTGTTTGTCCTATGCAGGCTAAGGTTTCTGTTTGTAGTTAAAAGATAAGCTTCCATTTGTACTGTATTAAACTGAAAAACATGCTTTTCAACCTACACCTTACTTGTGACCCTGTTTCTTCCCTTTCGTTGTATCTTTCTAACAGTATGTAATAGCCAGTTCTCTTGCCCTGGGAACATCTTATCTCCCCTATAAAAGGGACCTCAAGAGACCAGCCGAGGCCAAATCTGGATTTAGGATGAGACAGCCAGCTAGCCAATTATGGGTGCACCCTAAAACACAGCTTGCACAATTGTAGATTTGGTCTTTTCTCCTGGTGATTCTCAGGTCTCACAGTGACCTCTGGCTCATGTGTGAAAGGATGGAAAAGTGAACAACTACATCGTGAGCATGTTCTCTGTGCTAGCCATGAGCACCGTCACTGAGTTCTGAGCACAGGCTTATTTGCAGAGGAGGAAGCCTGTTGCTTAACAGACAATTTGCTATGCTCTTCCCAGAGATCTTGAATCATCACCCCCACCCACCAGGTGGGAGCCAAGTTCGGCAGCTACTAAAAAGGACTGTTAGTTACCCCAGCCCCCATCTTCCATTCTCTTTCTCTCTCTCTGTTCCCATGTGTTCCTGCTGGCCTCTCTGTTGAGGTTTCCTCTTTTGCTATGTATTGTACTGCTGAGTACTAGCCCCTAAAGCCTGGTTTCCCCAAGGACTAGAGACTCTGCGCATAGACCCAAGTGATGCTATGTGACGTTGCCCCCCATGCTATCCCTGATTGGTGAATAAAGATGCCTACAGCCTATGGTTGGACAGAATTGAGATAGGCGGGAATTTGGGGTTTCCTGGGTTTGGGGTCTGAGAAGAATCTCAAGGAGAGGGAGGAGAAGAGAAGGAAGATGCCATGGGTTAGGTGAGCCATGAAAATGAGGCCATGAAGGCTGGCTAATTGAAGTTAAGTGCTACCCAGATAGAACATGGCAAGATATAACAGGGTTATGGATGGGGAAATAGATTCTAACAGCCTAGAGGGTGGATATCTGCTCAGTTCTAGTGCTGATTAAGGGTTATTATAATAATAAAAGTTGTGTGTCTTTTATATGGGAGCTGAATGTTCTAAGGCAGGATAGAAACCCCCTGTTGAGATTAAGTAATTTCTACAACAAACTGGTTAACCACCAAGTGGAAAGAACTTAACTTTTAACAAAATTGATGTCAGATTTCCAGATTTAAAAAAAAACCATTCTGTCCCATTAAGACTAGGAAGGCAGGGGTCGGAGTAGTTTTTTCCTCCAAGCTGAGTGGGATTCCAGTAATGATTGAAATGCATGCTCGTTCAGTGTACATGATTTCAGAGAATGATTTCAGGAATTGAACCACGAGCTAAAATACAGCTAAGCCCCCAAACCATGAGGTCACTAAACAGTAAGGTCCATGAGCAACAGACTGGCAGCCTATACTCTTCCAAGGTGCTGCTCCATGCTGCCACAGAGATGCAGCCCAGTCATGACGCTGAACACCCCTGCTGTGCAATGAAGCAGGCAAAATCCTGCCACTAAGAATAGCATGAACACTACCTTTAGCAACCAGCCTTTATAAATGTAGAGTTCCACAGGAAAACTGGGACTTCTTGCCCTAGCACATGACACATACATGGTGGCTTGAGAATGTGCTTATACAGCAAGCAGAAGGGAACTTAAGCTGAATATAGAGAAGTATATTAAATTAATTTATATAAAAAGAAAGGGGATATTGTTATTATTTGTCCACAGAGATATTAATCTTTAAAGGAGGGAGAAAGACATAAAAATTGATATAAATGTTTTCAAGGATATATAGATAAATAAATCCAGGCCTTGATTTCAATACTTGGGAGACAAAGGCAAGGATAAATAGGTTCCCTGTGAGTTCAAGACCAGCCTAATCTACAGAGCAAATCCAAGTTGGTCCAGGCTATACTGAGAAACCTTGTGTCAATAAAAAATAATTGTTTTTAATTGTTTTAAGTATCAAAATGAAGGTGGTTATAAGTTCAGTGATTATGATGGTATTACAGAACCTCTATGACAGAGGTCATTATAGAGCAGACCTAAATAAAAAAGCTTTTGTTAAACTGAATCAATCTATACTTTTGATGACTTTGGGTTGCTGAACCAAGGACATGCTATTTTTGGAGAGAGCTCTGAAATTGTTGTAACAGAGAAGAAAAAAGTTTTGGACTCCTTCCAAAGTAATAAGGATCAGATTTGATAGAGGAAGACCCCCTGAAGATCTTGGCTACTGACAGGAAGAAAGAAATAAAAAAAGACTAAACAGGGGATTTAACATGATTTGCTGATCCCTCTACATGGAAACAGCCCTAAACTGGCTGAGTTGTAGAAATGTCTCTAGCCAGAACTTCAGCTATATAAAGCCAATGGATCTTGTTGGTCACAGAATCCTCAAGATCCATCATGCCATCTTTCCATATGGGATATATTACAGTTTAGTTGTATGTTCAAACTCATAAAGAAAGACAGTTGTCTTTCGCCTACTCAAACAAGGAGCAAAAGTTCATCTTTAATGAGCTATGCATATTGCTCATTCCATACACTATGATAATACAGAAATATATATTACCTCTAAAAGGTTCATGTTCATAGATAAAACCACCAAGAATCAGCCCTGACAGGATTCACCCTCGAGGATGCTGAGATGCTAAGATCTGCTGATTCAGCTCCTCCCTGATCCTACCTCAAATAACAATGTTTTCAGAGACATACTTCTCGAACAGCTTTGGAAAGGATTGATTGCTTATCCCAGATGACCTTGGTTCATCCAGCCTTACAGACTGTTCCAGCTACTCCCTGAACTTTCTCAGCACATACAGACTGGACAATAAATGCTAAAGCTAGCTTTCTTTTTAGTTAACTACTTTTCCAATTTCCATTTGGGCTCCAAACAGGAATTCTTTGCCCCTACTCACCATGAAACAATTATAAGTAGACCGTTGTCTCAATCCCATAAGTTGGGGTGGATGGTTTTGGTCATTTTAAAATTTATACATTATTACTATTTAAGAAAGAATTTACAAATAATTATGGTCTACAACATGAAAAAAACTAAATAGGGAGGTTAGACTCAGGAATTTCTATCTTTCCTTTCCTCTATCCTTTCTTTGTTAGACAAAGGGTAGGGGGTTGAAAAGAAAAATGGGGATATAAAAATATTATAAGAATTAGATAGATAGGGGTAGATTGTTAAATCTACTCTTAAACCAAAAGAAATTTTATAACTGTAATCTTACATTGGTAGAGATCTTTATATTTTGATATGACTCAGTAGAGATCTTTATGTTTTGGTATAACCATAATCTTACATTGATAGAGATCTTTATATTTTGTTACATTGGCACAGAATTTTATATATTGATATAGTTTAAGGTTTTCACTGGCATAAATCTTTGTATGTTGATACAAAATTTAAGATTAATTTTGTTATGACATAATTATGTATGTTTCAACTCAGATAGGCATTATACCTATGTAATTCATTTTATGAATACAAGATTTAGTCCCAATTCTTTTAATATCTGCTATTAAAAGCTGTTTAAGATAATTAAATAATATATGTTAATAGTCAAATTCATGGTCATGCCTGATATTAATCTGGATTACTATTAAAAGATACATCTTGAGTTGGACAGGTAATAGGTAAGGAGAGACTGGCAATGTTTGCTTGTTCAGATATGCTATGAATAGATAGTCTTTAAAAGCATCAGAAATCCATAGAATACGTCATTTAATTATTTAATGATCTGTTGACTATGAGTCAGGTCTGTACCTGACAGTACCCCTATTCTACTCCAAAAAAGACGATGAGCACCAGTGACCTCCATGTGAAGTTGCCTCAGTTGTGGGAAGCCAGCCGCTGGGCAAGAAATGCCCTAACTTCATCTATAGACAAAATGTTGTCCAAGAAGGAATGTTGTCCAAATGCAGGATAGTTGATTCCTAAGCTCTACCAAGACAGTAAGATAGTCCTTCATAATTCCTACTTTGCTTAGGTCTGTTATGTGCTGTGGGACAGAAGACTGAAGGGAGATGCTCCAATACAAAGACTATTGGGTACTGAGATTGCTCTGTCATTTCTACAATTTTTGGAAGCTGTAAACCAGAACTTCCTTCATGCTCAGGTAATATTGTTCTTTGTCAGGTTGCTGATGGATTGATGACTGGATAGGCACAGTGTTACTATAAGTTTAAATTGCTTATGATTTAAGAAGATGTTCTATATATAAGAAGATATTTTTAGGATAGTAATACAAATTAGGGTAGAAAATAATTTAGATGTAAAATTCTAAATTCATCAAGATAGGGTAGACGATAGAATATTTGTTAGCATTTTGTCTAAGCTCTGCCCCACGGTTACCTGGCAACAGCCAGGTATGCCTGACTCACTATCAAAGGGGCTGCTTGACCCCACCTCTCTCTCTTGCACTTGCTCTTGCCTTCTTACTCCCACTCTGTCCCCTTGCCCCTTCTCCCCTCTCTCCCCATTCCCTTCCTCCCTCTTTTTCCACATGCTCATGGCCGGCTTCTACTTCTCTCCTCTCCTCTCCTCTCCTCTCCTCTCCTCTCCTCTCCTCTCCTCTCCTCTCCTCTCCTCTCCTCTCCTCTCCTCTCCTCTCCCCCCCCCCCCCCTCTCTCTCTCTCTCCCCCCCTTTCTCTGCCTCTATTACCCTCTCAACTTCCCTCCCCATGCCCTGAACAAACTCTATTCTATACTATACCATCATGTGACTGATCATTTAGGGGAAAGGGATACTTCAGCATGGGCTAGAGGAGGAACCCCCTTTCCCCATATCACCACACATCCATAAAACATATCCCCTCTCTCTTTATCTTTTTATAAATACATCAATGCTTTATTTAAGTTGCCAAATATAATTGGACTGGACATTATAAATATACATTATACCTTTTGATTTTTATAATTGTTATAATTTTATTAAATTTATATCTGAGAGAAAAAGAGCCTTTTATTGGACTAAAAGGAGGAATTATTAAGGTTCAGTCTTTTGCTATGTATTATAATGCTAAATACAGGCTTCCCAAGGCTTGGTTACCCCCAAGGACCAGAGAATCTGAAGATACCTACAGCCTATAGCTGGGCATAATTGAGATGGGGGAGTTTGCAGTTTCCTGGGCTCAGGGTCTGAGAAGAGGAGAGGGAGAAGGAAGAGAGAAGATGCCATGGGTTAGGTGAGTCATGAAAACATGGCCATGAGGATTTGCCAATTGAAGTTCAGAGCAGCCCAGATGGAAGATGGCTAGTTATGCCTTGGGGTTATGGATGGGGAAATGAATTCTAACAGCACAGAAGGTTGCGTGTCTTTTGTCTGGGAAATGAATGATCCAAGGAGAGCTAGAAACCCAGATTTGAGAATGAAAATTTTCTACAACATTGCTCTTTCTTTCTGTCCTTTCTCTGTCTCTCCTTTCTCTGCCTCTCCTTTTTCTGCCTCTGCCTCTTTTCCAGATCCCCATCCCCTTCCCTTCCCCCACAGTAAACTTCCTTTAAATCAGGTCTGTCACATGGTGTGATTTTTCAGGGGGACACCCCAGCAAGGGCCCACCAGGTACTCCCTTACTCTTGCTGCTCTATCACATTAGAGCTCATAACAAAACCAACTCAGACGGTTGAGTGGTTTGCCTTGCACCACTTACCAAGTAGGTCCAGCAGGGATTTGAACCCACCCATCTATTCTGTTCTAGGTCACATAATAACTCAACACTTCTTTCATAACAACCTTCCTTCATATAGAAATTTTGTCCCAGATTAGAACATGGAAGATTACTGTAGATCTTTCAAGAGCCTTAATTGTACATGATTTGGGAATTAACAACATAGCATCCCCATAGATGATGTGATCGCAGTGAAGGTGGCTGAAGTAGAGTGAGTTCAGTGTCAGCTCTTTGAGGCACCAGTGTGTCCATCATTTTCTTCAGTTCTCATGTTTTCCTTCAGGAGTGGGGATGGGGTAGGGGGAATGGGGGGATTGTATACTTTCAAATATCCAAGGAAATAATGAAAAAAAGTTCCCTTTTGTTTTTTCTGTGTGAGTATGTGAGCATGAATGTGTGATATATGTATGCACTGGTATATGCAAAGGCCAGTTCCTTGCCTCTGTCATTGTCCACACATTTCCTTTGAACAAGTTCTCTTGCTAAACCTGGTTTTTAGGTTGTCAGTCAGCAAGCCCCAGCTTTCTTCTTGTCTCTATGCACCATGCCCCTCTGCCCCCAACCTGGGGTAACTACTCATCCAGGCCTGACTTTTAATTGGGTCCTGGAGATCCAAACCCTGGCACTAACGCTTACATACCAAATGCTCTTACCTGCAAAGCTGTCCCCTTAGTCCCAAGATACACTGTTTTAAGAAGTTGACTTGCTCCTGGGCCAGCTAACAGACAGCACACAGAACTAAAAAGACACACTAAGGAAGTCTTTCTTTTCAGAGGTTGTATTACTGGAAGGGTCCCACCCGAATGCTTGTGGCAGTTTCCTGTGTTCCCTGTTCAAGTCTCTTGTTGATGGGTCAGGGACCCGAGGCTATCTGATACCTCTGGGGATTGGGGAGAAACAGTGGGTGCTAACAGGGCAGCTGAGTCTGGTATAATTTCTTACTTCTGAGGTGCCCTTTATTTTGAGGGCATTTGGTTACTTAGGAACTCCTACAGACAGCCCCAAGGCAGGGATCCTCTAGGGAAGGCCCCCTCATACTTTGTCTAGTAAAAGCCAAGCCTAGCTGGAGTTCACACTTGACATCATGGGTGACTTCTGAACATCATTTTAAATCGAAGCTTTGCTATAGAGGTTTATATTGATTTATAAATAAATCAATTTAGAGGTTTCTATGGAAAATTTGCCTAAAACAGGATTTGGCCAACATCAAAACATTGTTATTTTTATTCCCCATTGACCTGGGAAATGAATAAAGTTTCTGTTCTCTTTTCTTCATGTGCCTCCTTTCTTCTCCCCTCCTCTATTTTCCCCTCCCCTGTCCTCCCCTTTTCATTCCTTTCCTTTTCCCGGTGCGTTTATACTCATATAGACACATTCATATAAACACAAATTTCTTAAAATAATTTTTAAAAGATAGGTTTCTGTCTCTGCGAAACCAGGAGAAATGCCAGCACATCCTTTATGGGACATTATGAAGGCTAAGATGAAATCTGACTGTAAAAGACTTTTGCAAAGCAACTGGTACAAAACAGCTTAGTGAAGAGGAAGGGTTGGGGAAGTGTGAGGCAGTACAACCCAAAGGCTGGTCTATACTGGCTTAGAAAGAAGGAAAAACTCCCCGAAGACATTTAAAGCGAGACATGAAAGATAAAATGTTGAGTAATGGTGTTGAGTGCAGAAAATGTCCAGAGCAGAGTGTGTGAGGGCACCAGCAACTAGGCTGTTAATTCTAGGAGGAGAAAAAGGCCTGAAATAGATGGAGTGTGGAAGCAGGCATAGGGGCAAGCTGGGGAAGAGGAGAGGGGAACTCCTGTCTATCTGTTCCTCCCTCACCATCCCTGTTGACAAGATGCTAATTCAGGCTCCGGCATCTTGGACCTAAACCATGCCAGTGACTTCCTCCCCCCTCTTGCCTCTTCAATCCTTTATAGATAATCTCAGAAGATTAGGTCTTCCATCATCCCTTTGATCATGACACTGTCTTACCGGAAACCTGCAAGCTGACTATTATACATCAACTGAACAAAAGCACCAAAACAAAACAAAACAACCTTCCCAAAATCTATAGTTCTGGTGCCAGCAGGCAGTGATATTTCCAACATGGCTTCAATCTGCTTTGGCTTACTTTTCTCAGGTCTCTGCTCTGTTCTGTCCTTTTTACTTCTTGTCAGTGAACCTTTGCCTGCACAAGTCCTGTGTATCTCTGAAGGTTGATATCACATGATACCTGTTCATTACAAGCTGTTGCTTTGTCCTTAAAGTCTGATTATTGGTTATTACTTGCTCTGGTTGGAATACTGGTGTCTTTCCAAAAGTCATGTATTAAAATTTTAACTTCCAAGGTGATAATGTGGATGTAGGGCCTTGGGTAGCCTTAAGTCATGAGGACATAGGCTTTATAATTGGAAAGTACTGCCCTTATCAAAGAGACACCAGAGGAGTAGTGGATCCCTCCCCCATTCTGTGGGGCAATGCAGAAAAGCATCATCCATTGAGGGAAACAGCCTCCTCAAAACTCCCACTGAATCTGCTGCCTTGATCTTAGATTAAGGAGCAGATCTTGGCTCATGGAGCAGACTCCATGTGTGTAAGAGTGAAGTTTCTGTTACTTTATAACACTATCCAGTTCATGATATTTCATTACAGTAGTCTACATTGACAACAGCCAGCATTCGTGACTATAACATGTCCTATAAAAAAATAACATATTGCTTTTCTTAAATTAAGAAACTATAAAAAACATTCATCATCTACCATTCTATTGTTGAAAATTAAATCTTGTCTGCTTTTTGTTTCTATGTTATAGCCACAAAAGGTCACTGAAAACATTATTTTAAGGAGTGTATAATATTCAAGTCTAGGGACATATCATAAAATTAGTTCTGTATGGGGAACTTCAGTTTCTTTATCCATAAAAGGACTCAGTGAGAACATTGTGAAGATTAACGAGGTGAGTATTAGAGTGTTTTGCATTAATAATGAGGGCATTAGATGCTTAATGAGTGATGGTCATAATCCCTTTCTTGTCCCAAATTTTTTTTCTGCTGGCTCATCTGCTTCAGATGAGAGCTGCGGTGTCCAGGAGGGTGGGGAACTGGTCCCTAAGGGGGCTTCCAAGCTCCTAAAACCATTCGTAGCTGTGCCTGCATGAGACAGTCTTTCTGTTCCTCACATGACACATATCTCAGAACTTAATAAAATAATATACCTCAGATAGACAAATGTGTACTTTGAGCAACATATTGGGTCAAAACAGAGACTGAATGCTCATTAAATGTGGTTTTGAGTTGATGTAGAATTTAGATTCATTGATTGTTTTCCCTGACCTTTTGTTGTGCATGTAATTGTGGCTGGCTTTGTTGATTCAGCCAGAAGCATCTTAAGCTTAGTTTCTTTACGCTGCAATACACCTTCCTGTTACATGGCTTAGAGTTTGTCTTATTTCATCCAACTTCCTCCATGCCCAAGAGCGCATCCTTCCGCTCTGTTTAAAGCCTGTAAATCTTTGATAATCTCACACAACTGGGTGCCTCACAGCTGGGCTGTTTCTTCAGGTTTCTTTTTTTTTAATCCTTGATCACACTGGTCAGCCTACTTGTTAATCCCTGTAATCCCTATATTTTAATATCCATGTAGTTCCCTCTGCCTTCCAGTTTTGAAGAAGAGCCGGTTCCCCATGTGAAATAGGTCCACAGCCTCTGCCCATTTGAGAGAACTAGCGATGAGAGGCTTTGCTTCTCCTCCTCCCAGCAAGTCCCCCAAAGCCAGGGAGTGTGACCTTCCCTGCAGCATACCTCCATACTAAACTGTGTCTGACATCACCATGGGACGGCAGATATGTACTACTAATATTCTGCCTATGCTCCATCCCCACAGTTAACTGGCAACAGCCAGGTATGCTCTGCCCCTCACTTACCTGGCAACAGCCAGGTCATTCCTGACACTATAAAAGGGGCTGCGTGCCCCCTCCTGACTCTCTTGCTCTTTCCCTCTTCCCGTTCTCTCCCCATTCCCCTTCCTGCTTCCCTCCATTTGCTCATAGGCAATCTCTACTCCTCTCCTCTTCTACTCTTCTTCTCTCTTGTCCCTCTCCCTTTTCTTGCCCTTACTTTAAACCTCTCCATGTGGAACCATGTTGGCCTAGAATGATTTGTCCGGACGCTAGCCGAGATTTCTACCCCAACAGTATGTCCAGTATGCTGGTTATTTTCTGCACCATGGTGACAAAACAGCTATGTTAGACAACTTAAAGGAAGGAGACTCACGATTTCAGTCCAGAGTCCATCATGTTGATTCTGGGCCTAGGTGAGGAAGAACACCATGGTGGCAGGACTATGACTGGAATGTTCACCATAGTGGACAGGAAGTCACAAGAAAAATGGAGAGCTGGGACCGAATGTACAACCTTTAAGGGAAAGCATACCTCAGGGCTCTTCTTCCTCTAGCTAGAGCCTAATTTCTAAAGTTTCCAGAGTCTCCCCGTATTAGTTACTTTTCTCATTGTTATGACCAAATACCTGATAAAAAACAACTAAGGAAGGTTTATCTTGGCTCACAATTTAAGGGTACAGAACACTGTGGCAGGAAAAGCATGGCAGCAGGAAGGAGGCCATTGGTCATACCGCATCAACTGACAGAGAAGCCGAGGGCAAGCGGGAAGTAGTAGGCCTAGGCTATAAAACCTCAAGGCCTACCCCAGTGACTCACTTCCTTCAACAAGGCAACACCTCTTAAAGATTTCCACAACCTTTCTAAGGACAGCCCCATCTGGGTGTCAGGTGTTCAAACACTTGAGTCTATGGAAAAAATATGTTCAAATCACCACACTCCCTAATAGCACCTCCAGCTGGAAACCAGTGTTCATGATGGGTGCCTCTTGCAGACATTTTCCATTCAAACTGCAACAGTACGTATTAGCTGAAATCACGACAAATCGGCTTTCTTCATGATGTTAGAGACATGCATTTGGGACATGGAGTTCGGGATTTCACTGACTGTTCCTGGACACCACTACCTGCCTTCTCTAGTTTGTGACTTCTTACCATTTCACTAGGAAAGTAATTCTTGTTATAGGTATAAAAGGAAATAACACGTGGTAGGATTTGACACATAGAACATACACTACAAAAGATGTCTTCTTTTCTCTTTGAGACATCCCCGTTGCATCTTTAAAGGTGATATTTGCTTCTCTTCTGAGATTAGTTCAATTCAGAAGAGAACACAATGTATACAGGGACAGCTGTGGAAACCAGTGGGAAGATTGGATAAGAACAGTAGCATTGGTGTTTTTCAAACGTTCTGATTTTCTTTGAGTAACATTTCTAATAAAATAAAATGAAGACGTGGTGGTTCTGTTTGCCAGACTTGATAAGTTACTGTTTATTACCTCTACATTTTCTACCACTGTGTAAAGCTATAAAATGCATACACATCCTTGATTACTTTCTTTTTGTCTTTTCTTTTCTTCCCCTTCCCCAAGTGGTTTGCATTGTCCCCCAAAATAATATTATCATTAATTATTTGTGAATTTTCATACGATGCACCCTAATCACACTCGCTTTCCATTCCTTCCAGGTCTAACCTCTCACCCTTGTGCCCTCTCCCCAATCAAACAAAAAACAAACCAAGCCAAACAAACAAACAAATAAAACCCGCCAATCCCAACTTATGTTGCCCATACAGTCCCAGTGGCCAAACTCCCAGTGGCCAACCCTGCAAAGAAAACTGAGTCCTTCCTACCCACCTGCCAGAAGCCATCAGCTGTGAAGAACTGCACCCTAACACCTTTACCACAGTTTTTAAGATTTTCTTCAATGGCTTCCTGTCTGGACTGTTTTCTTGGGGAAATGGGGAAGGTCTCTTATTCTCAGTTATGAGTCATTGGCACCACTGTAAAAGAAGCTTCTCTGTCCATTACAGATGGCAGCAGTGTGGGTCATGGGCTTGCCTATGGTTTCTTAAAAATCCCACCAAAGTCTAGGACTTTGTACAGCTATGATTGACACCTGCCCAGCTGTGATTGACACCTGCCCAGCTGTGATTGACACCTGCATAGCTGTGATTGACACCTACACAGCTGTGATTGACACCTGCCCAGCTGTGATTGACACCTGCTTCTTTTCTTTAGAAGCTTGCCTTTACTCTGCTCATCCCCACTCTCTGCTTTCCATCTCCATCAGCCCCCAGCTCCGTCCTTTGTTATTTCCCACTCAATACGCATTTTCATATTTGTTTAGAATAATTCATTCTACGACCATATTTTAATCATCCTACTGTCTCTGTGCTCTTCAAGATTCCCAAGTACCAAAACTTTATTTAAAGGAGAATTCTAGAACTACCATGAAATGGCATGCCTGTACCCAAATTGGAACAGAAAACCCACACAAGTTGATTAATTCTAAAAACTTTTACAGAGAATCTATTTCTCAAGAATTTTATTGATGAAATGCCAGGACACAGATGTTTCAAAGTGACTTCTATTGATTGATATTTATTAGCTTGATCTCTGAGGAATAATGGATATTTCCTTAAAAACAAAATTAAGTTTAAAATTTTATTTATGTACATGTATGTGTGTCTTCACGGTAGTGTGCATACGTGTGTGTGTGTGTGTGTGTGTGTGTGTGTGTGTGTGTGTTTGTGTGTGTGCTCACAGAAGCCAGAAAACCACCGAACCTGGGTCCACTGCAAGAATAGCAAGTGCTGTAACCTTGACCTAGGGATACTTCTTATTGCTTTATTGTCAACAATATCAGCATATTAAAACTCATGAACTTGGGAGTGACCATGAGTCGCGCGCGCGCATGCACACACACACACACACACACACACACACACACACACACACACACACACACTGTGATACACAATTGCCAATTGTGATAATCAAATCTACTTTTCTTGCCTCTTTGGCAACCTTATGTTTAATGTCTCAGATAAAATTAATCCATTACTGTGTTTGAGAAGCAAATAGCCCTCGCTGTGTCTCAATCAGAAGAAGGCTGCTGGTAGATAGATAAATAGAAGCTTAGAAGACTTTTGAAGATGCTCATGTTAGTTTTTGATGCTTATTCATCCACAAGCCTTTTTATTTAGTTACTTTTAATATGTGCATTGCAGGTGTGTGTGTGTACTGGCATGTGTCGGGGTATGTGTGTTCATGTACAGGGGCACATGTTGGTCAGAGGTTATCACTGGTTGTTGATTCATCAGAGCTGTCACCTATTGCCCAGAGACATTGTCTCCAACTAGTACCTGGGGCTCACCACTAGGCTAGCCCCTCAGCAAGACTCAGGGATCCTTTTACCCTGTCTCACTAGTGCTGGAATTTCAGGCATGCATCACCATTTCCAATGGTTTACATGGGTTCTGGGGTTTGAACTTAGCTCCTCATACATGGAAGACAAGTACTTTAGTGACTAAGCTATTTCCCTCCCATTCCCATTCCAAACACACATACACAAGCCTTATTTTTTGACTTCTTACAATCCACTTAGCAGTATATGTGTTTCAATTCTTAGAGCTCAACCAAAACATCTGGGAAAGTATCATCACATCCTTTGCTTACCCCTGCCTCCTCCCCTACTGCCAAGTTTCTGCTCCTTACTCTGGTGTGTCCTCACTTCCCTGCATGAGGCTTAAGTCCCATGAATAACAAGTGCTAGACCTCAGTCTCACTCTGGGTCTGAGCTCTAGTAGTCTGCTCACCTGTTACAATTAACTGAGTCTGTGGGGATGGACAGCAGAGATGCATTGTATACAGTCTGGAGTGTCATCCCTGGCCATCATGTAGGAGGATAGATGCCTCCTTTGGAGTCTGTTTAATAAGAACACAGATTCCCATGACCTCATCATCAAAATCCTCGATCCTAACTTCACTGGATTCCAACAGGGGATTTGAGGGACAAGGAACTTCAATTGATTGCCAGTCCTCAAAACACTACTTGACCTAAAGCAAGGTATTCAATCTTTTTCAGACTCTTTATGAATCAATTAAAACAAATGTATTAGATTTGATCTATCTAGACTTTTATCACCTTTATTCTCCTGCAGGTCATAAATTATAATGTTACAGTTATTGGTATAATTTGTTATGTTTATATAATTCCTTGTCTAGCCAGGGGCTTATAGCTCATTCAGTCAAATTGTATAATTGTACTTACTAGAAAATAATGATGGAATAAAATACCAATTTTGTATGAAATAAGTTAATAAGCAATGGGACTTATTCTGGACTTTCTCATTTAAGGCAAATAATTATAAAATAAGTTTGATTAATCATGAACCAATCATATAAATGCCTTTGTAAGGGACAAGCTAGCAGTTGTTGATTAAAATGAGATTTTTTTTCTGGATTCCTATGATTTTAAGAATCAAACGTGTCAACCTAAATTGTCAGTTAGTTTCTGTTTCCTTAGTTGCTTTTGAAAACTCCACAGAACTTTTAATATTGTTCTTGAATGTCAGGACCAATATAAAAATTAAATTTGGGTTTTGTGGAGAAAAGTGTGGACTTCCAAGACAACTATTAAGTCTTGTAATGTATTTGTCATGCTAGATTACACATTACATTAAATTTTTTATTTAAAAATATTTAAAAACATTTTTATAACATATCTTGATCAGATTTTTTCTATCCCCAACTCCTTCCAGATCCATCCCACCTCCTAACCCACTCAACTTTATGATCTTTCTCTTCCTCAAAAGAATGGCCCATAAAGAGAAAACAAAAAGCAGGAAAGGAAAATCAAAGCAGACAAACAAAAGAGAGGAAAAAAAAGAAAAACAATAAGACAGAAAAAATACCAAACCTAGACAGAAATCACACGCACAATAAGACATGGAGTTGGTTTTGTGTTGGCCAACTACTCTTGGACATGGGGTATGGTTGGTATACTCAGCAATACTCCATTGGAGAAAGGTGGTTGTTTTGTTTGTATGTTTGTTTTTATTTTCTCAGAAAGAATCTTAGGAAGAATTGCAAACAGCTCCTTGGTTAGGAGTGTGACTTTGTGTCTGCTTTTCTATCTCAGTGTTAGCATTCTGTCTGCTTTGAAGCATCATATGTCTTGTCACAGCATCTGCACGCTCATATGTATATCCAAGGAAATAATCAGTCATCAATACCAGCCAGCTACAAATCCTGTGACCTACAACAGAGACCTGCCTGGAAGATGAACTGGTGCAGTGGTGACACAAACATTCCAGTAGTAACCAGAGACATTTTAACTGGATTTCAGGCCCATGCCATGCCATGGAACCCATCTCTGACATTGCCAATGTGGAAAAGAACTGGAGACTACATAGACCATGGGCCTAGGAAAAACCTTACTGCCTTTATTCTGCTAAAGAAACTCAGGAATAAAATGACTCCTAATCATGCATTGCTATATGTAGCATGTAATTTTATAAATCCTGCTAGCTCTGGGTAGCCATCTGACCCTGCTTCCCAAGGCTGGCTTGCTAAGCCTACCAAACCAGTTTTTCCTGAAAACACCTAGAGCTACCCGCTCATGTTCCACCATCTGCCCCAGTGACTAGTCCACAAACTGCAGACAGCGCTCCCGGTCTCACTCAGTCCCCTCTAGCCCCATGAAATGAAATCAATAGAGACATATTTATATCAGCTAGATTTATACCTGTAAATCTCCAACCCCAATAGGCCTGACACACCATCAGTTATAACATTCATAAGCAGCACCCCTTGATTGGGTGGAGCGTCCACCACACCACTCTAGTCCTTAACTACGAGATCCCTAGTTACTGGCAGCTCCTCCAGGCCACATGGGTCTGCTCCAGCTTCCACCTCTTCCTCCCTCCATCCTCCCTCTTGTCTTCCTCTTTCCTTCCTCTCTCTCCTTCTCCAAAACTTCCAGCCCCACCTTTTCCTTCCACTGCCCAATCACAGGCTCTAGCCTTTATTTTCAGTTAAATTGGGGAGCAGGTTCACATGGAATCACCCGAGTATGTGATCAACTCCTCGATGGGGGGCAGGATTAGCATCAAATACAAACAGCCCCAAGGCAACCCACAACAGCTCTACTTGTAGATGAGAGAGAATCAATCGCTCAACCCTCACCAGAAGCTTCTTGCAGTAAGTGGTAATACCGATTCAAAACTGAACAATGCTCATAGAGTGAGAGGCTTCAGAGTATTCTGTCATAAATGGGATATATTTATCACACCTCTCCCTTCAAGACTCAGGGTCCTCCGTGGAAGAGAAGATGGAATGATTGTAAGATCTGGAGGTGGTCAGTGACTCCAAGGAAGTGCTGTGTCCCAGATGCAACAGGACCGATGGGTGTCACACTTTATAAACCTGCTTCAATTGCTCTTGCAGCACATTTTCTGGATTATATGCTACTCGGTTAACCTGCTTGGCAGGATTTTCTGTATTTTGAAGTGAATTTTATAGTTTACTTCAACGACATCTGATTTTGTTCTTCATGGTCCTGGGCTACTTACACACTGCACTCCAGGTGCAGGTCATCTTTATAGTCTATCCTCTGCCCCGCTACAGTGCTTATGCCGAATAGTCTCCCTCTCTGCTCAGTCCCAGATATGAGCCCATTGAGCACAGGCAGACAGTGAGAGACAGGGTATCCCACAAACAAAGAAGTGAGCAGAACCAACCAGACTACATAGCCTCTGCTGTCACTACTGGCCTGGTCTGGTTCTGCTTTCCTCCATGTAAGAACTCTCAGTTCAGGCCATCGAGAGTGGGTTGCCAGCAGTCTTCTCTTTAGACCAATGTAAGGGCAATGCCTGTCTCACTGACTAGGTTTCCTGGCTGCTTTCCCATAGAATGACATTTTAAAATGTGTCCCCTGAACATAAAATTAAGGCACTTGAGCCAGAGAATCAGCAGTGAAATGTTCAATTCTGATAGATTTTCCTCTGCATAAAATATGTCACCACTGTGCTGGTGCTGTCCAGGTCATCTCTACTACCATTTTCCCACAATGCTTTGCTCTCCCAGAGGTCCCAGTCTTCCAAGTTTCTAAACTTACAGATTTCTGGGCCTCTCTAATCTTCTCTGTGGTATTCTGGAAGGACTCTCTCTCTCTCTTGGACACTTGGATTTCTTTTTATGCTTTCTTTTTACCCATTCATCAAATTATTCCCGCCACCCCAAGATATAGTTCCACAGAGGATTAAGCCCCACTTTTGTGGACTCATTCCCACATCTTCAGGCTCTGTGACATTATTGAATGTCACCAGGACCTTAACCTGTATCTCTGTCCTTTAGCACCTACTTTAAGGGGTAGTTAGTTGATAAAGTTGAAGCAACTGATTATTATTTTGTACCCAGGAACTGATAAGCAGTGCCCTCAGACCCAGTGTCATTTCTGGCCCAAATATACTCACCCCTTTCTGTCTTCCTTTAGTTGGTAACACAGTCCTTCTGCTTCCACATTCCAGACAACTAGTCATCCTCTTAAATGTCATCATTGAAGATGGTCAGAAAAATGGCCTTACCCATTCCCTATCACCTCTCTCAGCTTCTTTGCCTTCTGTATCGATGGTCCTCAGTATCCATCCCAGAATGGCTGTGTCAGCCTCAAAGAAAAGCTTGCCATACGTGTTCTCCAGCTGCTTGCACTTTGATTCTATAGCTGGCTTTGGTGTTCTCTGAAGGGCTAGTCTCTTGCTACCCTCAGAGACTCAGTTTCTCCTACTCAGCTAAGCCCTCTTCCCAGCATATTGTCCCAGCACATTGTTGTTTCCCAAAACATGGCTTTCTTGTGTGCTGCCATCCCGTTGCTTCTGTTCACCTGGAGACCCTGATCTTAGATCCTGTTCCACACAGTATGTGTAGATGCACCTCCCTTGGGGAGCCTCTTCCAGACTCTGTGACCTCTGTTTCTTGAACCCTCTTTGTTGTGATTCTCATACCCTGGCTGTAATAATAATCTTTGGGAATTCTCAGTGTTAGATAGATAGGTAGATATTGGTTGCCTGAAGGTCACTGAGGGCAAGATGCTTGCAAAACCAGGAACTAGAATTTTGGGACTTGGATTACTGATTGGAAGAATGGGATCTGAGCTTATCTATGGGCTGTGAGTAGAGACTTGACATTCTGAACTGCCCAGAAGTCATGGCGTTCCTATCTAGCAGAGGCTTTCCAGTCACAACAAAACAAAACAAAAACAAAACAAACAAAACAAAAAGTGAAGAGCTCATATCAGAGTTAATCCAAATGGGCCCTGTTGATCCCTGGTTTAGCTGGAAGAAGCTTCTAGAGTGTAGAAATAGTATGCAGTGTGCCTAGACATTAAGATCAGGCATGATGATCCCTTTGTCCACGGTCCACTCTCACCCTGGGTAGCACTCCACTTCATTCTACAATACACTCTGCCCACCTTCACACTACACTTTGTTCTTTTCATTCACAGAAGCCTGGGATCCAGGGAAGTCCAGATTGGAGTGCCAGGGACTTGAAGATTTGTTCAGAGCACCTTTTTCTATTCACTAACGATTTATTTGACTAAAACGGATCATTATATCAGGTTTGTCTCAGGCAAACAGCAGGTGTCCCCACCCCAGAGTAAACAGTTGGATTTTATCTTGTGTCACTCTGGCTGCATGCTACTTTCTATCCACAGGTTGTACCTGCTTTAGATGGGCAAGCTCTTCCACTTCTCCTAAACTCATACTTGGCCTCCCAGTCCATTCCTTTGTATCACTGCTGAGCAGATGGATGGCTAGTTAAATTGGTAACCAGCTAGGGTGGAGATGAGGGAGTGAGCATCATCTTATCTTTCTTATACCCCCTCCTTTTCTATAGCAAAATTGTCAGAAACTTGAGGGAAAATTATCCTAAATGCTTTTACAACACCAAGGGGTCGAGTTCAGTCTGACCTACAACCCTTTCAGTCAACAACTTACTCTATTCTATGCTGGGGCTGTTCAAAGTGGGTGGACAATTATTGGCTGCATATTTGCATAATGGCTTTCCTGTTGTTTCCTTTGTTCTTTCGTGACTCCTACTATTTGCTTGATAATGCCAGTGCAGGCTTCTAGACTCTGATAGGGACCCTCTCTGCTGATGTGTAAAACTTAGGGAAATTGCCTTCTTAATGAATAATGTAGAATTTATTGGTGCTACTGTAACTTTTGTATATCAAAGGAGATGAGGTTGTTCTCTACCCTTTTCACCCCATGACTGAAAAGGAGATCCCTAGGTGCATCTTAAAAGATGGTGGTCTTTCTACACCATTTATAGATTCAGTTGCCGAAAAGAACATCTGGTTCAAAGATTATGCTCTCCAGAAGTTGTGTGTTGTTTTCATAGAATCCAGGATCACCCACGGTAACAAAAGCATGGTGGTAGCAGCAAGGTGTAATCTTCAAGACTGCTCACTGTCTGCCTCTCTGATCTATCCCTTCCTGTCCTCGCTGTACTGCAGTCTCCACAGCTTGCCGTTCTCTCCAGGACAGTACATTGCCCCCTATCTCTCAGGAAGAAAATTCTTCATAGGACTTTGTTTAATAAAATAGATAAAGTTATTTTCCATAAGGGTACATTTCCTAAAGGGCAACGTTTACTTTCTATCGTCAGTGAATTTCCAAAGACATTTGCCATGTGATTCCACAGTTCCATTTCTCACATCATCACGTGTCCACAAGAATTAGAGGCCACCAACCAGACCCCACCAGAGCTCCCAGGGACTAAACCACCAACCAACGAGGGACCCATGGCTCTAGCCACATAAGTAGCAGAGGATGGCATTGTCTAGCACCAATAGAAGGAAAAGCCCTTGGTCCTGTGAAGGTTCATTTTTCCCAACGTAGGGGAGTGCCAGGACACTGAGTTTAGAGTGGGTGGGAGTGGGAGCGTCCTCATAGAAGCAGGGGGAGGGAGAGGAGTATGAGGGGGAAAGGGAAGAAAAGAAATGGAGATATTTATTAAATGTCATAGTTTGATCATTGCATTCCCTGTAATATGTTGGATTATATTCCACCATCATATAAATAAAATTTCTAAATGCTGAGTTAATTTAAAAAAAATTAGAGGCAAATTTCGAAGCATGATCTGCAGACTCATTCACATTCCTAGTAACACTATTCATAATACTAAGGAGAAGAAGCAATCAGAGTTGACATCTGGGACAGATGATTAAAGATGTAATGATATGATTCATATATATATGATATATGATATACATGTGATATATGATATATATGTGGTATGTAATATATATGATATATATATTTTTGGAAACAAAAGTTTTATAACTATGGTAAAACCTCCATAGAACCCCCCATCCCAAGTTGATGAATCAGTTTAGACATTTACATCCCCTCTGGATGGGGTCAACCCGCCCCGTTTCTGCTTTCCTCCACCAGATCTCACATGTGCTGGACCAGTGTCTGTGAAGTACCCATCTCTGCACTGTGGGCTCAGTCTTAAACGTCCCTGCTCAGCACTGAAAAGTCCAACCTCAAGCCCTTCCTTTAACCAAGCAGACAGAGTTCTTGAGAAGGGCTCAGAGGATCTTCCTGATGTCCACCCATCTCCAAGTGTAAGATGTGGACAGGACTGGGAGCAACTAACTGGCTGAGGGGAGAGGGTACAGGCTGCTGACCTGACAAACAGATCTCATTCTTCCCTGGTCATGCTGAACTTGAACATGGCCCCACACCGCAGAACACGAGTGTGGCCATGCGCTCAGTACTTCCTGCTTCTCAGGCTGTTGCCGCTGGCTCTGTCACTTCCTGTTCTAACCCTGACAGACTGAACTCACAGTATCTGCCTCTACCGCTCAGATGTCACTGTTGCGTGTTGTTCTCTTCCCCTCCCTCTGTCCTGATCAATCAAGCACTGCAACCACAAGTTTCTCTTTTGTCTCCTTCACTGGTGTCTGCTTCATCATTGATGTGTAGCCTTGAGGTAGAGTTCCTTCTCAGATGAATGCACGAATGAAAGCTAGTGAACAAAATACCTACTAGAAAATCTGGACGCCCTATCTTCACAAAACAATCCACATTTCCTGAGGCTACAAACTCCTCTTCTCTCTCTCTCTCTCTCTCTCTCTCTCTCTCTCTCTCTCTCTCTCCCTTCTTCTCTTGCTTTTTGAGACCGAGTTGCCTGTAATCCTCCCTTGACCTTGAATTCACCATATAGCTGAGGATGACCTTGAACTTTTGGTCCTCGAGCCTCTACTTCCCAAGTAGGATTAGAGGTGTGCACCATCAGGCCTGGCTTATATGTCGCTGTAGGTGGAAGCCGTGACTTTGTGCATGCTGTGCGAGCACTGCACTTCACTGAGTCACGTCCCCAGCCCCCATGGTTTGTTTTCCTTCCTATTCCTTTTCCTCTAATATTTTCACGCAAAGGGAGTGCAGGGATTATAAACAGACCCAGTTTTACTAGTGTAGCTCTGTCAGAAAGGGGGAGATGAAAGCCAGCATCTAAAAACCTTGCCTGGAACCATGTCAATCACAGAGCATGGCAGGAAAAGGAGCCCTGAGCATCCCATTTAAGATATTTATGAGAAATTAGTGACGCGCCATACTCCAGTACCCGCAGTGTTTCTGAATGCAGCACACGGTGACGGGTCTGTCCTATCAGAGAATCAGCGAGCAGAAACAACCATGTGACTCTGTCCTCACCTCCTGCCTTGCATGCCAATCTTATCATGATAGAAACTTTCCTTCAGGTGATTCAATGGAGCCTGCGGAAACTCTATTGCCCAGATGGTGTGGGAGAGGAAGTTACAAGAAGGCTGACACTTAGAAACAAGCTTCCCTTGTCTAGTAACTGTGGCCTGTGGATCATTTTCCCCTAAACTATACTGGGGTAATAGTATAGTTATTGAGATACCCATCAGTACCTTTTCCTAATTAACATAATAGTCTGAGAGGCTCCACAACTCAAGTGATTAGGCAAAGCAATGATTTCCAAGGGACTAAGAAGCAACTTAGGAAGTGATGGGGTCCGCTGCGGACATAAGAAGTGACAGTTCGAATGGAGACTCTAAAGCTCTCCTAGGAGACCTGTTCAGGGCAGGCAGCTTAAGACTGAGACAAGCTCTTATTCTCTGAGTCTCCCTGATGTGAGGCACTCACTGGAGAGTGTCAGGCAGCAATATCTATAGTTCTCAAGATGGAGCCCACCCCCTAGTTTCTTTTTCCTCAGCCATATGCTGTCCACGTGATGTCTTAGTTTGAGGTAAGGGAGGACTGTGTTAACTAGACAAGGTTCTCTATGAAGTCTCATCTTTTGATTTGAGCACAAATATATGGAATCTACTTGTTACCAGACCTAGTGTCTGAAACAGAATCCAACATTTTGTCTGCTAAATATACAGAGGCTCTTTTGACTGTAGTCACTAATATACCTGGTTCATCCTGACCTTCACTAACTGTAGAAAGGACTTGTAATTTCCACAGTGGTTATGGTAGGGCTGTGGGACAGAGGGAGGAGAAGACCATGGAAAGTTTGAAGCTTTTAGGACAGTAAGGAAACAGTCAAACTCTGCCAGGGAGAGGACCGGAAAACAGGCCAGAGTTTGGCTTCTTTTTGTTACCATTTTATGTAGAGCAGGGTGGGGCTAAGGAGAGGAGATGGTAGTACTGCTGGGGAAGAACGTGGCCTAGAGCTTTCAACAGGCTTGAATTCATACTTCAACCCCTCAAGGTTTTTCTTTTTACATGAAACATTATTTCAGGGGTTGTAGATGTAGTGCCATTGGTATAATGTCTGCTCAAAGCCCTGGTGCCATTCCCAGCACCACACAAACCAGCCTGGCTGGTGTATGCCTGAAATCACAGCCTTTGTGAGGTACGAGTAAGGGAGCTTGACATACAAGTTTATCTTCAGCTACATAGTGAGACTGAAACCAGCCTGGATATATGAGACTCTCTCTTTTTATCTGTCTGTCTCTGTCTCTGTCTGTCTCTGTGTGTCTGTCTGTCTGTCTCTCTCTCTCTCTCTCTCTCTACACACACACACACACACACACACACACACACACACACACACACACACTCACACACACACTTCATTCTGAACTTGTTTCCTCATTTGAAAGAAGAAAGATAATTTCCTGGGGGAATAGATCAGATACAAGTGGTTCTCAACATTCCTAATGCTGTGACTTTTTAGTACAGTTCCTTATGTTGTGGTGACCCCAACCATAAAATTACTTTTGTTGCTACCTCATAACTGTAAGTTTGCTACTATTATGAAGCATAGTATCTGTATTTTACAATGGTGTTAGGCAATCGCTATGAAAGTGTCATCCAACCCCAAAGGGGTTGTGACCCACGGCTTGAAAATCACTGAGCTAGGCAATGTAGGCAAAGGGCAAGAGCAAATGAATATAAAATTGATAAGGTTTTCTCAATAACCCAGAGCCTAGCATTAGGTGGAGTTCGAGAACTCAACAGAAGATGAGGAAGAAAGATTGTAGGAATCAGAGGGGTTGAGGATACCAGGAGAACATGACCCATGGAATGAATTATTCAGGGCTCATTGGGGCTCACAGAGACTGAAGTGACAACCTCAGAGCTAGGTCCTCTGAGTGTATGTTATGGTTGTGTAGCTTGGTATTCTTGTGAGACTCCTAACAGTAGAAGAGGAGCTGTCTCTCACTCTTTTGTCTGCTCTTGGGACCCTTCCCTCCTACTCAGTTGCCTCATTCAGTCTTGATATGAGGGTTTGAACCTAGTCTGATTGCAACATTTTATGTCAAGTTCAATTGATATCTCTGAAGACCTGCTCTTTTCTGACGGGAAAAGGAAGAAGAGTGGATCTAAGGGAGAGGGGAGGTAGTGTGAGGCTGGGAGGTGCGGAGAGAGGGGAAACTGTAGTTAGAATGCAATGTACGATAAAAAAATTAAAGTTCTTATGATGTGTTATCCCTTCCCAAAGGCCTATTAGAGTCTGGATACATGGGTTCTGTGAATAGGTTCACCAACTTTTTTCACAAACTACAGGTAGTTAAGGGATGAAGATTTAACTTAAAGATGACTGTTAGTGTCTCCAAATCTACCCAGCCAAGTAAAAGCTCACTGCCAGCAAGGGCTGAGGAGGGACTGACCTGGCTGAGTAGGAGGTAAATCCGGATGCATTCACAGGGTTGGCGTGATCGCCCACTACACTACTCTCTTCTGGAGCATTTCTTTGGCATCTCAGATCCAGGTGATGATGCTTAACTCTGGGGCACACACAGATTTGCTGACCTTGTCTACGGTATTCTATGAGTACCATTTATTTTCTTAGTCTTCATTTTGAAATTGAAAAAATACCCTAAAGTTTATTGCCATAAAAACTTAGGTAAGGATGATCTCAGGCTCCTCAGAGAGGTGACAAACAGAAGTAGAGGGAACATTTGAGCTATCTCGGTTCTATCCACAGCAAACCATTTACCTCTCTAAATGTAGCTTCTGAAACTTAAATCAGGCACTAAAGTGCATAACCTAGGGGTATGTGAGGTGACACACAAAGTCAAGGGATGTAGCGGGCAATGAAGCACATTAGAAACTGGAAGTCATTGTACGAAGATGTGAGGGGATTTTCCTGTGCTTGTTGGCTATGATAGCCATCTGAAGCTAGACAACTCCATCAGATTAGCGCATTGATTCTTTGTTCCCCTTTTGCAAATATATTACTACAAAGACACAGAATAGGAGTACATGAGTGATTGAATATTAGAAGAGACAATTGTATTTGCTATTCTACATTAACCTAATAAATAACTCTATTAACAGTGTGTCCTTGGAAATAAGAAGTGCCAACACATTTCCATAAGAGAAGACAGCGAACAATAAAATTCCTGGAATGGTACTGAGATCAGATCTTCGTGTTATTCACAGTTCACATTTGAATCTCCATCAGGATCATGCCTTCATTCATTTCACTCTTTAGTGGTTTATAATGTGCTAACATTTCTCTTCTCTATCTATATTCATAAATAATGCCTGCCTGTTGACAGCTTTCAAATTGAATTCTCTAGTTGTAAGCTCCCCCTCCAGCTCCTGACTCAGAGATATATCCACCTACCAGCTTCTTAGATGGCATCTCAAATCCAACACTCAGGGAAGGAACCAGCTTTGAATTTGTCAGTGTCCCGCGGAGCATCCTCTTCCTCTAACCCAAACAATGGCTACTCAGTTTTCCAGTTCTTTTACCCCAGACTCTGCCATCATCCTTGGCATCTTCTCATATCAGTACATTAGCAGACCCTGCCACCTCTGGCTTCAGAGTATTCACAGGATCTAGCAAGTTCCTATCAGTCTACTTCCCTCTCAGCATCTGCTTCTCACCATCTCTGCTGGCCACTCCGTCCTCTTCCCACCACCACCCCCGCTTCCTCGGCAACGCTTTGCTCCAGTTATTGCCACTTAACTCTTGATTGTTTTGCTTGCTCTGCCCTGGCTGTTCCCATCCCATGCTTCCCATCACACAAACATTCTGACTATCCAGAGGTGGTCCTAACGTCTAAGGCAGACCATGTCAGTACTCTCTTTTCCTCCCTCTGTGCACTTTCCAACTCAGCAAAGACATAAAGATCCACTAGAACTGCTCCGTGTGGTGTGTTGCATTCTGCATTATCTTATGAATATTCTTCACTTAATTCTTGCCTCGGTGGCCTCCTGCCTATAGGCCAACCATGCTGGGCATTCTGGGTAAGGAGAAAGGAATGGTATCCTTGAAGTTGTTGGTCTCAAGGATAAATTTTGGTGGATGAGTGAGGAACATGGTGGATTAGCTTTAAAAGAAAAAAGACTTAGTCTCAGCCATTTAAAAGTAAATAGTCAAAACATGTCTAAAACTGTTGGGCTTTATCCAATAGATACGGATAGTCTATAAAGTGTTAAAGTGGTGTCAGAGGCAGGTTTTCATTTTAAGAATTTAGGTAGAAGGCGTACTGAGGAGGGTAAGAGAGCTGTTGGAGAATTGCACTATGATACAGCCAGAGAGACAGCGCCCGGGGGCCACTGATGGGTAGAGAGGATGGTTGAGAGCAATTCAGAAAGTATGGCATGCCACATTTGGTATACGTAGTCAAGATGAGAAGCAAGAGAGAGAGAGCGCTCTCACTGATCGAAACTTATAGAGCAGAATGATTCATTTCCAGCTGGTTCTCAATCAGTGGCTTGAAGTAAGTCCTTACAGTCAAGTATAGGTGTGTAACTTAGTCAGTGAAAAGACTCAGCCTTTCATGGCTGAGTCTTCCATTCCAAAGCAGACCTCCCTCCTATGTAGACGCTGTGCCACAGAGCTGTAGGTAAGAAATGCTTTCTTCTCCTGTCCCTGTAGGAGGAGGTGAGCTTGGTGCTATGGGGCTTCTCAATGGCTTGCTCGTTTTATTAGGCATTTTTTTTCATTTTTTGGTACTTGTTCCCAGATGTATCATTTTCCATTTCACACCCCATAAATATGTACATAAATATTTTAAGAGTTTCTGACTCTGCAGGTTGGATATGTACAATATAATGGATAATAGCTCACACTGAAAAGTACCCAGGTAATAAATTGCTCTGTTCTCCAAGTTTAAATTAATCTCAAACTCAAGAGTAGTTTGGTATGGTTAGCAGACTTTAGTCACAACAGCCAACCCAATATTAGAGTCTCCATTTCCCTTCCTCCTTCTACTCCTCCATGCCTTCACCCTCATCCCCATTGTTATCCCCTCCCTCCTTCTCCTCCATTTTGAGGCAAGTTTTTATTCTGTAGCCTAGACTGGCCTGGATCTCACTAGGTAGCCTTTAAACTCACAGCATTCCTATTGCCTTAGACTCTTAAGTGCTGGCATTACAAATTTGAATTACCACATCCAACCCATTTTATTTTATTTATTTACTGTTTTATTTTGGTGCTGAGGATTGAACCCAGGTCTTTGTGCATACAGACAAGAGCTCTAGCCCTGAGCTAGGACTCCAGCCTTCCATTTCATTTTAAAAATGAAATTGCATGGTGAATGGACTCATCGGAGCCCAATTCCTTGGAAGGTGAAAACATTTAGAATCCATAAATGGTGATTTTTAAGGCTATGTTACAGCAAAGTTGTCTCACACACACAAAGAAAAGATGGTTGGCAGGCTCTCCAAGCCCTGTGTAAGCTCCACAAGCCCCGGGGAGTAAGCTGAGAAACACAGCTGCTTCCTAGCCTTTTGAACAGAGATGAGAATTCAGTACAAACCTGCACTTCACAAAACCATCACCCTGCCAGGCTGCTGATGTGAATGGTCCGGATACTGTACTCCAAGAATAATTTAAATAGAACAAAACATCTTGCCAAAGACAATAAATTTATTAAAACAGAGTCTTATCATTTGGTGAAGTCTGTCTTGCTCAATGGAAGCAGCTTATAGTCCATCAGCGAGACTTCCATAACTAGTGCTGACCTCGTATAACTACAAGTCCAACTGTGTCTTTCCTGCAATTTGAGTCAAATTCCCCTAACTTTGATGCATTTCACATATGCGTAGCTCTTCAAAGAATAGAAAATGAGCATAAATAGCAAATGGCGCCTTTGTCCTGGGTGAGCCTCTGCCTCATGAAGCAGGCATAGCCACTCTCCTGGCAAAGCAGAGGTTCTGCTGTGTGACATTTGTATCTAGGTAGGATTTTGCTTTCTCACACTCTGAAACTATGTGGTAAGTCTCCATCTTCTGAGGCCTTTTGTAGGAGGAGAGCTAGATTGGGAGATTATATATCGTGTAGCAGAAACTTCATGCATAGTGCTGCTGTCACTTTAAGACAACTCAGGCTCTCTATAAAAGTGGTTACTAAAATCAAAGAAGACAGATCCATGGAAAACAATGTCTGTTTCTGACAATAGGGTGTATGAGGACAGATATTCTTTTAGCCTTGGTTGAAAAGATACAAAATCGATTATTTTTTTTAAATTGCATAGGGGTGAAACAGAATCCAGGAATCAGTAAATCTATTATTTTTTAGCAGAAAAAAAAAAACAAGTGGCAAAATCCCTTTCCCCCAGTTTTCTGTAGAACCTCCAACTACAAAGTGATAAAGACAGAGTTGCCATGGGACGCTGGCAGGGCGGAGGAAAATTGGTTTCTGTCTTTTCAACCTGCAGTCAGAGGCACCGGAGGGCAGAGCTTCACTGGACAGCCATGTGGAGGCTTAGCCCTCCATTTAAAGAGCAGCAACCATGTACACAAAGCAGGGGAATTGCCGACAGTCCAGAAAGGTTTGCCAGAGCCTGGGGACAGGTTGCCCAGCTGCCTGCATCTGGCCAAGAGATTTCATCAGTCCTGTTACCAGACATGGAACCAGGCGGCAAACAGAGCAGGTGCAGGGTCCTGATCCTACTGGACAGGTTCCAGATTTCATTCTAACCCTTCTCGACAGGATGGACCGAGTAGGAAGGGACATATGGACTTGTGGAAAACTCACCAGAATATGACTTTGGTAAATGAATTACTCCATGTTAGCATATGCCATTGAAACAAAGCAAACAAAATGAAATATACCCCTCCCCCTAAAAATAGACCCAACAAAATCCCAGGTAAAATTCAGAAGCAACTTGTTGCCAGTCACTAGTATTTCATGCTTTGTGGTTTTAGTGGCTCAGGACTCATGCAACATCACAGAGTACTTTGAAATAAAATTTGCCTTCTTTCTTTCAAACAGGGGCTAGAGGAATCTCCCTGTTTGGAAGTTAAACGACGCTCCAGGCCTGCTCAATGTTTCTACTGCAATGTGGTCCTGACCACATTTATAAATATTTAATAGCACTGACTGGCGTGGAGCCCACTATGTAGACCTGACAGCCCCCACTGGTGTGGAACCCACTGTGTAGCTCTGATGGACTGGAAATGCATGTGCCACCATGCTTGGAATAACTCTACTTTCAAAAGTCATCAGAATATCTATTGTATGAAAATAAGCTGGTTCAGAGTGCTGGAGTCAGACTTTCTGGGTAAGCACGTTTACTAACTAGAAGCTGTGTGGCTCTAGGTACACTTCTCACCTACTCTATGCATACAGGTCCTGACAGGCACATGAAAGGCCTCAGTGAATGCTACTATTTGCCCATAATGGATGGTACTTTCCCTTAACTGTTTAGAGAAAATTTAACGATATCTAAACTGTGATGTTACAGAAGGTATAGATACAATGAAGAAAACAATAACTGCTTTAAAGCCTGAGCTAAAATTTTTGACAAGTTCATCTCCTTCCTAACATCAGTGTCAACCTGAGCCTTGACAATGAGTAAAATACTTTGTTCATGAAAAAGAGAGAAAGGGGAATGGGCAGACAGGTTTCTTTCACAGATTCTTCTAGAAAATATTCACTTCCCCTTCTTTCTTAACTGACCAGTGGTCACTGTGACCTCTTGTATGGAATGGGAAGAAGAAAGAAGGGAGGGGTGAGGAAGATGAGTGACAGTGACCAGATGGAAGTCTCTGCTTGGCCTCCCGGGCCTCAGGGATGACACTTCAGTCTCATGCCAGCTCCCCTCACCAGCACACCTGCAACAGGAGTGGTGAGAATATTGATAGAAAATCAGATCTCATGGTGTTGCAAGTTTATATAAGGTTGTGGGCACAGAGGAGGCTGTGTGTGTGTGTGTGTGTGTGTGTGTGTGTGGTTGTGGGTGAGGTTGTGGGGTATAGACAACCATCCCAGAATGAGCCATTTGGACTGTTATGACTTCCTTTAGGGACTCGCAGGATGGATACAGCCCTGCCACGTCACTCACTTCAGGCGGTCAATTAGTATGGATGTGTGTATGGCTGGCCTAGCCATGGGTTATAGAACCCCTGGCATGGACAGGCCTTCCCTATGGCTTCCTAGAGTCTCTTCTCAGCTATGAAAGGATTCTGCCCAGGCCTGGGCTGAGAGTTGTTTGTGGTCTATATCCATATAGTTAGCCTGCCATGTTTGAGACATCAGGGCCGTCCACAGAGATGTTCAGGTATGGCGTGGAGACAGATTTATTCAATTGCTATAAACTGCTGTGTTGGTTGTGGAAACATGCAGACTCAAACTTATTAGCAAAATCTGATGACTTTTCCCAGACCCTACATGGGAAACTTGGGCTCTAGAAATGAGGCATTCAGCTGCTTGGGACTGAAAAGTAGGAGAGCTACTGGGATGCTGGAGTGAGGTATCTTTACATTTGCACCGCATTAGTGCTTTAAATTGAGCTCTTATTTTGATAAACTTGCCTCCTTCTTGCTTAGAGTCTTTCTTAAGGCTCTGGAAGATGGCTTTCAGGAAAAATCCTGATGGCTAGTGTGGTGACAATTCAGCAAGTGATTGCTTTGCGAGTGTGAGGACCTGGCTTGAGTCCCTAGGACCCTTGGTTGTATTGTTTGTTAGTTCTTGGTTTTTTTGGTTTGGAAAGAGTGCCAAGTCAATGAGAGAGCGTGCCTCAAAAATCAGTACAGGTGGTACCTGGGAAATGGCAGATTATCCTCTGGTCACTACGTGTGTGTGTGTGTGTGTGTGTGTGTGTGTGTGTGTTCACATGGGAGGGGGAGAGAGATTTAACTCTGATATGTGCCTGCAGGAATTTGCTAAATTCCTCTAGAAGCCATAAGGCCACTTAATAGTTGTGTGAGCTGAGTATCTATCAGCTGATGAGCATGTTCAGATCCCTTGCTATAGGCCTTACATCCACTATCTCATAAATTACAAGAAGCCTCTGAGTGGCTCTTCATGTTTTACTCATGAGGCTCCTGAGACTCAGGGACCTGCTCTTATTACCAGAGGTTCTGTAAAGTCATGTGGAATGGAAAGCTTAGTCTCAGTGGGTATGGAGCAAAAGTTCTAACAGCTGTTAGTATAGCTGTGAGGAATGAATGTGTGTATACATGTATGTCTGCATGTGCAACATAACATGTGTGTGCATATGTATGACAGCTAAACACAACTTAAATGGTCTAGCTATCATCTATCTATGTATCTATGTATCTATCATCTATCTATCCATCCATCCATCTATCTAAACCTATCACTATATTTCTTTCTTTCATCCAGACACCCATCCATCCACCCATCCATATACCCATCCATCTTCTATTTATCCATCTATCCCTTATATATGCTTGTGTATGTGCATGCTAGATAGGATTCATTTTGTCAATGGCATTATCCTCATGGAGATTTCTTTCTATAGAGACCATCTTGCTTCTTTAGAGGAATATGTGTATCTAAGGAAGCCAAGTGGTAAATGGAGATGTGTCTTCTGAGACTTGTCTGTATACTCCCAGGGCACAGGTCTAGTTATTCCTCAATATTTTCTCATCCAAGGTTCCTGCACATTGCCTAGCCTGTGTTAAGTGCTAAGACTCTTCTGTGTTGTGCTTAATAATGGTGGCAGGCCTTTAAGTCTTATCTCCATTATCATTAATAGCTGGAATGAGAGGGTTTTCCCCATGAGGATCTTTCCTTACCAGCCAGACTGTTCAAGGCAAAGATCAGCAAGGTCAAGTTTATGTCCACTGGCCTGGAACTTGATAATGTACACAGCAAATGGCTATCACCCGAGTAAGTGTAAGGCCAAGCAGAACACCCTGGACATCTCAAGACAGATGAGCTAACCCTCCGAATCCTGTTCTTCCATGAAAAACAGGCCTTAACTTTCAAGAGTCTTTCTTGTGCTTTTCTCCCAAAATTTTCACAGCCTTAGCATATTCTGCAGTATTGATTATGGACTAATCTGCTTAAAAACAGACTAACGTAGGTATATAGGAAAGAGTTTTCTTGGACCATATAGCTTACTAGTTAAAGTTACCATACACATGATGTAACAGAGAGATAAATACAGTCCAGGGGAACAGACAGGATAAGGCAATGTCTTCTGCTATGCTACCATAAGGCATGGGATAGGACAATACCCTCTGCTATGCTGCTCTCTTGCACAACTGATGCGACATTTCACATCAGTGAAGGAAGAAGGGAACATTGTAAGATATATGTTTGGAGAAAATAAAGACTGCCTTCTCCTGAAGGACCCAAAATAAAATCCATGTGAAGTAGATTTTAAGGCATAAAAATACATAGTACTGAAAAAGATATAGGAGAGTCATTTTAAGTTTGTCAACAGACCCAGAAACCGTGGGGGAAGAGATTGGCATATTTTGCTGCAAACATAAGGAAGATGATATAGTACCTAGTTAAGTATAGGGAAAATAATTCAATAGTATGTTCGCAATAGTACATCTAGTAGGCACAACTCGGAGAATGAAGGATACATGTTGCTTGGACTATTAAAAAAAAAGACTATGGAAAAGAAACATGTCTGGAGGAAGACTGGAGAATTCATCATGCCCATTGCCTCTATTCTTACCCATTCATCTCTCTGTCTGGAAACAGTGTGGATCCTCCATGGGCTTCTGATTTTCATGTGCACGAGTGCTGTTTCTTTTACTCCCAGAGACTATCTCGTCTCTGTTACCTTGCTTCTAGAAAGTCTTCGTCCCCAAACCCGCTCCTTTCTTCTGACGGACAATAAGAGGTTGCCTTTAAAAACTGACTTTTAAATACCTATGGCCATTAGGAGGCGAACTGCAAGCCACTTAGCCTCTCTGGCATGTGTGATCCATGACCATAATTACTGTTTTCTGCTTTTATTTTTCTTGCCTTGATAATGGCATATCAAAAATATTTTATAATATGATCTTTGCTGATATTTACAGCTGGAATTATTTTCATCTTGCATTTAGAATAGGAGAAAGTCAGGGCAAGGACCTGCATGGACCCTTTAGCTCTTTTCGTCAATTCTCCCACCCTAAACTTGAACGGCCTCCACAAAATCCCCTTCTCCTCCATTAAGATGATTGCTACAGTCATCCCAACTTGTGTGCATAAAGCAGAAAACAGAGAGCAGGGCAGACAAACAGCAAGAAGGTGAAAGAAAACAAGCTCCTCACTCTGAGCTCCACACTCCTCATGGTGTTCCTATACCACTCTGCCATACAGGAAAAAAAAAAAGTCCATTACAGATTGTTTTATACGAGGCTTTGCTGCCTGAGTAGAACTCATACTCTGCCACGCACACTAATAAACTTACGTGGCAATGTTAGAACATTTATGTGAAAGAATTATGCCTAAATTATCAGCTCATATTATCATATAAATAATTGCTGTTGCCTTCCATCCCAGGGGTGTTATAATCTCTAATAAAGCAGTTTATACTGGCTTTAAGTGAAACGACAGCGCCCTAGAAAACTAACATTATATTGCTTTAATAATAAAGAAGCGAAGTTTCTCAGGCAGCTCTTACTGACTCCCCAGCTCTCTGGATCAGATCCAGGCCAGACTACATCTAGGAGGAAAAAGCAATTGACTGACCCTGGATGAGGTGTTGTTTGAACTAATGCAGCCTCCACACATTCAGAGACCACACGTTCAGGTGACAGGCTGGACTCTGTCTTCAGCCTCCTACTCTGTCTTCTTCCCAACCCCACAACCTCCTCCTACAGGAATTCAAGTCTCTACAAGAGAAAAGAAACAGAAGGCAATGGTCCTACCTTTGGTGCGGGGTGGCCATGATATGGACAGTTAGAAGTTGTCTAGTCTACTGAAAGGGCTGGCTAATACAAGGCGTGGGTTTGAATAAGGCAGATTGGCTGTGCGCAAACAAAGAAGAAATGACCTGAGGGGAGGAAACATCTTTACAAATGCCACATTGGGTCACGTGGAACAGAAGAGCCACTGAAAGTCGAGTTTGTTCAAGTACATTACGATCATGCTGTGTGCACTAAGTTCTGCTGGAGTCTCAAACCACAAGCACTTTCAGAGTTGATAATTGCCCAGAGAGATGATCTCCTTTCTGTTCACTGAGATCTAAGAGAGGGAAAGATGATCCTGTCCAGAGAGTTTTAATTTGCTTGAGAGCCTTAATCAGATAATAATGTTCTCCCCCTGTGGACCCTTCTCTCAGTCTGTCAAAAGGAGCCCAGCTGCTAAAGCTAAAAACACTTGAGGACAGACACTCCCTGTTAGTAAGGAGAGCATTGTAGACAGGCAGTCCAAGTATGTCCGTGCACATGGCTGTGCCTCAGAGAGTTTCTGTTGCCCTTGCACAAAGTGGAGGGGGGGCTGTTGAGATCTGTGCCAATGAGAAAGAACAAGTGTAACAATTAACTCACCCTATTGTCCAGAGAGTAAGTTTGGATGGGAGATGGTGTGTGTGTGTGGCGGGGGGGGGGGGGGGGGGGACTGGGAAGAGTATCTTTCAAGTGCAGAATAAACACTGCCCAGAGCAAAGTGTTCTGCATTGTTACTAAGTGAGCCTCATCCATCTGGTCTAGTCTGCAAATGGGAAACTCTTCTAATCCTTCTGCCTCTGCCAAGGAATTTCATGCTGAGCAGTGGATGCCTGGGGTTTGGGGTGGGGTGGGGGATGTGTCACAAGATACTGCCAGTCATTGAAATATAATGGCTGCGTCCCCCTGCAAAGAGTTATCTCCATCATCACCTTCTTGCAGCAGATTAATGTAGTACCACCGACTACAGTGACGTGTGCTATCTCTGTATCCTTAGTTGGACAAGACAAACTGTCTATAAAACAGCATCACTTCTGGCTGGATAACTCATTTCAACCTAGCTTTTCTAGTCATGGTTTAGTTGGGACTTCACGGAACTCAGTTTCACCCAACTATTATGTCACCTCCACAGTGGAAGACCCATAATCTCTGTTGAGTATCTGCCATGCAACAAAGGAACCATGAACTCTGGCCATTCCTTCTCTCCTGTTTCTGATTTCTGTGTGTTGTTATCCTTCAAAAGATCCATCCTGTGAGGAGTAGAGCAGACAGCACTCCCCTACCGTGAGGGTTCTGGGCTTCAGAAAGTTCAGCAGCTATCAGGATCACATAGACAGAGAGTAGGCTGTAGCTGGGGGGAGGAGAACACCTTCTCTTTCCAAATTCCGTCCTCTTAAAGTCCAACCAAAAGAAAACCATGATTGGTTAAACACTTAGTAATTCAGTTGTATTGGAAACAAAGAGATTAAATTTCTAACCGAATATTCTAACCACAGAATATAATCTCCTGCTGCTAAATTAGATAATGTTTTTGGTAAATTCCCAGCCAAGAAGAGATTGGAAGTCAGTGTTATTAAGTTCCCTTTTCATATCTGTATAATTAAATTCTGGTTTAGACAAGAAAATAAAATTTGGCCTGTGATTAGTGTAGCCTAATGCAATTGCTTGCGTTTTTTTTTTTTTTTTTATGAAATACAGGTAGCAAGCAGATCACATTTCAAACAGCCAGTTATTCCATAAGCTTAATAGCAGTTTAATAGTGTTTTAAAATTTCCAATAGACATTCAATGCGAGGCATTAACTCCGAGTTACCCACTTACTTTTCAAGGAAATGTGTCCTTTTACTTAGTCACTTAGTATCCTAACGCACTCATGTTTCATAATTCAAAAGTTTCCCATTTTTTTCCTATAATCAACTGAATACATGAAGAAAGTAGGTTTCTCTTGAAAACAGACGTATGTCACTAAGTTCTCTTTTGTGAGTAGAAAACTAACCTAAGTTGTCTATTGTACTACTGGAGAATCTCAGAAAAGTTAACTAGTTTCTTTATGATTACACACAGTTTTGGTTTTTTGGTTTTGTTTTGTTTTTGCAATAAAGATAATGTTCTAACCAGGACCATTTTTGTGTAATCTTATTTTATAAATAAAATTGCTGTCTAGTTCTTATATGTAGTTCTGTGTATGGAAACAGAATCATATACAAATCTTCCTGGTTTGGAAGGACCAACAGAAACATGCACAGTAGGTACAGGAGAATAAAAGATGATTCTCCAGGACCACGTTCAGTACCCAAATGATGGAGGAATTACTGGTGAGGGTGGGGTGGCTAGTCCACAAGGCCAGGTCAACTGATTTCCACACATATTAGTAGAACAGATGAAAGAAATAAAGGGGAACACGTGCCGTGTTCTTTTCTCTGATTCTGTAGGAGCTTGAGGTTGTGTGAGAAAGGTGACAGGAAACTTACAATTCAGGGACAGACTTCTGACTTTAAAGTTTGTTTAATTTTTTTTCTTTTCCCTCAAAAGAGCCAGGTCTTAGGGTTGTGACATCCTTAGGCTAAATGGTGAAATGAAGACTTTGATTGTGATTTTAAATAGTGTTACAAACAGTGGTAACAGATATAGACAGACAAAACTTTCCTTCTCAGTGAAGCTCAGGCTGCATGGGGTTCTCTCTGTCAAAGGCATGATCAGACGTCCTAGATATTAGGACTGCTCAGGTTCCAGAATGGGAGGTTGGTGAGCACTATATCATCTAGGAACCAGTGGGCTTCTCAAGACTAATTGTCCTGAGCGTTTATATAAAACTCTCTTGTAGCTTTTACCCTGCCCCCACCCCCAACTTAGTTAGCTTTTAGCCACTAAATAAGACTTCAGACTAGGAACCACGGCAAGGTTACTTCTCCTAAATGATTTCCTTGACATCGCAGATTTGTGACTCCTCCCACGTGGTCAGAAACTGCCTATCCACAGCTTGTGACAGCAGGTACTGATGATGCTTGGCATGCAGTTGGTTGGCTGATGATTTTCCAACTACGCAATGGTGTGAGGGTCACACATATTTAATACAGTCTTTTCTTCAGACATTTTTCTTCACTTTTCCAGAACAGCAGTGGTTAATGCCATGTGCTATTACCCTGCTTGCCAGACACAGGATTGCAAGACTGAGAGCAAACCACAGACGGTACAGTGTGCCGTGCCACTGTGGTGCTCAGTAGACCAGTTGTAATACATGCATTTTTAACCTCACTATATTCTCACCTTACATACTGGGCTTATCAGGACACAGCTGCACTGGACGGTGAGCGGTGTCTGTGAAGTTTAAACTTTAATGCGAATTTTCATCCTGATTAGCGGGGGACGACTGGTTGAGAACACAGAAAGACACAGTACACTTTACTTATAACATAAATACACAATCCACTTAACTATGCAGTCAACCATGCATAGTGATCCCTTCCCTTCCTCTAATGACTTTCACTATGCATTTTAGCATTTCTATAGCATTTGCTAGCCCTGAATTTGTCTTGTTTGTTTTTAAACTTTTATTATTGCTTCTCCCATCTAGAATGGAAGCACACTGAAGTTACAGATTTTTGAAAAACATCTTCTTTCTGCCATTGCATCCATTTTGCATGGCAACAGGGAGCTTAAGGGGTCACATGGCTATCCTTCTATAATCAAAGCTGACTGAAGGATGGGTGGCCCCCTGACTCCAGGGTGGTGAAAGCCCCATGGAGATATCTTTCTTGGGAAAAGGAGTGAAAAGAATAATGACAGATTGCATCACATAATAACTGCAGAAGTAAAAGCAACTGTAAAGATGATCTCCAAGGCAGATATGGAGGGTGGTAAGGTGATGACAAACTTAATACCAGGATGAGATGTTCGAAAGGCAGATAGAAAAGATATGTATTGCTTAAAAGGTCTATATGGTTCTGCACCAGGAAGAAGGGATCCTATGAGGAGCAAAGGGAAGTGGACCCAAAGTATGCTAGCTTCATGTCCCATACCCTCCACATCCAAACAAGCTTTTGCCTCAGCCTCTTTTTCTATAAGAGTCTTGTATCTTCTGTGACAATAATGTCTATTTTCTTGATTCCTGTGTTCTTAGCAATCATCTGTCCTGACATTTCCTAATCCAACTACTTTTCTTGACATCTAACTTAGAGTGCAATGCATTTTATTTTGTGCATTTGGAAAGAGTCAAACATTAGAACAGCATTTCATGGTTTGTAGCATCTTAATGTAAATTCTGCTCTTTGCTTATCAAGACTGTGCCATTGTCCAACAAGTGGGCCCCAATTTCCTCTAGATGATATTTCTCTCTTGTGTCCTTGAACATCACCCCGGTCTCTCCTTTAGAAACGTGTTCCCCTCCCCATCCTCCCCCCATTGCCGCCCTCCCCCCAACAATCACGTTCACTGGGGGTTCAGGCTTAGCAGGACCAAGGGCTTCCCCTTCCACTGGTGATCTTACTAGAATATCTAAAACCTTATCTTTATCTTACTTTATAAACTTTATCTTCTTTAGGATCTCTATCTTAGCCACTAAATGTAGCTAAACTTTTGACTACTCTATGGGTTCCTATTTTCCTATTTGCACCCTTCTCTACCCTTATCCTTTCCAAACCCCCAACACTAGGTAGAAGAGAAAAAAGGCTAGAGGAGAAGGGAGTGTCAATATCCTTAGAGTACTTCCTACTGATTAGGGTCATCAAGTTCCTTGGGACATCCAATCTTTGTCTTCAGGATATCTCCCTCCAGCAACCAGAAACCAGAAACAAGCAGCAGGAGCAGAAGCAGCTCCTACATTGCTCTCAGGGCTCTTGCATTTAAAAACCATCTCAAGGGTTCCCAGAATTCCAAACACTATTTGCAGCTGGTAGAATCATGACCCTGCTAGAGCATGGGGCAAATCATAGTCCACTGCTGTGGGCATTCTGAAGCAGCCCTGTATCTCATGCCTTGGATTAAAACAGAAACATATTCCCACAATATTTCAATGTTTTTAAAGCAACCAAATTCTCACTATAACTAAGTTCCCAGAACACAGCTTGCCTCACCACCACGACTCATCTACTGCTTTCTGAATAAAGCCTTCAAAGGATCCTAATGTACTTTCAAGACTTGGTGTGGAGTGACTGATGTCATCAGTTCTAATAGCAGTCACTTCTATGACATAGCTGGACACGAATCACAATTGTTTGGAGTTGAAATGTAGAGCTTTTCCTTCTTCAGATATGCTTACGTTTGTGTTTGCATTTTGTCAAAAGTAATCTGTGGAGAACCTTAGAATACTTACTATGCGGAGTTTTGAACAACAAAGACAGCAAAACACAACACTCTGAACATATCTCACTTTAACATGGTTCCAGATGGGCTGCTTTGAGCTTCTAAGCTGTTGCTTGGGTCTTTATTCTTTCAAATCATGGTGCTTCACACAATGTCTCAACGGGGTTCTGTAGATGCTGATTGGTTTTCTTCCTGTGTAAGTGGCATCCTGAGGACCGAGCAGTGTGAGTAAGGTCCTTCCTTCAGGATCCACATTACCTAAAAATAGTATATTTTCCCTGTATTTCATTTTGCTGTTTTTAGTTTTAAAGCAATTAAATTAAGAGATGGGGGTCGGAGGGGGGAGGCAAAGCAACAATCAAATGAAAAAGATTCTGAGGGCCCCTCAGTGGCTGTGGAGACAACACTGTAATGTCACGTTCTTATGCCTCTGTTATTCTGGCTGGGCACCTAAGAGGTCCTAAGAAACTGTGCTTTACTGACTCTATGTACTGGCTCCATATGACTGAGAGTCCAGGTAATCTTACACTGTGATGGTTTGTATGTGTTTGGCCCAGGGAGTGGCACTATTAGAAGGTGTGGCCTCATTGGAGTAGGTGTGTCACTGTGGGTATGGGCTATAAGACTCACATGCTAGCTGCCTGGAAGTCAGTCTTCCACTAGCAGTCTTCAGAATAAGATGTAGAACTCTCCATTCCTCCTGCACCATGCCTACCTGGATGCTGCCATGTTCCTGCCTTGATAATACTGGACTGAACCTCTGAACCTGTAAGCTAGCTCCAATTAAATGTCCTTATAAGACTTTCCTTGGTCATGGTGTCTGTTCACAGTGGTAAAACCCTAACTAAGACATACACTAATGCTAGAAGAGTCCAGAGAAAAAAAGCATCTGGCCTTTAGATAGTTCTATCCTCCAGAAAGATGAGTGACTTCCTCTTCTATTAACTACTTTGATAAATGAATGTTCATATATTCATTGTTGTCCAATTAATGTTTGCAGAGCACCTGTGACATCTTGTTATTCACTATGGGAGGAAAGAGGGGAAACAAGACACAGAGGGGACATAGAAACAACTGATTGCCAAGGGTCACAGGAGGTTTCAAGATAGAAAATGGTATCCATGAATAAAGGAGAAACGTGTGAGCCCTGCTTTATAGAAGAGTGGGAAGGTGAGTTTAAGCAAAAACAAGCTGAATTCACAGAAACAGAGAGTGTTCATCCAGGAGAGCCATAAAATTGTCCCTTTGTCAGATATAAAATGATCTATAGCCATGCCACCATGAACACTTCTGCTGTTGCTGAAAAAAGAGAAATGATGAACAAGGACCTGGACCACCCTAGGTCACTGCAGAGGCCTGGGATGCAGTGACAAAAAAGCTCCCTGGGTCACTGCAGGGGCCCAGCATGCAGTGACAAGAGCTGCCCTGGGTCACTGCAGGGGCCCAGCATGCAGTGACAAGAGCTGCCCTGGGTCACTGCAGAGGCCTGGGATACAGTGACAAGAGCTGCCCTGAGTAACTGCAGAGACCTGGGATGCAGTGACAAGAACCACCCTGGGTAACTGCAGAGGCCCAGCATGCAGTGACAAGAGCCACCCTGGGTCACTGCAGAAGTCTGGGATACAGTCAGAACAGCTGCCCTGGGTCACTGCAAAGCTGTTCAGTGCAGCTGCAAAGAAAACCTGGAGAGAAGTTAGGGAGTGTACACACTTCTGAAGAATTTGCTCTTTAATTCAAGGACAGAGGAGTAAGATTGGAGTTCCCATTACAAAAGGCAGAAAAAAGGGGGGTTGGGGGTGGCACCACAGGTTAATGTGTTGTCACAGTCCCCATAGCATAGATGTCAACTCCAGCCTCACACTGCCTTTTGCCACTATGAGTCCTCGCACATTCAGCAGTTTGGAAGTTTGGAAATTAGACATTACAGTCCCAAACAAGTGCACTGTGTAAGTTAAATGCCATTCCAGAATTGAGCGCGGTGGTGTATGATTGTAGTTCTTTCCCTTGGAAGCCTGACATAAGACCGAGAGTTAAAGACCAGCCTGGGCTACAGACAAAAATCCTGTCTTACATCAAAACGATACAAGTACCATTCCAGAAAGCACACCAAGCCTACCTGCCAATTTGCCTGTCCACAGCTCCGGTTCACACTGGCAGTGGGAAGGGAAGAAGGGAATGCAGTGGATTCATTCTCAGGAGCACAGAGGACAGGAGGACCAGCGCTTCCTGGGCCAGGCAGGGGTGTCTGATTCCTCTGCTACAGTCATGTAAGTGGTAGACAGAGATCCTGGATATGAGACCCAGCTCTACTACCAAGTGTCAGGTGACTTTAAATAATTGATTTCTCTGGGCCTCAGTTTTTCATCTTTAAAGCACCTTAATTTTAATTGTATATGTGTATATGTAGATGTAGATGTGTGTGAGTATGCATGCATGGATGCATGTGTGTATACGTGTGTGTGTTCATATGCCTATATGTGTGCCTGTATGTGTGTATGTATGTGTACATGTGTATGTGTGTGTATTGACATTGGAGTGTGTATATACATGTGTGCAAGAGTGTGTGTGTGTGTGTGTGTGTGTAAGTGCACATGTGTGATGCGAGTGAGGAGGCCAGAGGTTGACATTGCATGCCCTCTTAAATTGTTTCCACATTTCTTTTGAGATGTGGAACTTAGAGCTCGCTGATTCACCCAGAAAGACCCAGAGATCTTCTTCTCCCTGCCTCTGCAGCACTGGTTTGTGTCTCTTTGGGTTCTGGGATGAACTAAACTCAGGTCTTCACACTTGGGTGGCAAATACCCTACCAACTGAGCCATTTCTCCAGCTGCAAATGTTTCAGAGTGTCCCTGTGAGAGTCTATGCAGAACAGAATCTTAAGTACAGAGGTTGTTTGTTTGCTTGTTTGTTTTTGACCTGGCTGTCCTGGAACTCACTCTGTAGACCAGGCTGGCCTCAAACTCAGAGATCTGCCTGCCTCTGCCTCCTGAATGCTGAGATTAAAGGTATGTGCTACCACCATCCAGCGAGCACAGAGAGTCTTATATGTACACTCTTTAAAAATCAAGGGATCCTTGAAGAAGGTCAACAGTGAAAATTCATAAAATACAGCATCAGTGGAGAGCCTCTCTCCAGATTGCTCTAACTACACACATGCCTGCAGGAGACCATCTCGCCATCCCCAGACTTTCTCCTACCTCATCTGCTTTCCACTCTAAGTTATTACATGAATGAAAGATTTTAAAATTTGTATTTATTTTTTTACCACTCTGGGTATTATACAATGATTATTTCTTCAAGAAAGCAGTCGGTTCTCAGGGATCACTGTTTATAACTTGTACACTGTGGAAGAGAAGGAAGTTGCTTAGTGTAAGGTATATATATGGGGTGCTCACACAGACATGTTTGCAAGAGTATATTTCTTAGTTTACCATAGAGGAGGGAGCATTTCTTGTGCAATATCATTTATTAACTGGATCAACTAGTCACAAAATTATTTCCTCAAAGCAAAAAATAAATTTCCAGGGTTTATTTTTGAAACTGGACTAAGATTGCACAGACCCCTGGCCAGTAGATGGCTCTCAATTTTACCATAAACGACTGCGCTGTCCAGCGTCCTGAATTGAAGTTTGTATGCTTGAAGCAATGACCTTGGGAGGTATTTATGGGGTGAGGACTGGAGACCCGAAGCTCTCTTCCTTCTGGTTAAATGAACGGGAATGGTGAGGTGTGTTTGATGTGGAGGTTGGAGCTTCACTGAGCACATGATTGAGTTGCAAGCTGATTGAAGTCTTCCATGGTGACTCACCAAGGAAGTCCATTCCTTAGTCCTTACCCATTTTGGAAAGCTGTGGCAAAACTTTTGGACCAGTTTCTCTGGCTCTAGGCAGGCATTTCACTGAAGGGCATACTTACAACCAGCTCAAAAGGTGACTTTGGCCACTTCATCTCACAAACACCAATTTATTTAAATAAAGTGCGGGATGCCACTCACATTCTAGATCATGTAGTGGCTGAGGAGGGAAATTGCAAGTGGACCGTGTAGAAATGGGACAACTGAAAGAACAAAAGATCCGTGGATCCGTAAGACAAACCAGAGATTCCATTTGAAGGGCACGCTGTATTCCAGAATTGGGAAAGAATGCGGTTAATTCGTGGGAGGAAATGAATCAGCTGTGGAAGTGGAACACAATGTTTGAATCAGAAGATGGACCAGTTCTCCTGGGTAAACCAATTGGCCAAATTGTGAAAATATAATATTTGTGTCATCGCTTAATTGGATGGTGACAATCTATGTGGCAATGCAGGTAGATGCTAGTATAACTTATGAGTGAGTCTGGAGTGTATCTGGGAGGAAGTTATTCTCCCTTTGGGAGAATGGTAAACTGTATCTGCAGTAACTTAGCCAGAATCACAAATTGAGCTAGAGTTGGGATTTGGGCTTGAGTCCATCCATCACTCCATAGTCACGACTCTTACAACAGTGTCCTCATCAAGAACATGAACTGTGTACTTTGCAGAGACCAACCCCAGCTCCCTTCCACCCCTGCCCCTATTCCCTTCCCGCGGCTGCCACCAATCTTCTGTTTCTCCTCATGCTCCTCCTTGGAGCTACATGTCTTTTGTATCTCCCATTCTTCCTCTTATTATTAGAATGCTAACAGTAGCTCTGCCCTTCTAAGTTGATTTTGCTGCAAAAAAATGCAGCCTGTGTTCCTGTGTTAAAATTGATTAAGTGTCCCCTGGTAAGTGACCTGACTCCCCTGGAGACAGTACAGGTGGCCAAGACACTGTCACAGAGATGTCTAATGGAGAGCCTTGGAAGAGGCACTGCACTGCTCTGGGAAGACTTTCCTATTGGCTACCCAGAACGTCTGTTTTTTTTTTTTTTTTTTTTTTTTGCTTTAGTCTCAAGTGCATTTCAAACATTAGTTGACTAATAAGCAATACTCTGTGTTATGGTTTGAACCTGAAATGCCCCCACAGACTCATGTTTTGAGCACTTGCTTTCAGCTTATGGTTCTAGTTTGAAGGACTTAGAGATTTTAAGATGTAAGACCTGGCTGGCAGAAGAAGTAGATAACCAGAGGTAGAGCTGAAAGATTATCCCTGGCCCTGTCCTGACCTGCTTCCTCTGCTTCCTGGTTCATCATAACGAGAGCAACTCCTGTCTCCAGCTTTCCATCCATGAGCCTCTCATCATGCCTTACCTGCTATGATGGACTGAAATTGTAAAACCAAGCTAAGCTAAAACAAATCCTCTCTCAAGGTTGTTGTTTCATTTTTAATGTGTATGAGAGTTTAGCTTGTGTGCATATCTGTACAGTAACTATGGAGGACAGAAGAGTGCATCAGATTCCCCTGAAACAGAAGTTACAGTTGGTTTGGGCTGCCATGTGGGTGCTGGAGACCAAACTCTGATCCTCTGAAAGAGCAACTAATGCTCTTAACCACTGAGCCATGCTCCAGTCCCCGCTCTATTTTTGTTTTAATTAAATAGGTATGTAAGTGAATGAGTTTTGAGTCATAGTCTCCTGTACCCCAGGCTGGCCCCAAACTTACTGTGTAACTATGATTACTACTCTTGGTTGATAAAGTGACTGCATCTGGAGTTAACTAAAAACCTAAGCAGGATTCTTTTTTTTTTTTCAGAGATTAAGTTCAAATCACTTGAAGCCAGAAGACTCACCATAAATCTAGATTGTTTGATGTTAGAGGCTCACCCTAGACCTGGGTTGCACGTTCTTGTGGCCCGCTATAGATAGGACATAGAAGACGGAGGTTCTTGCTCTGTGCCTGCTCACTTGTACTCTCTCTGGCAAGTCTGTTTCTTCACTAGTACTAGGGCTTGATTCTTTGGGATTTCAGTGTATATTGAGGAACAGTTTCATGGACAGAACAACTACTGGACTTTTGAACAGGAGATAGCCATTGTTGGACCAGTTGAAACTGAATGGCCTATAAGCCATTCTAAGAAGACACACACACACACACACACGCACGATTATAAATAAACACATATTTAATAGATATATTTATATTTATTATTTATGTAACATATGTATATGATAAATAAATATGCATATATCTATATGCATATATGTATGTATAGTATGTCATCGTATATATTATGTGCATGCATATGTACACATAAATATACATATACACATATAAACATATATACACATATATATACATAATATAAGCATACACACTCATACATATAAGATCCTATCAGTTCTGCTCCTCTTGCTTGTATCTCCTGAGTGTTCCAATTACATGACTGTACCACATGTCTGCTTTATGCAGGGCTGGGGACTCAAACCCAGGACTTCATCCATGCTAGGCAAATACTCAACTGTCCGTCCAAGCACACCCACAGCCAGTATTTTGGTCACACACTGCAGAAGCTATTAGCACACCATCTTGAGGCAGCTGCTTAGTCACGTATATCCCTAGACCGATGTACGATCACCCATGGGCAAGGTCAGAAACTGCTTATGTTGACCTTCTGCTCCCATTCAAATATTGAGAGAAAAGAAATGAGAAAGAAAAAGCCCAGTTCTCTGTATCCCAAGGACATCATTGATGAAGTCCCAGTATGCAGGTTGGTAACTAATTGAACCACTTCTATAAGGGTCAGAAGGGTGGACACCATCTTATTAGTCTGTGTGATTACTTGTTATTATGCACCTTCTGTACCTGAAGCTGTGAGTGAGAGCTTCTCATTCACGCCACACACACCAATGTATTCTGCTTTAATGGTTCCCCTGGAGCCATTAGCTGGCTAATCTGAGGAATGTGACTACACATTCGGTAACGTTTGGATTGTAAACATATTCTTAGTGCTGTTTTTGTTAAAATATCTCCGTGCGAGTAAAATGGAGTTCTAGACATTTACCTAGATGGAAAGTATAAGGATGTAACTCCACATTTGCCAAAAACAAATAAACAAACTAACTAACTAACTAACTAACTAACTAACTAACTAACTAACTAATTAGAACCCCCAAACCAAACAAAAACAACAACAACAACAACAAAATGTGACTGCATTGTAAGTCAGTGGCAAAGTGCAGTTCTGGGTTCAAGTCCGAGCACACAGGCCTGCGGACATGTGTAAATGCAACCAATACCTCTCTGGCTCTGTGTTCAAAACAGGGGAAAAAAGGCAGAGGCATTTTCTGGAAGGAGACAGAATGTATCTGGTTTATGCAGGGATAGAATGATGTGCTTTGGTTTGAATTTAGAGAATATTCCTCACTGACTTGCATGCAACAGTCCATACAAGTTTTCTTTGAGCTAAAATCACCAAGTAGGCAGGATGGAAAGATGGCTCAGTGGTTACGGACTATTTCTGGCTAGTACTGGATATGTGTTCAGAAGACTTGGGTTCAGTTCCCATCACTCATATGGCCATGGCGGTTCACAGCCACTTTTAACTATTGTTCCAGAGGATCCAAAGCCCTGTTCTGACCTCCACAGGCATGAGGCAAACTGGTAATGCAGACGGACATGCAGCCAAGACATTCGTACACATAAAACAAAAATAAAATAAAACTGTAAAGTAGTAATGCACACATATGCATGTGCATGTGCACGTGTGTGCACGTGTGCCTTTGTACGGTGAGGCCAGATGTTGCCTGTGTAGAAGCAAAGAGCACTAAGATGTGCAGATGTGGATTAGTTTCATATTGAGACCTATAGCTGTATCTGACAGAGAATTAGGTCTTGCTTAACTGTGTGTTCCAAGTATTATTTCATCTTGCCTTTTAGGAGGCAGGCAAACCAAGCATTGTTTTATAACCTTGAGAAGGTTACAGGCAATCATTAAGGGGCTGGGCAAATTTGCCTGGAGTGCTGTTGTTTGAGAGACTTCAGATATTATTATTTGGATACGGTCAGAAAGTGTATGAAGAGAAGGGAAGGTGTTATAAGATTTTTAACTGCCTTTGGATGGTTTAATTTATTCTTACCTCCCCTGAACCAGCGGGAATCTGCTCTGCTTCAAAGAGATAATTCTTTATCACTTAGTTTAATTTTTTCATTTTCTGTATTCTCAGGGCTTTGGCCATATTTTTGCACTTTTTTTTATAATCATGTTCTATTCTGCCCTGATTACTTGGTTTCAGGATTCAGGACCTCATTAATAAATATAATGAAATGCTTCTAAATATCGTAGTATCTCCAAGGCCCCATCCCATCTGCTTTCAGAGACACTGGGAGTGGGGCCGTGATTTATGAGGGTCCTGAGTCTCACTGTAAAGTTCGTGTGATGAGCTGGAGAAGACACTTTGGAAATACGGGCTCAGTGCTGGAGGCTTTGGAAATGGCACTGTCAATGACAACTGTGTGAATTTGACTGTGTCTGCCTGGGTCCCTAAACAGGACACTCTGAAGAGCTGAAGTGTGTCCATAGAACACGGTGTCTTTGTGTCTGCAGACCTACATTTACTCTTGGGCAGAAGAGTGTGCACTTGGCTGTGCGCCGCCATGATGGCTTCCATTGATTTTCCACGGAAAGCTTTCTTTACTTCTGGGGTGATTCTGCTGCACCTTACTTCCCACCCTTGACAGAGTTGATTTATTAGATGGGTAGAGGGGAACTCCCAAACTGTAAACTCTGAAGTAGGTTGCCCAGCAGAAACTGGGGTGAACTGGAATAACCAGTGGTATTTATATGACTGAAGAATCTATGGGCTTTCCTGTCTTTGTGTTTTAATGGAATAGTATATATTTGTCTAAAATAGTTTAATAAAAAGGGCAGAGTGGGCAGTGGAAAGAGGTTTCTTCGACCCCAGCCTTTACCTCCTACTGTTGGCATTTTAATGGCATTAAGTACCTGCCACACAGTGTTCTACACTTTTCCACAGACATTAAAATTCCATAATATTAATCTATATATTTCGTTCATTAAAAGCTCTACTTCCAACTTTGTATCTCCTTCATACTCAAAAAGCATATCAGGATAAACTTGAGATAAAAACCTCATGAAATCCATCCCTTTGTACACAAAACAGACACTAATAGAAATTTAAGAAAAAGAAGAAAATATTCCCCAGGCACTGATCTCCATTTAATTCACTCCTTTTGCCATTTTTATTTCCTTCAGAGTTATTTAGAATTGAGATACATTCTTAGTTATTTTGTAAAAAAAAATGGTTAGGTAGGCTCTCAAACTTTAGCATTTCCATACTGCCTTAAAACAAAGAGAACATGATATTCCTGCACATGGAAATATTTCTGATGAGTCACCACCAGAAAGTGAATTGCTAGGCAATTAGTCTTTAAAAATTCTGATAGATTCTTCCAGGCGACTTCTCAAACTAGTTATCAATGTATAATCCATCCACACAGGGCGTCTGAGAAAGTGTATTAAACGTAACCCTAATCCTCTTGTATAGGAAAATGGGAATATTTTATTTCCTTTTCCCCACGGTTACGATGAGGATTAGCTGTTGGGACCCATGTAAAGACATATAAATTACCCAACAGCCTTCTGCACCAAGCTGTCTGATTAATCTTTAATAGCACCCCTTCCCTTTCCAGCTTTACATAGTGGTGAGTGGGCTCTTCCTCATCTCCATTTCACTAGCTGGCTTCTTCTATCTGTTGTCCCCAGATCCACTTCTGTGCAGTACTCCCTGTCTGTTTTGGACACTGGTCCCTTAAGGTGGTCATTGTCTTTTGGTGACAGGTGCTTTTACCCAAATCTGCATGCCTTAGAACCACTTTGTCTTCTTAGAGTTTCATACATAGATATCTAGTTTGAATGATTTGAAATCAAAGTATCTACCTCCGTGTGGTTTTTTTTTTTTTTATTAACTTGAGTATTTCTTATATACATTTCAAGTGTTATTCCCTTTCCCGGTTTCCGGGCAAACATCCCCCTCCCCCTCCCCTTCCTTATGGGTGTTCCCCTCCCAACCCTCCCCCCATTGCCGCCCTCCCCCCATAGTCTAGTTCACTGGGGGTTCAGTCTTAGCAGGACCCAGGGCTTCCCCTTACACTGGTGCTCTTACTAGGATATTCATTGCTACCTATGGGGTCAGAGTCCAGGGTCAGTCCATGTATAGTCTTTGGGTAGTGGCTTAGTCCCTGGAAGCTCTGGTTGCTTGGCATTGTTGTACTTTTGGGGTCTCGAGCCCCTTCAAGCTCTTCCAGTTCTTTCTCTGATTCCTTCAACGGGGGACCTATTCTCAGTTCAGTGGTTTGCTGCTGGCATTCGCCTCTGTATTTGCTGTATTCTGGCTGTGTCTCTCAGGAGCGATCTACATCCGGCTCCTGTCGGTCTGCACTTCTTTGCTTCATCCATCTTGTCTAATTGGGTGGCTGTATATGTATGGGCCACATGTGGGGCAGGCTCTGAATGGGTGTTCCTTCAGTCTCTGTTTTAATCTTTGCCCCTCCCTTCCCTTCCAAGGGTATTCTTTTTCCTCATTTAAAGAAGGAGTGAAGCATTCACATTTTGATCATCCGTCTTGAGTTTTGTTTGTTCTAGGGATCTAGGGTAATTCAAGCATTTGGGCTAATAGCCACTTATCAATGAGTGCATACCATGTATGTCTTTCTGTGATTGGGTTAGCTCACTCAGGATGATATTTTCCAGTTCCAACCATTTGCCTACGAATTTCATAAAGTCGTTGTTTTTGATAGCTGAGTAATATTCCATTGTGTAGATGTACCACATTTTCTGTATCCATTCCTCTGTTGAAGGGCATCTGGGTTCTTTCCAGTTTCTGGCTATTATAAATAAGGCTGCGATGAACATAGTGGAGCACGTGTCTCTTTTATATGTTGAGGCATCTTTTGGGTATATGCCCAAGAGAGGTATAGCTGGATCCTCAGGCAGTTCAATGTCCAATTTTCTGAGGAACCTCCAGACTGATTTCCAGAATGGTTTTACCAGTCTGCAATCCCACCAACAATGGAGGAGTGTTCCTCTTTCTCCACATCCTTGCCAGCATCTGCTGTCACCTGAGTTTTTGATCATAGCCATTCTCACTGGTGTGAGGTGAAATCTCAGGGTTGTTTTGATTTGCATTTCCCTTATGACTAAAGATGTTGAACATTTCTTTAGGTGTTTCTCAGCCATTCGGCATTCCTCAGCTGTGAATTCTTTGTTTAGCTCTGAACCCCATTTTTTAATAGGGTTATTTGTTTCCCTGCGGTCTAACTTCTTGAGTTCTTTGTATATTTTGGATATAAGGCCTCTATCTGTTGTAGGATTGGTAAAGATCTTTTCCCAATCTGTTGGTTGCCGTTTTGTCCTAACCACAGTGTCCTTTGCCTTACAGAAGCTTTGCAGTTTTATGAGATCCCATTTGTCGATTCTTGATCTTAGAGCATAAGCCATTGGTGTTTTGTTCAGGAAATTTTTTCCAGTGCCCATGTGTTCCAGATGCTTCCTTAGTTTTTCTTCTATTAGTTTGAGTGTGTCTGGTTTGATGTGGAGGTCCTTGATCCACTTGGACTTAAGGTTTGTACAGGGTGATAAGGATGGATCGATCTGCATTCTTCTACATGTTGCCCTCCAGTTGAACCAGCACCATTTGCTGAAAATGCTATCTTTTTTCCATTGGATGGTTTTGGCTCCTTTGTCAAAAATCAAGTGACCATAGGTGTGTGCGTTCATTTCTGGGTCTTCAATTCTATTCCATTGGTCTATCTGTCTGTCTCTGTACCAATACCATGCAGTTTTTATCACTATTGCTCTGTAATACTGCTTGAGTTCAGGGATAGTGATTTCCCCCTGAAGTCCTTTTATTGTTGAGGATAGCTTTAGCTATCCTGGGTTTTTTGTTATCCCAGATGAATTTGCAAATTGTTCTGTCTAACTCTTTGAAGAATTGGATTGGTATTTTGATGGGGATTGCATTGAATCTGTAGATTGCTTTTGGTAAAATGGCCATTTTTACTATATTAATCCTGCCAATCCATGAGCATGGGAGATCTTTCCATCTTCTGAGGTCTTCTTCAATTTCTTTCCTCAGTGTCTTGAAGTTCTTATTGTACAAATCTTTTACTTGCTTGGTTAAAGTCACACCGAGGTACTTTATATTATTTGGGTCTATTATGAAGGGTGTCGTTTCCCTAATTTCTTTCTCAGCTTGTTTCTCTTTTGTATAGAGGAAGGCAACTGATTTATTTGAGTTAATTTTATACCCAGCTACTTTGCTGAACTTGTTTATCAGCTTTAGTAGTTCTCTGGTGGAACTTTTGGGATCACTTAAATATACTATCATGTCATCTGCAAATAATGATATTTTGACCTCTTCTTTTCCAATCTGTATCCCCTTGATCTCCTTTTGTTGTCTGATTGCTCTGGCTAGAACTTCAAGAACTATATTGAATTAGTAGGGAGAGAGTGGGCAGCCTTGTCTAGTCCCTGATTTTAGTGGGATTGCTTCAAGTTTCTCTCCATTTAGTTTAATGTTAGCAACTGGTTTGCTGTATATGGCTTTTACTATGTTCAGGTATGGGCCTTGAATTCCTATTCTTTCCAGGACTTTTATCATGAAGGGGTGTTGAATTGTGTCAAATGCTTTCTCAGCATCTAATGAAATGATCATGTGGTTTTGTTTTTTCAGTTTGTTTATATAATGGATCACGTTGATGGTTTTACGTATATTAAACCATCCCTGCATGCCTGGGATGAAGCCTACTTGATCATGGTGGATTATTGTTTTAATGTGCTCTTGAATTCGGTTTGCCAGAATTTTATTGAGTATTTTTGCATCGATATTCATAAGGGAAATTGGTCTGAAGTTCTCTTTCTTTGTTGTGTCTTTGTGTGGTTTAGGTATAAGAGTAATTGTGGCTTCGTAGAAGGAATTCGGTAGGGCTCCATCTGTTTCAATTTTGTGGAATAGTTTGGATAATATTGGTATGACGTCTTCTCTGAAGGTTTGGTAGAATTCTGCACTAAACCCGTCTGGACCTGGGCTCTTTTTGGTTGGGAGACCTTTAATGACTGCTTCTATTTCCTTAGGAGTTATGGGGTTGTTTAACTGGTTTATCTGTTCCTGATTTAACTTCGGTACCTGGTATCTGTCTAGGAAATTGTCCATTTCCTGAAGAATGTTTTCCTGGAATTCTTTCAGGGATTTTTGTGTCTCCTCTCTATGGGCTTCTACTTGTTTATTTATGTTTTCCTGGAATTCTTTCAGGGATTTTTGTGTCTCCTCTCTATGGGCTTCTACTTGTTTATTTATGTTTTCCTGGAATTCTTTCAGGCATTTTCGCGATTCCTCTCTGTAGGCTTCTACTTGTTCTCTAAGGGAGTTCTTCACGTCTTTCTTTAAGTCCTCCAGCATCATGATCAAATATGATTTTGAAACTAGATCTTGCTTTTCTGGTGTGTTTGGATATTCCATGTTTGTTTTGATGGGAGAATTGGGCTCCGATGGTGCCATGTAGTCTTGGTTTCTGTTGCTTGGGTTCCTGCGCTTGCCTCTCGCCATCAGATTATCTCTAGTGTTACTTTGTTCTGCTATTTCTGACAGTGGCTAGACTGTCCTATAAGCCTGTGTGTCAGGAGTGCTGTAGACCTGTTTTCCTCTCTTTCAGTCAGTTATGGGGACAGAGTGTTCTGCTTTCGGGCGTGTAGTTTTTCCTCTCTACAGGTCTTCAGCTGTTCCTGTGGGCCTGTGTCTTGAGTTCACCAGGCAGCTTTCTTGCAGCAGAAAATTTGGTCTTACCTGTGGTCCCGAGGCTCACGTTCGCTCGTGGGGTGCTGCCCACGGGCTCTCTGCAGCGGCAGCAACCAGGAAGACCTGTGCCGCCCCTTCCGGGAGCTTCAGTGCACCAGGGTTCCAGATGGTCTTTGGCTTTTTCCTCTGGCGTCCGAGATGTGTGTGCAGAGAGCAGTCTCTTCTGGTTTCCCAGGCTTGTCTCCCTCTCTGAAGGTTTACGTCTCCCTCCCACGGGATTTGGGTGCAGAGAACTGTTTATCCGGTTTGTTTCCTTCAGGTTCCGGTGGTGTCTCAGGCAGGGGTCCTGCCGCTCCTGGGCCCTCCCCCACGGGAGCCCAGAGGCCTTATACAGTTTCCTCTTGGGCCAGGGATGTGGGCAGGGGTGAGTAGTGTTGGTGGTCTCTTCCGCTCTGCAGCCTCAGGAGTGCCAACCTGACCAGGCGGTTGGGTCTCTCCCTCATGGGGTCTGGGAGCAGAGAGCTGCTGCAGGCCGGGATCCGCGGGTGTGGGCCTCCGTGTGGTTTAAAGAAGGATGATGGTGTGATACTAAGTGGTATGTCTTTTTTTAAAAAATCAGAATGTGTGTGTATCTGTGTGTCTGTGTGTGTTTCTCTCTCTCTCTCCCCCTCTCTCTCTCTCTCTCTCTCTCTGTGTATTTGTGTGTTTTTCTCTCTGTGTGTATATTTGTGTGTGTTTGTCTCTATCTCTGTTTTTGTCTCTGTCTCTGTCCCTCTCTGTCTCTGTCTGTCTGTCTGCCTCTCTCTTTCTCTCTCTCTCTCTTTCTCTCTCTCTCTCTTTCTGTGTGTGTGTGTGTGTGTGTGTGTCCAGGTGTGCTGGAGTGCACGTGTTCATTAGTGAATATAGATGTCAATGGAGGACATTGAGTTGATCAGGGCATGACTATTTGCTTCAGTCCCTCATAACAGGAGCTCTCACCTATTGAGCCTGGAGGTAGGCTGGTGGTGTCTCCTGCCTGTACCCACTATACTGCTGAGGTTGAAGGTACATGTGTTACTATGCACAGCTTTTCACATAGCTTTTGGGATTTGAACTCCAATCTTCATTATTTGTGTAACAAGGACTCTTACCCACTGTGCAATGACCCCAACCTTTGAGTCCCGAATGTTGTTTTCCATTATTCTGCCTATGATGTCACAGGACTCTAAATTTCAAGGACATCACCGTTTCCTTTAGGCTCTTGTATAGCTTCTCCGTACTTTATACTCAGTACAACATAACTCCCAATATTGTTTATTTTTCTGCCAAGGCTGGTACAAGTCTTTTGAGAAGAGAGATGGTATGAGAGACCAACAAGGATAGGAAAGTGACTTTACCTTCAAGTATTTGATGTGCATGAAACTGAACCCAAGCCTTGCAGCTAGCTCAGAGAACCTTCTAGGCCTGGACCTGATAAACACCAAGGCTGGATGACATCTCCATCTTCCATAACACTGTCACCTATCTATGTCACAAATGTCTCCTCCCTATCTCAGCATTGTGACAACTCCTTTAATCTCCAGACATCTCTGAACAGGAAGTACATTTAGTTTTATTTAATGCTTAGCTCTGTAATACTTACTCTATTCTGGGCACCTTACACGCATCTGTTCATTTCTTCCTTAATGGCTCTCTATCTCTTTTTTTCTGTTTCTAGCCCTTAAGAAACAACACCCTAGTAACCTTTTCCATGTAACAATCTTCAAACACCTTTAATACAACCACAGCATTCTCCGAGTCTACTTTGTACTTCCCCCAAGTTCTCAGATCCCAGTTGGCCCACCTCCTGCAGGGCTGTGATGTACTTCGTGTCTTACCTACTCCCCTCTGAATGTCCTTTGATTCTTTAATGTCTCTTTCAAGGAATCTGGCTGTTGTTTTGCTTGGCACATGCCTTTTATAATTTGTTATCTTTCTGAGTATAACAAGGCAGAAGGAGTTGAAAGTCATTCTACAGGGCCTGCCTTCCTCAAGGCAGAAGGAGTTTAAAGCCATTCTACAAGGCCTGCCTTCCCCAGTGCCCTCCTGACTACTCAGTTCCAGCCTTTCTGTTTGATCTTCAAATGTGTCTGAGTTAGAGATGTCTCCAGTGTCACATGTAGAATTGACCCTACATGCATTCATCCCTGGCTTCACACGGCCAAAGCCCAGTCAGGAGCTCCTTCAGACTACCATACTATCCAGTCAATTCTTCAAGTTTAGACTGGTTGATTATAGCCTTTCTCCTTGCCACACATTTTCTAGAGATGTCTCTGAGGCTAGATTTATCATAGTTATCTTCAGAATAAAAGTCCTCTTACACTCAAGCCCCATCAAAGATCATATGGTTTACAGGGTTTAGAATCAGAAGCAAACGAAAGGACTACTAGAACGGAATCCTCTAAGCTCTTTTTTTTCTTTTGGACCCTAGTATCTTTCCTCCATTCATAACTTTTCACACTGTTGGAAGGAGCTACTTAGCCCCTTCCTAGGATACTCCGTAGTGATTTTCCCATCTCTCTCCTTTAAATATACGAGACAGTTTAATACTTCCTTGGCTGTACCAATGGTAACCACAGTTATGTCCACTCAGCCAGCAACAGATTCTCTTCTCCTCAGAAGCTGTGTGCCATAGAAAGCAGCAAGTGGTTGCAATCGGCAAAACATAATTCTTCCTATCACGAAGATCACTTGTTTTAGAGCTAGGCAACTATTTTTAAGCTGATTTTTGTAGACAGAGGAATCTAGATTCAGAGAGGGCACATCAGTTAAGACAACAGCTAATTGCTAGAGAGACAGACATGGAGCCCAGTATTGGGGCTGGCTTGTTCACTGAGATGTTAGGGGTACTCTATGCATACATGATATTTTCCCCATTGTAACTATGAAAAAGTCTTCACAGCAATATTTTACCTTTGATCTTACCTAGACCAAAGTGAATGATCCAACTCCAAGAAGTTTCTGCAACATGTGAGTGTGATGAGAAAATATTAGAATGTGGCTAAGTTTCTTTGTCTCACTCTATAGCTACTGCTGTGCTTTTAATCATGTCTTGGCTGGTTTGGTATTCTGAAAAGTTGGTGGTTTTGTTGAATGTGTGTGTGTGTGTGTGTGTGTGTGTGTTTGCATATGTGTGTGCATTGTATGTGTTTGTATCTGTGTGTATATGTATGTGTGTGTATGCATGTGCAAATGCACATGCACATGCACATGTAGACAGGTGCATGTAGAGGGTAGAGGACAACAACAGGTGTAAAAGTAATTTTTATTCTCCTGGTGTAATTGTCTCCTAGGCTTACTCCCTTGTCTGCTAACCTAGGCTTGTCCTGGAAGCTTCTAACTTCCTTACAAATGAATCTAGGCCTACAATGTTTTCAGCTTCCGAGACTTCCTACTGAATAAGCTCACCCTTTCTAGTTCTTTCTGAGCTCTTGCTGCCTGGTAAACTCAGCTGTTCTGGCTTAAAACTCATGTCCACTCTGTGTTTCAATCTGGCTTCTCTCGACTTTTCCTGGTTGATGTGCTTGGCCTAAACTAACTCTGGCAATCTGTTCTAATCTTTTGGCTCCTTCTCCTCTAGCTCATTCTGTCTTCACCTATGTCTCGCCTGTTCTCTTCAACCAGTCTCTGTAAAACCCTCCCCGTAAAATTGCCTCCTTCTCTATCCACTGCCCTTCAGGAAGCTTCCCTTTTCTCTCTGTTCTCCTATGAGTTGAGCAGATCCTATTCTATCAAATCTTTCTCTGTCTCATCCCTTTGTCTGTCACTCAATTAGACACTCAATTACACATCATATTCAAATATGGGTGCTTCCTTCTACACACTAACTTTACCTTTATTGTTGGGGATTAAAGATGCATAATAAGGGTGTGTTTGCATTCTAGGCAGAGGGATGAAAGGTGTGTGCTAAGGGTGGAGCCACACTACAACTAGAAACAAGTTTTTGTTTTTCAGCAAATGACACAATCTCTGGGTTCACAGTGTGATCAAATATCCTGCAACAACAGCTATTGTTCCTCCATCACCACTTGCCTGTTTTGGAAACAGGGTCTCTCACTTGTCTCATCATGTGTGTTCCAAGAAGGCGAGACTGGCTGGTGAGTGAACCTCAGCCACCCTCTGCTCTCTACTTCCCCAGCATTGCCATCAGAAGCGCGAACGTTCTATGGGCTGCTTTTTATGTGGCACCGTGATTCAAACTCAGGCTTTAAGCCTACAATGCACATGTTTTACCCATCGAGCCATCTCCCCTGTCTATGTTCTCTTCTGCTAACACCCCTGGCACCCTTCCTCTGGCCTTGCACATACTGTGTCATGGATATAACTTATAGCCGAACTTAATAGCTAGTGGATTCTCCCCCTCGTGGACTTTGTCATGAAGAATTTGTGGGTCTCAAGACAAAGATCACTTGGGGGAAGGGAGATGTGAAGCAGGGGACTAGAGCGACAGCTCAGAGGTTAAGAGCTCTGACTGCTCTTCCAGAGGACCTGAGTTTGACTTCCAGAATCCATATGGCAGCTCACAACTGTCTGTTACTTCAGTTCCAGGGGATCTAACACCCTCTTCTGGATTCTGTGGATGGCCATTGCTCTCACATGGTATGCAAACATACATGTAGGCAACACACTCGAACATGTACAATTAAAGAAAGCAACATGAGAATTTCCAGTGACATGAACATAGAAATCTATTTCTGTGCTATTACAGATTGGGTTTTAGAACTGGGCAGATTGAAAACATCCTCTGATCTGAGGTCACCCCCCACCTCCCACTTCCAGGCATAAGGACATGTAAGGTCAAAGGGATCAGCGCTTCGCTGGGAATCATAGAGCTGTTTAAAATAGAGCCTGTGCGTCCTAACTAACGTAGCCAACAGCTCCACACAGCTCTCGTGCAACAGCAAATAAACACGAAGGCCCATTCCTCTGCATTGTTTTACTTTGATTGATAGAGAAGGGATCATGCACCACTTACATGTAATCTCTTTAGATTCTATAATAATCCTTGCATTATCCTGTTAAACGGTTGCTCTAGCTCTGTGCTTAATAGATTGAAATCTATTATTCATAATGCCATCTTGCTCCTGTTCAAATAACATTATCCTTATGACTAAATTTTATGGATTCATACTTAATTTCATAGCAGAGAGAGATGATAAATTATTAGAACAAAGAGTCTGCATTTGTGGATGCAATTTGATGGGTCTATTTTCAAACATTGCTCAGTCCCACACATTGACCTTGCAGTTTAGGAGATGCAGAGGCTACACGTTGTGAGCTTTTGAGTGTCCAGGACCATGTGGGTCCTGATACAAAGCTGTCCCTAATGAGGGGACAGTAGTGGGGACAAGAGCTCATTCTGAGATTAGACAGTGCTAGGTTTGAATCGTGGTTGTGTTATTTGCCAGCTGGGGTTTTTTGTTTTTTGTTTTTGGAGGGGGGAGGGGGTACAGGTGACTGTGACCAATTTTTACTGTCACTATCTGAGGATAGAATAGTACTTACTTCAAAAACTTTTTGAAAGATAAGACAGAAATCATCTCATACATTCCTCATCCATAACTGATAGAACTAATAGCTAATGTTCACATTAATTTACCATTTAATGCTAGTGAAGCCTGTATCTCTAAACACACTGGTGGTCAGAGGCACTACCTAAGTTCACCCCCAGGAAGAAACGCCGAGCTTTGCATGGATGTGCTTATGTTTCGTTAATTGACTGGCTACTAGCTAATCAACTAAGTTTGATTTAGAGCCTGCCTGCCAACCAAACTATCTTTGTCTTTGATAAGAAACCCCAAGAGTTAAGTTGTGGATGGCAGTCTCTTCACCACAGGTGCTACCTTCCATTTAAGTCTGAGCTGTTTGCTTTGTGAGAGGAGTTCTCCAGAGAACAGCCCCTTGCTTTGATTGTCCGTGTTTCCTGGTCACCCAGGGAGGTTCTGAGCCCCAGGCTTCCCGATTGCTCCTCAGTTGCTTGGGTTCCCACCTGCCTTGTTGCCAATACAATGCTGTAGCTTTAAGGTTAGTCATTCAGAGGAAGGATTTCAGATAAATACTACAAAGTTGAAAATAGGAAGTGTTTCTGGTTGATGTGAAATTACAAAATAATCTCACTAATCCTTTCCCAAGTTTCTCTCTTGCTTGCTGTCCTTTTATCTTTTCTGGTTTTTTCTTTTCTCACTCATCTTTCTCCTCTCTCTCTCTCTCTCTCTCTCTCTCTCTCTCTCTCTCTCTCCCTCCCTCCCTCCCTCCAGCGGAATAGTAGACCTTACTATGTCTGCATAATCTGGCTAATTTGAAATGAAATGGTCCTTAAGCAGGCCTATAGTAATAATTTTGTAAAGTGACTGATGCATCCCGGGGCAGCCTAGAGTATTAGGGTCCCATGAATTGCTGTCCGTTTGAATTTCTATGTGTTTCCTTATCACAAACACACTACGGTTTAATTTAGGGAGGAAGAAAGAAAAACCTGTGGAACGTTGATATTTTCAAATGTTTGTGAGACCATTCCCTTGTGTGTTAAATCAGAATGAAGACTAGAACAATGTTTGAATAATTAATGGCAAGGATATTATTGAGTGTGAGGCCATTACTGTATGTGTAAAATCAGAGTAGAGACCAGCATAGCTTTGAATAATTAATACCTGCGATGTCAAAACCTCTATTGACAAAAACACCCATTAAAATGTTTTATTCGTATTTTCAACATAATATTTGTATTGATTCTTTGGGAATTTCACATCATACATGCCTATCATATTCCTTTCCCCGTCCTTCCCTGTGCTCTTGACCAACCCCTGTGACTCACCTCTCCCCATTCCGTAACAAAACGGCAACTACAAAAACATAAGTCCCATTGTATCCTGGCCAAATTTCAGTGGCCTGCCCTTTACATAGAACTGAGTCTTTCCCTTCCTACACTCTTTCCAGAAGCCATCAGCTGTGGAAAGCCATCCTTCAGCATCCTTATCACACATTTTAAGAATTCTCTTCAATGGCTTCCTGTCTAGGCTGTTACTTTTGAGGGGAGGGAGGTTAGGGATTGTCACAGAAGCCTTCCATGTCCCTCTTTTTCAACCGTGAGTCTGCAGTCATCCTTCTCACTGCCAAAGCAGCTTCCCTGCCCTTTACAGTCAGCGGTAGTGGTGGTATGGATCATGGGCTATCACATGGTGTCTGGAGACAGCACAGACCACAAACATGGCCCTGGCTGTCATAGGATCATGAACCTCACAATGGCCTTTGATGGCAGGGCAGGCCACTCACAGTAACATGGCCCCTGGTGGTAGTACAGCCCTTGGACATTGAAATGGCTCTAGGTATCAGCATAGACCCTGAAAATTTTGCATGACCTTTGGTAGTCATATGAGCTGTGGACATCAACCAGGTCTCTGACCAATTGAGGACCACTGACCCACACATGGCCCTCAGTGGCAGCACAGACCACAGGGGTCCTTCAAGGAAGTCCAATCCAGGAAGTGAACCATTCCTGAGTCTGGGCAGCATGTTTGGGGACTGAGTCCACCTCTGTACAAGTTCCAGGCTGCAGACTAACATCCCTCTGACCCCATCGGGCAATGACATGTTCTGCCGTTGACTTCAGCATCGTCTCACATCTGTCACTGTCCTCATGACTCCAGTTCTGCCTCTCTTCATAGTGCATACACTCCACACCTCTATCCCTTCTTTCTATTCTCTTGTCACGCATTCATTGGCCTGGGCATCTTCTGCCTGTTTCTTCAAGCTCTTGAGAGTGGGTCCCTATCAGCCCATGTAACCCCCTTTCCCCCAAGCCCCCTTCTCTCTTGTGGCTAACATGTTTTCTTTCTCAACTCATCTAGGTGTTGCTGTCTCTTTTCCAATTCTGAGTACATGTCTAGACATAATTTCTTTTAGAAAATTTATCAAACAGAAGAAAACCCTAACAGTGAAATAATTGAGAATTTCAAAGGCTGAGAAAAATCCCAAGACTCCTGTGTTTTGAGATGGAATATGAGACCTGTAAATGAATACTATTCTATTTTTAAAATATGAGGAAACACACATGAAAATCATCAAAACAGCCTAAATCAAACTCAGAGAAGAAGAAAAAAAATCACTTCTTATTTTTTCTTCTTTATGAGAAAAGCATTCCCTCACTTCTGACCTTGTAAGAGATATCTAGAGACAAAACACTGGGCTCACTCTAGTTTCCATCTTTTAGACCATCTTGAAAACACCCAAGCCAGTACTGTTCACTTTAGCAACAAGAGCCTTATGAACTCAAGGGCTGAGTGCAAAGTACAGGGGAGATTCCAGTTGCCCCTGCTGCTCTGTGTGTTTTCCCCTGCTGTCATCTCTTTTCCCTTTTCCTCCTTTCCCATAATGGTCCAAATTATTGTGCACACAAAAGAAAGATGCCCAGGCACATTGGTCCAAAACTACAGTGATATTGCCCTTGCCCTGCCTGGAGCTATGGGTTGGAGAGCAGGGTCTTCAACCATAGGAAGTAAATATCAGCTGCCTGGATGCAGCCAAAAATAGTATTGGCAAGCTCATTGAAACAGAGAGGACAACACAGCAATACTCACATACATTCTGTAGATGATGAATTTGAAACTGAAACCTATGTGTAATTCTTTTTTTAATGTGCTAAAGCTATGGTCTATTGTATTATTTTTACCAGCTTTAGAGTTTTGGTAAAATGATGGCAAATATTGAGATAAAGTCAGAAATGAAAAGGGTCAAAGAGATAGTATGTTCATCTCAGAGCCACAGTACCTGCTAGGAGGAGCTCACTGACCTTGCCTCTATGCAGGGCTTCTTGGATGTTCTAGCAGGCTGTACCTTGCTGCTTGTTTAGGCTTGAAGACTTTTCCTTTCTCTCTCTGTCTGGATTTCCAACAATATACCAAGTATAGCAAGTGAATTATTACACTTTATAACTATATATTCTTTGGACAATTTAAAACTGTCTTGGTTTAAAATGGGAAAAAACACTAGTTATAAGAAACTCTTAAGAGATACGGGAATTCAATCTGATCCATGTAATAATAGCAATGAAGAAGAAATTGAACTTTCCCCCATTTCTCTTGCAAAGCGCTAAGAAAACAATTTATGGATTTTCTTATTAATCCTCACAGAACAAATACAGCCATTCTGCTAACTAAGACGCTCAACCACCAAGTGGGGAGGGGAGCCCCAGGCATGTGTGTGATTCTCATAGCCAGGTTTCCTTGGTGGTGGCTAGGGTCTCTTTGCATTTCAATTCATCTGGCACATGTGTGGGAGGAACTGGACAGCAGTGTCGGGGATTCCTCCATGGACCAGTTTTGAGTCATTAACAGAAAGCTGAATCTCTGGCTCGGATCTCTCCCTCATGACAGCTTTCTGCAGCATTCTTCCTGATTTTTCATAACTGCTAATTTTTTGGAACTTTGCTGATTATAAATTCTTTTTCTTTCTCCTAAGGGGAATAAAGGGGTAGCATTCCTTTTTTTTGTGTCTCCTCAGGAAATGCCGATCAAAGCTTTTGGGAGGGGAAATGTTCCTGCTCTAATGCCTTTAAAAAGTCTATGTTGGAGACTAAATCTAGGGCATCACACAGTACTAGGAAAGAATCCTGTCCTTCGCTCAGATGCTCAGAGGGGCTGGAGACAGTTTACATTTCGTTCATGACCCACCTTACTCTCTCTTGCCTCCTATCTAGCCTCTGTCTGTCTTCTTACTCTGAGAACGCCACTGGGAGATCTCCCAGCCTTCTTCTTTCAAAATATCCCTGCTCTTATTTTGCCCCATTCTTATTTCTCTTGCCAATACCTCCTTGTCCTCTTCTCAGAGGAAGAAGGAGCCCATGTGTCCAACAACAGACATCTATCATGTCTTGGACTGATGCTCACCTCTACTAAGGAATGGTTATAATACCTAATCACACATGAAAAACACCAAAAATCAAATCAAACCAAACCTAGTAGATAAAATGGTGGGCCCATTTATACAGAAAACTGTAATCAGAATTGGAGTAGGTGAGGGTCAGACATTAATCTTATCTAAGTGTCTAAAGTTGAGTCTTAAGTTAAAGGGAGGGAGAGTTGATGTCTGGTGTGTTGGGGTCCTGGCTCATTCATTAACTGTTGCTGACCCTTCAGTCTTAGTCCACTTCACTGCCTCCTTCCTCCGAACCTGTGAATATTCCAACCCTCATTATCCAAATGGTCCCTTCCCTTGTCTCTCAAGCTGTGGCTTGTTGCATCTTTTTCTTTCCCCTTCTTGCCTCCATGATTTTGTTCCTGTTAAGTCCTGAAGTGGTATGGTTGTTGCTACCATATGGGCAAGACAATCTTCTGAGAGGACTCTTCAGGGACTGGCAGTTTGTTTCCCAGTCACCTCCATGAAGTTCTCTCCTCTTGACAATGGTGCTTCTGCATTCACTTGCATTTTAGTCTCAAATGTTCTCCAAAGACTTATGGGTTAAAGCCTTAGGTGGCTAAGGCAGCTGATAGACTTTGTGGAAGTGTCTGGGTCATAAGACTTTAACCTCATCAGTAGATTTGTAATTTGCTGACACTGCAAGGAGGTGGTGGGAATCAGGAGGGCTGTAATGGGAAGAGGTGGTCATTGGTAGTGTGTTTTGGGTGTGGATACCTTACCTTCCCTGACTCTGTTTCCTGGAAGCTGTGAAGTGAGCAGCTTTCGTCTAATACCCTTTCATAACTGTGCTGGTCCAACCTCAAGGGACTATGGTTTGAAATCTTGAACCAAGAATCGTTCCACTGCCCTTAAGTTGTTTATCTTAAGTATTTTGGCAAAGCCACAAAAGGGACTCTCACATTTGATTTTCTTTTTAGGTCATCAGACAATCTCTCTCTCTCTCTCTCTCTCTCTCTCTCTCTCTCTCTCTCTCTCTGTCACTGTGTGTGTGTGTGTGTGTGTGTGTGTGTGTGGTGTGCATGCACGTGCATGGCTTTGTGTACGGGGATGCAGCCGTGAGGAGTGTAGTAGTGTAGTAGTGTAGTGTACTGACATGGTTCACGTGTAGTGATCAGAAGACAAACCTTCAAGTGTCAATCCTTATACCTCCCACCTTTTGTTTTCAGACAGTCTCTTAGTGACCTAAAGTTTCAGCATATAAGCCAGATCAGCTGGCCTCAAGCTTCTAGAAAAACACCCATATCTGTCTCCCATCTCTCAGTGTGGGCTTACAGGTGACCATTGTTTTCTGATAAGAGTTCTGGGGATCTGAGTTCAAGTCTTCACAATTGGGAAGCATGAATGTGATTGACTGGTCCAGCTTTCCATGTTTTCAATCTTTTCTTATCTTTTGCATTCTTTCTCTCATTCACTCACCACACGCAATAGATCCCTGTTGTGTTTACTTTCCCTTTGTAATGTTAAAGGCGTGCAGTTTCCTTTTCTCATTTTCAGTTCATGTTTGGACCCTGTCTTTAAGTTACAGACCAAATATCTAGTCTCCCATGATACTATCTCAGACTTTCCTATCAAATTCACTTTCCTATTCATGGAGAACCTAAACACCGAGGCTGGTATGGAATTAGCACACTCTATGTTTCAATATGTCATTGCAGTGTCCTTCAGTATCACAGATGGGGACTTTTGTTGTTGGAGTTAGTACCGGAACAAGGGACTTAATAAACTGCCTAAATAAAGGAAGGTCTTTCTTTCCCTGCTTGTTCCATAGCACATACATTTTGGCTAAAAAGAATGAGATTGATTATTCAACATAAAACATTCTACTAACACAGGCTTTGTGAACGATGTTTTAAAAGTTTGCTTTCATAACAGTGACTACTTTTGATTTATGGCCCATTGTTCCTACATATATGTTTCATGTGTTACATTATTAAAAATTTCCAACGAAGCTGAAAGGTCTGTATTGTGAAAAGCCATTCGATAGGTGTAGATACTGGTATGTGAAAGTCTGTGCGACTTGTTCAAGGTGACATGGCTCACCAGGGATGAGCCCATTGGTCACAATGTTAAATCAGACCTTGAGTCATACACTGGGAATTGATTGATGAGTAATGAATCTGCTGAAAAAAGATTCATGGACAGCAAAGAATTGTCTTACCATTGTGAACTAGGATTGTAGTTCTCCCCTAGAAAGTTTACCTAACATTTATGAATCTCCAAGGCCAATCTTCAGGCAACAAAATAAATAAATTTAAAAAAACAAATTAGGTATATAAATAAAATGTATTTTCAAAAGGCTGGGGTGATTTCATATGTACATGTTTGTTATACAAACACTAGGAGTTGAGTGAAGATCCCTCAGAACTCACATAAAAAGTGGGGTGTGGCAGTATACACCTGGTATCCTCATCCCATGGAGACAGAGTCAAGAGAAGTTCTGGACTTCCCTTCCTAGCTAGTTTGGCCCTATTGGTAAGGCTCAGTGAAAAGCACTTTCCAATAATGATAATGATAATGATAATAATAATAATAATAATAATAATAACAACAACAACAACAACAACAACAGCAACAACAACAACCATAATAATGTAGTGAGGGATTCCGGAAGACAGTTGAAATCAAACACTAGCTTTTATATGTACAAATCCACATCTGCACACACCTTCATGTATATGTACACACACATGAATGAATATTGTATACTTGCCCACAATCACACCTGAAAATAGTTAAAGACTAAGTAAATAAGTGAAGTAAATCAAATATCCTGTATACATTTTTTGACTCCCTCTGCCATGAATCGTCCCAGTTGTAGGGTGGACCTGGGCAGCAGATGACAGGTGGGTCAGAGCCACCTTCTGATCAGCCAATCCATCATTTGTAGCATCTCTCTCTTCAGTGCACCATCTTTAACAAACCCATGTAAAATGACAAGGATCTAGAATTCAGTCATATGTTCAGAGCAGCCTTGTGAAGTCTTCATAGACAGCTTTTATCCACAAAGGAATCAGTTTTAGAAAGCAGGAACCCACCCCCTTTACATAACACCCAAGTGCTTTTGGATCTTAGACATATGTTTTCCTGTGTAGTAATCAATACTAATTTGTAAGCAACTTCATAGGACAGACTGGCCCCAAATTCCCTATATAATTGAGGATGACCCAGATTCCTGATCCCCCTGCCTCTCTTTCATGACTGCTGGGGTCACAGATGATCTTTGTGTGGTGCTGGAGATCTACTGGCCTAGGACTCCATGCATGCTGGGCCAGCACTCTACCACTGAATAGGAGTTATAATGATTTCATGGAAATTGTGTGAATGAGTTCTTTATTTTTAAGGAGAAACAGAATTGTACGTGTGGTTATTGGCAGAGATCCAATACTGGATGTTGAAAAACAAAAGGAACGAGTTAAATTGATTTCTGGTGGGTTATTTGTTCTTCCATCCGAAAGGAATGCAAGGAATTGTCATCTCTGATCAAGTTCAAGGTGATGCTGAGAAGACAAATGCTTTGCTCTTTAAACAGGAATGTGTTCTACTGTTCTCCATTTCACTTCCTTTTAATCTCTATCCTGTGACAGTCAGTGATGAAGGAGCATGGCATTCCGTGAGCAATTGGCATTTCAGGATTTGGTTGGTAAATATTTCAGAATTGACTCCTTATGAGAATTTCATTGGAATTACTCATAACCATATTCTCCGAAGGCCATTGTTTTGGTGGCAAAAAGATTTGTGATACCTTTTTAACAGAGATTAAGAATACAGAGTCTGGGGTCAAGGTTAGATCACCTGAGTTTGAACCACTTGCTAGCTGTTCTGTCTTAACATATCCTCTTCATGCTTCAAACTTGCCCTGGGAAAACTAAAAAGCAGCCCTACTTATAGTTATATTATCAAGATGCGATGAGAGAATCACAGAGCAAGCTCACTCTAGCCCCTGATACAGAAACTAGTAATTAAAAGAGCTGTTATTAAGTATGAGTCTTTGGAAAATCAATTTTGCTGTTTTACATTGATTTTTAGTGATTGCTGTTTCTCTTTCTCTGCTTGCCCTCATTTATCCTGAAGATTATCTTTGGGAAATCCAATTTGAACAGGTCTACAGTACCATTAGTACCTCTGAATCTGGGGAGATGGCTCAGCAACTAAGGGCTTGCCAGTCAGTCACGTGTACCTGCAAGGGCATATGCCTGTAATCCCAGTCCTGGGGAGGTGGAGAGAGGAGACTCTTAGGAACTCTCTAAAGCTACTCAAGTGAAGTTGGTTGCTCAAAATGAATGCAGAGATCAATTGATTATGAGGAGCCTAGTCCCATTGAATATATCTATCATACAAGTCCTTCAATAACACAACTAACCTCAAGGAATATCAAGGAAGAGAAGATGGACAGACTCTAAGAGCCAGAGGATCAGGAAGTCTGCTGGAAGATTGTGTTCCCTAGAAATGATAGGGTTGCAATATACATGATACTTCAACATTATGGCCGCCTAAACAAGACCTGAACATTATCAACACCAACAGACATGCTAGTGTGAACAGAGAAATCTCGAAGGGCTCCACTTCCAGACAAAAACAACAGGCAACTGATAGCTGCTGAGAGAGGGAGAATTGAACTCTCCTAAGGATGATCCCCCTAATGGATTGTCTAATACCAAGTCTCGTGTGTGTGTGTGTGTGTGTGTGTGTGTGTGTGTGTAACAACAATAAAGGAAAAAGGCCACAAATTTGAGGTTTAAGGGGGTACATGGGAGGGATTTCAGAGAGAAAAAAGAAGGGAAAGTGGTATAATTATATTTTATTTAAAATAAAATTTATATCATAAAAAATAAGGTGGAATGTAACTTAACAAGACACCTAAATTGACTTCTGGACTCCACAGGTACATATAATAACCACAAACATGCATTTGAGAGGGGGGGGAGAGGGATAGAGGGATAGGGGGGAAGGAGGGAGGGGGAAGGAGGGGAAAGGAAAGAAGGGGAGGGAAGAGAGGGAGAGAGGGAGGGTAGCAGAGAGAGAGAGATAGATAGGTAGAGAGAGAGAGAGAGAGAGAGAGAGAGAGAGAGAGAGAGAGAGAATTTAAACCTGCCAAAACTTCTTCTGCCCTTTCTCTCATCCCTGTCTTTCCTTGCACACAAGCCACTTGCCCACATCTCTGGCTACTTTTAGCAGACTGTTCAAAAAGTCTATCTTTTCTGGAATCTGGTTCATCTTTCTAAAGCCTTTTATCAAGCTACATGTGGCAGCACATGACTGAAATCAGGAGGTAGAGGCAGGAGGATCAAGAGTTCAAGATCATCTTCAGTTATGCAACCAGTTTAAATGCATCCTGGGCTTCATAAGACCCTTCTTCAGATACAGAGTATATACATATGTGTACACACACACACACACACACACACACACACACACACACACACACAATCACATCTTGTAAAAACATATAGGCCAAAGCTAGTTCCCAACTTTTATTTAACTTTCCAACATGATGCCAAATGCTGTCATAGGTAGGGCAACAAAAGCAATGTATTTCTTCCTTCACATTTTATATGCCTATCAAAAGTCTTAAGTGAGTTTAACTGGAGAACAATTTAGAAGTTCAAGTTTCAGGTGAAGGGTTGAGTTCCATTGTGATGTCTTACTGACACTGATTTATAAGGATTAGTGCACTATCATCTTAGAAACAAAGCATGACAAGTGGAGACACCTATTCACCAAGATAACAATGAATGGGGCTCTTCCCTTTTCTTTACTGAGGTTCCACCAGTGAGAAATCCTCGGGTCCTATCATGCCTTTGAAACATGAATGACAAGTAATACCCATGCACTCAGTTGAGGCCACACTCTAACCAGCATCCTGAGGACAGTCAGACGTGGCCATGGTGGTGACTCATAGATACTGTAGACTGCTGAACTTCAGAGTGTAGAGCTTACTAGGCCCTTGCTGTTGAACATAAATTATAATCATTTCACGATAAGAAAGTGTTTGATTTTATACAATTAAAAGCAAAAGTGAGAAGAAGGATAATTATGATATTTGCTTTTATTAGAACAGCTATGAAAATATCTTTTAGGTATCTGAAGAATGATGTTCTGTGTTCTGAATTCTACTCGGTCTGGGGAGATGTTACAGAAACAGTCCTGTTTGCATTTGGAGTCAGCATGATTTGGGGAAAACAAGAGAAAAGGAATAGAATATGTACAGTCACACATTCAATGTTACGGGAAGTATTGGGCAAAGAAAATTAAGATATGCCTGTGTTTTTAATCCCCAAATGGGTTGTCAGCCTGAATTATCTTAGAGATTGGTGGTAAGAGATTCTCTCCCCATCTTTCATGTGCTCAACTTTCCTACCTTATGTTTTACCCCAAAAGACAAAAGAAGAAAAACAGAGAAACAACCTGGTATGTTAAGGAATTACTGTGAAGTCCATATCATGCACACACATGCACATGCATATATGCACACACACAGACACACACACACATACACAACACACACACATACACACACACATGGACACACACACACACACACACACACACACACACACACACACCTACCTTGCCCACCTTTTATTCCTTTTCAGAGTAGACATTGTGTTGAGAATGTTGTTAAATGTACCAGTCTTCACTCAAACAAACCTATAAACCTGGCTAGCATCATCATGAGACATCAGGGTTCGCTTAGCAGACAAGGGAGGGGAGTCTATCGAAGACAGATTTTAATGCACAGGTTTTAAAATAGATTGACAATGTCAGCTGCTTCTCCTTGTGTCCTCGAGCTCCCAGCCTGGTCCTTTCATGATATCATGGCACAAGTCTGTAGACCTGGGTGTGTACTTGCTGAGATAGAGCAAGAAATGTCAAATGACGACAAGTATCCCTCGCAATGCTTCAAGGTCTTGGGTACAGGGTGACTGCAGCTTGAACCACAACAGTATTATAGCCAAGCTGTGGATCTGGGAAAAAAATAATCACTTTTTCTGAGTGCAAGAAATGGGGATTTTAAGGTTGATCTGAACTTAAATGAGCAGTGAATTCACAATCCCTAGGGATGGCTTGTATCATGCAAGGTGCCTGTTGGCCTACGCAGTGTGGTATTGATGTGTATAACATAATGAGCATTTGGAAGGTCTTCTTATTACCAAGTGATTATATAAAAATGAACATTTCTGCATGGGTTTTGCTCCTTGGCTTGCCCTGGAAATGGCCTAGCTCTATGATTCAGATGTGGTAAGTTCATAGATGAACCAAGCAGCGTGGACCCTGTTTTGAGCTAGAGGAGGCTGGTGAGAGACTCTGGCTCTAGAGATCTCACTATGCTTCCTGTCGCTCAGTTTTCTGTCCACAGCTGGGAGTGAGGACAATGAACACAGCTGGGAGAAGGGTGGGGAATAAATGAGAGGGTATCAATGTTCCATCCACACGGCAACATGAAGGTGGGAGAGAGTATATCAACATGCTGTCTACATAGCAAGATAAGGATGGGAGAGTGGGTATCAACATGCCATCCACACAACAGGGAAAGACTTCTAAAAAGGTTCATTTAACCTCTCTCTGTCTCTCTGTCTGTCACTGTCTCTCTGTCTCTCTGTCTCTCTGTCTGTCACTGTCTCTCTGTCTTTTTCTGTCTCTCCATTTCTTTCTGTTTCTGTCTGTCTGTCTGTATCTTTGTTTCTGCATATTTCCTCCCCCAGTGAATGTGCATATGTGTGTGTATGTGCATACATGTGCTTATGTGTGCACACACATGTGCTTGCATGTGCAAGCCCAGAAAAGACATCAGATCTCTCAGAGCCAGAGTTCAATGTATTTGAAGGAAACCTGATTTGTTCACTATTGCATAGGAAATCCTCTTAGCTGCCGAGCTCTCTGTTCAGCCCCACAGCCAGCTTCTGGAAGGAAAATTTAGCTCCTTGTTAGCTCTTGGTCAATTGCCCTTACTCTTTCCTTGGAGAGATTGTTTTCTTTGAAAGAGTAGTCTGCATCCACACTGCCACCTGCTCTGTGCTTTAATGCCACTCCAGCTGCATTTGGACTTCTAGCCATTTTGTGGACAATCTTCCCAAGCCTGCCGCTGAATCAATAAAGTCAAATTTTGAATCCCAAAGCCCTTCTTCTTTGAACTCTGTAACCTTTGACATGATAGTCAACCCCCACCATCACAAGGTCAGACACCTGTGAGCTGCAGTGTGGCAGCCACTTTGCACAGTGACTTCATTTAACTCACACAAAGCCGTCAGATGCAGATAGAATTCCATGTTACACAGAAAGAAACTGAGGAACAGAGATGCCAGTGGACACTATCTGATGCCTTAAATGCCATAGAAGTGACTGAAGGAGTCCATAGCCTGTCCATACTGACGCTACTCCAATCGCTCAGCTTCTCTCTGTAACTTTTCGTGTGAAATGGTCAATGCACTGTGCACCTTCTCCTGACATTATCTCATCCCTAACTCACGGTGTCATGTTGCACCTGTGAATACCCTAAAATCCTTAGGACTCTTCTTTCAAATAACAGTGGAGAAAGTCGTTTTTAACAAAGGAAGTTTGGACTTTTGCCTTGGGCGGATAAAATCTCATGTTAAAGTAAGACCATGAAAACATCCTGTGCTTGCTCCTGGCTCAGTCACATCTACACCAGTACAATACTGACCTTCTTAAGTCAAGAGTTTCCTTGGGGTTAATTGTTTGTGGGTTTTTTTTCCTTTAATAGTAGCACAGGGGGAAGAAAAATAGCCTGAAGAGACCAAAGGGTATTTTTCTTTCTTTAAAGTTGCACTGTAGACATCTTTGGTACTTTGAGTAATGACAAACAAAGTCAGAACAGAATGTGGGATGGATGGTGTGGAATCCAAGTGAGGTGATGTGTGGGGTGTGGGGAATCCCAGCCTGCGGGTGAGGGGTAAGAGACAGAGGGTGCTGCTGATTTCCTGCTGACCTTTACTTAACAGATGCTTTCATTAGAAAGCAGCAGGCTTTCCTGCATTCTTAGACTTGCTGTTAGCTTGCCTGCTCTCAAGAAAGGGAACAGGCAAGGATGAATGGGCAGGTGCATTGGTACAGGCTAGCCTAATGAGTAGGTGCATTGGTACAGGCTAGCCTAATGCCCATGCTGTTCCCTGTCTCCAACTTCAAATCTTCACTCTCTCTTAGGGCCAATAATTGATACCTGGGTTACATTTGGATAATGCTCAGTGTGCAGGGCTTTGACTCTGTCCTATTTTGAAGGGAAGTGCACTAAGACAGAGATCTGCTTGATAAGATTAAATGACAAAGTTTATTGAGAAAAATCATTTAATATTGGTTCTTCTGTATGCATCTTTTATTAGCCATTTTAACCCACATTGTCTGAAATTCTATGATACTGTTCTAATTAACAGGGATGATAAATTATTTGTCAAAGACACACATTAGATTGATTTGGGGGTCAAACATCACCTTTTCACATCTGTCATTTTATAGAATATAGTTTTCTATCTTTAATGTGTACATAGAAAAAGGAAACAGACATTTATATTTAAGCAAGCAATAAATTAGGTACCAAAAGATGGATCCTGCCGAGAGAGTTCAAAAACTGTAGAGATCTCTGCCAGCTTACAGGGCAAAGGATGGACAGAAAAGACAGCAGGACAGGAGCAGCATTGCCCACGAGGGTCACTGTAGACTGGGATTCACAGAGCTCAGCTGAGAGCGGAGGGAGTTCTTCCCTAGATGCTTGAAATCAGGGCGAAGTGACTGAGGTGTGAGCTAACACAGACGTGCTTGGTGGGTGGAATGTTAGGGTGAGAAGGGTGAAGAATATGGATTAGGTTTGAAATTTGTCTGAACTCTAGATGTTAGAGGCTCTGGACACCCAGTTTATAATACTTTATTTGCTGGGTTAAGTGAAAGACAAAGTCTGTAGTCACTGAAGTTCAAGGTCAGGGTTCTGCTTCCAGTTGGGAGGAATGTGAAGACCAAAATGGGGCAGGAGGAGGCTGGAATTGATTTTCTCAAAATTTATATGTGATAGATATCTTTTGAAAATGTTTACATCTTAATCAAAAGATTCTAATTCAGTACAGGATACATGTATGAGTGGGTTTTGTTTTGGTTTTTTTTTTAAGTTTTCCAAATCATTCGTGATCATATTACTCAATGACTGTGATTTGAAAAACATCAGATGGGAGGGGAGGAGGTTAAGTCAGCAGGGCATGAGAACAAGGGCATTCTTTGTGTGGGGAGGAAAAGGCAGACAGCCAAAATATAATTTGAGAGGAGAATTAATTCAGAGATTTCAGGACAGTCAGGTCTACGGTGGAAGGAAGTAGTAAAGACAACTATTGACTTTAAAATCAGGGACTTTGGTGGTATGGGGAATGGAAACAAAAGCCAGGGTAGACAGCAGATCTTGACAAGTGTTGGTTTAGCCAGCTGGGTTTTGAGGTCTAAAGATGGCCACCTTTAGGAAATGTCTACTAGGAAGTGGTCACCACAAGATGGCAGTTGGACAGCAAGGTCATAGCTGGAGATTTGGTTTTGGGAGTCATATGCAAATAGAGGGGATCTGTAAATGTGGAAAAGTTTATAAAATTAAGAGAAGGCTAAAGAGGATCCAATAAGATGAAAGGTTAGAAAAAGTGGTCATTAGAGAGGATGCAGGAAAGAGAGAGAGAGAGAGAGAGAGAGAGAGAGAGAGAGAGAGACGAGTGAATAGTCAGTGAAGATTACAATGTCAAATTGCTTTATATGAAAGGAAACTAGCCTTGCTCTTGTGTCCATAACCTTGAACCCTGCCAAGCCCGAGATCCTGTTACCCTCCACCTCCTCTTGCTGTTCTCACGCCCCCACCCTATATTTAGTCCACTGCCAGCTATGCAATGGAAAGTCCTCACCCCACTTCTTCTGGCCCCTCCGGCCCCTCCCTCCTAGCTGCCACCTTGGTCACCCCACAGCAATGTATATTCCTGTGCCCATCATAGACATCAGGTCCCTGATTAGTACAGGGTATGGCTTTTTATAGTAATCAGAGTAACGGAAGCAGTGAAGTCCTATCTGGCCTTCCTCTTCTGTTCCTCTCCACCCCTTCACTCACATGCTTGGTTCCTGCCTTTGAATCACACCAACCCTGTGCTAGAACCTGGCCTCTTTTTCTCTGCCACAGACTTCTTTTCCACTAGATTATTTATTTTACTGTTTTCTTTTTCTTAAACAAAAGCTTCCTGCACGAAACCATGTTTTTCTATCTCTACCTTTTGTACCCATCTCTGTCATTTCAGTGTCATTTCTTCTGCTCACCACTCCACTCTGCTCTGCTTGCACTCATATGTATGTGTCACACACACACACACACACACACACACACACACACACATGCACATGCACACACATGCACTAGTGAATGTCTTCCCTAACCCCTACCACTCTTTCACTTGCTCCTTCTTCTCTAAACGCCAACATGGTAGGGGGAGGTTGTTTTTCTAGCATTTTCTAGATTGTCAACTTCCTAGTCCACTGTGGATATTGGGGGAAAAATGTTCAATGAGTGAATGAGGGAATGAATGACTAAATGGATGAGGTCATAAGTTAAAGCTTTAACAGGGTAGAGAACAGATTAAAAAATAGTGTGGCACCTGGGCGCATTCACAGTCCGAGGGCCACCTCTCCTTTTAGCAGTCACACTCAACACCATCATGTGTCTGAAATCAAAATTACACACCAGACAGCTTTCCCACAGGCGTACAAATCAGGCCACATCTGCTTTCTCCAGATCAGACTTTGTCAGTTTCAGTTCAGCAGAGACTAAATCCGCTCGCTGGAGAAGCAGAGCTAGGGGCTGGAGAAGTAGGTTATCATGGGCTTTCACCGGGCAGTGTGCTGTGCACCAGGGCTCTAGTTATTTGCTCTACATTTCAAAATATTTCCTCAATTTTAGTAATATGTTATCTCAACCTTCTCTCCTTGAGATGCACTTTCTCTCAACAGCTCTTTTGATTCATTCCAGCGGAGAAGTGGCTCCTCTTCTGCTCTATTTTTACATCTTAAAAGCAAATAGTTACCTTGAGTTGTCTAAACACAGCCCCACAGACTGTTCCTGAGCAGCTCACAGGATCAAATAAATCACTAGGAGGCAAAGTTAAACGGATCATCAGTCATTCTCACAGGGACTGAGGAAATACAGAAATCCTGTTAGAATTTTGCCTCAATTTTCTTTTCTTTTCAAATTACAAATTCCTTCTTTCTTTCTTTCTTTCTTTCTTTCTTTCTTTCTTTCTTTCTTTCTTTCTTTCTTTCTTCTTTCCTTCCTTCCTCCCTCCCTCCCTCCCTCCCTCCCTCCCTCCCTTCCTCCTTTCCTTCTTCTTCTTCTTCTTCTTCTTCTTCTTCTTCTTCTTCTTCTTCTTCTTCTTCTTCTTCTTCTTCTTCTTCTTCTTCTTCTTCTTCTGGCTCCATTTGAAATATCAGGAGACGGAAACAATGCAAAGGCAAGAAACACAACCCCTCAGGAAGTTTGAGTGTGATTCTGGTGCATTCTGAGGGAGGGTATGTGTGTGTGTTGGGGGGTGGTGGTGTTGCGTGTTCCATATCTATGTGTGGAAGGAATCCTGGACAACCTCTGATGTCATTCCTTAGGATCTCTCTCTCTCTCTCTCTCTCTCTCTCTCTCTCTCTCTCTCTCTCTCTCTCTCTCTCTCGATTGTCAGTTTTACCTGGAACTCACTGAGTAGGTCTGGCTGTCTCCCTGCCTGTCTCCACCCTTCTGGTGTCGGAATGACAAGCACACACGACTCTCTTCTGCTTTCTTTTAGATGGTTCCTCAAGCATGCCTGACACACACTTCACTGACTGAGCTGCCTCCCCAGCCCTGATTGGTCTGAAGTCTTCAAGTGCTTCTGCAAAGTTGGTGCTGGACACACCAGTCTGAGCTCTTGAGCAAATCACTCTGCTGTGCCCACAGTAAGTCCCTGGGGAGATGAAAGTCGAGAGTCCTCATTTGCACTTGAATCGTTACTTTTAACTTCCTAAGAATTTCACTGTGAAAGACACTTTGCCGCCAGGGTAAGAGTCTAAGAGTCCAGCACTTGACCTTTCTCAGCTTTTCAGTGAAAACCTGAATGAAAAGAAGAATGGAAAGTTCTGATCTACATCAAAGAACTCAGGGAAATTCCCAGGCACACAGTGTCAGGGGGCATTAGTTTAAAGATTATTCAAATTCAGCTCTTTTTAAACGAATCCTATGTATCAAGTGGAAAGATGGCTCATCAGTTTAAAAGCACCCAGGCCTGGTCCTCAGGACACCTGTCAGGCAGCTCAGGGTCACTGACAACTCCAGGGGATGTGATGCCTCTGGACACCTACTCACACAGACATGCAAATGATTTCCAATCACATCGATGATGCTAAGGAGTCATGTGGTAAGCACCGTTCAACACTGCATACTTCTCTTTCCTTCCTCCTTCAGGAGAGCCCGTTTATTCCGCTGCACACAGAGGGGATTCCATGGAATTAAGATTTATGTGGTTTGTAAAATCCCAAATCCCTAACCACGAGGCCTGGTAAATACAGATAAAACATTTATCTGTTTCCTCTATAGCTTTACCTCAGGGAAGAAGGTGAAAAGGAATGAGTGTATTGATCCCGTAATTTTTAAAGACACATATATGCCTTTATTATTATATATTTTATATATATATATATAAATTATTAATGCACTTCTATTCACCTGGGACTTTATAAAAGCAGAGTTCCTGCTTTCAATAAATTCACAATGTAATTGCTGGACTTAAAATTATACTTTAGGCCTGAAACAGTGATGCTCAGTGGGTTTGCCATTCAAGTGTGAGGCTATGGATTCAGATCATTCGAACGTATATAAAGCCAGGCACAGTAGTAGTGCATATTTGTAATAGCAACACTTGCCCTGTGACATAGCATGTAGAGACAGAGCAAGCTCCAAAAAAACCCACCAGGCCAGCAAGCCTGCAGCAAACAACAAGACACCCTGTCTCAGAGTAGGTAAGGGACTCAGTGTTATCTCAAATGTTTGGTTGTACACGTATTTCCATAGTTACACACACACACACACACACACACACACACACACACACACACACACAGAGAGAGAGAGAGAGAGAGAGAGAGAGAGAGAGAGAGAGAGAGAGAGAGAGAATACGTTAGCTTTTCAGTTACACATTATACTATGAGCTTAACTTTTCCCCTCACCCCATTTTACTGGAGGGGATCAAAACTGAAAATGAGCTTCCAGGTCCAAAACTTTTTGAGTGAGGCTTTGCTTCTCACTTAAGAAGAACACCAAGGTGCAAGGGATTCTATATTAGGGCTTATCTGACATCATCCCCCACCTCGTACACATGCCAGTCAATCTAAAGTCTAGCTGCCTGGCATTACAGCCATTTCTCTATTGATGTATCTATTCCCTTCCCTCCTCCTGCACCAAGATTCTCAGTCAATCTCCACTGTTGCCCTGGCTTTGATGAGGAAGGGGATGAAGAGTTTGCTGTGTGAACCATCATCAGGCTTGAAGTCAGCTCTGAAGGCAAAGTGCTTTACAAAGAGAAGGGTAGCCAGCAAGCAGGGACCAACAGCAGGAAGAGAGGAGATGCATTTACCATAGCCTGGGAGTTTAAATAGAAGGGGTAAGAAGAGAAGCAGATGAGAGTTTGCAGGTCCAGGCTCAGTCATATAAATATGTTACTCAGGAATGAACTATTGAGTGTGGGATACATCTGTCCACAAGTCCAAGCTGAGGCATCAAGTGTAGACTAATAATCAGATTCATTCAAGAAATATGTAAGTGCTACCCAGAGTGCTGCTACATGTGGATGCTTGGCTGGGGGAGGGGAAAGATCCCTGAACCAAAGCCCACAGCATGGTGACCTTAGGGCCAGATCAGAATTACGTAAATGGCATCTTGGGAATGAAAACAGCTACCTTGTAAAGATCTAAACAAAAAACCTTTAAGATTCCATGACATTTCTATAACAATGGAATATCCACACTTTTGGATTCTACAGTTGGACCTCTTCATGTTACAAAGGTGGGTTTGAGAAACATAGAAGGAAACGTCCCCAAAACTTAGCTTTGAAATGAAGTTTCCCAGACCTGGATTAGATGTTATAGAGCAGGACAGAGGTCAGTGCTGACCAGGGAGGAGAGGTGTTTACCGTTGTAGGAGCTCAGCATTGGAGAGTTTTTTTAACAGCTTAAATAAAACATCCTTGCCAAGTCTGGAGTAATTGGTGAGCCACCTGCCAGTGGCATGTATGTCGTGCCCTGACCTCACAGGGTGTGCTGAACAACATCCTGTCATGTGACCTCATGTTGTGGTCATAGGGCCCCCGTCTGGACATTTCCTTAGGGAGCTAGCCACTGCAGTAAGAGACAGAGCAAAGACACAGAAACATTGAAGCCAGAGCCTCGGCCACTTGCCCAAGTTCTCTGTCTTGGGTACCTGACTTTATAAAATTGAGTTTGGTATCTCAGAGAAACAGGCTTTTGCCTTGCTCTTTTCTCCATGACTGCTTCTTTCTGTGGAGGTACAATAAGAAATGAACAAATGTCATGCATTTCAGGAGAATCTGTCCCTGGTACAAGTCTGATGCTTCCTAGCTGTGAACTCCTGTGTAATATCTTGGTGCTATAGACTCGCATGCTGCCTACAATGGACATGGAGCCATGCAATAGCCATGCAATAGTTCTCTACAACGAAGAGACCCTTGCCACTAACATAGCTTCGTGAGTGGGGATAGACAATTGCCTAGTGTTCACAAAGCTCTGGGTTTGAGCCCAGTAAAAAGATTGTGTCCAATATCATAACAAAGTGAGAAACCGATAAAAGTGTTACTGTTCTTGTGTACTTTGTTTTGTTTTTGAGACAAGAGTCTTGCTGTATAGTGCTGGTTGGCCTGGAAACTAATAGGTCAAAGGGACTGACTTTAAACTTATGGTGAGTTCTACCTGCCTCTGCTTCCTGAGTGCTGGGATTAAAGGCATAGACGACCACACCCAGCATAAAGAATACTTTTTAAACAAAAATATTTCTGTATATTTTATATGCATAATTAATATTTGTGATTTCCTATGCAGTCACAATAGGTTATAGGCACATATTTTATCTTTACCAGGCACAGTCGTGACACACAACCATCACGACCCATGAATCATGCACTTCTGCTGTTTGCATTTCTGCTGAGAAGACGGAGGCATAGCACACTGGACAGCAGACAGCAGGCAGAGCTTCGGATCACAGTGAGGCAGTCACACTGAAATGCTCTTTTCCAGTGGTTCATCATATTGGAGTCTGCACCCACTGAAGCTGCCTTCTAGACCCTGGAGTGTGCTTTTGACCTAGGAAAGAAATACTATCCGTACTGTTCACAGAAGGACAATCCTGTTCTCGGATTCATTAAAACTTCTCCAACCACAGCAGCCTTCAGTCACTCATTACATTAAAGGTGATGAACCTCGTCATCTGTTTACCGGAGTCTACATGACTGGAAGAAAAGTCAACATGACGGCTTCCAAGCCCTTTGACCTTTTCTTGCTTCGATTTTCCACATCTTAGTTTCTACATCTGGTCAATGGGAAATGCTATATCTGAGGCATGGTGTGGTACTCAGGAACTCAGTGTTCTCTGCTCTAGGAATTCTGGTGGAGAGGGTATACCTGATTGTCTTAAGTCTTCAATCCAGATCTAAGCTTTTTTTTTTAAACCACCAAACACCAATGAGGAAACTGAAACTCACTAAGATTTAAAACTTTACCCAAGGTTATAGAAGTATGCAAACAAGATTCAGAATGAGGTTTCTGCTCTTGGATGTTGTGTCCTTCGCACACCACACCTCAGACTCAAAAACATTGTCAAAATATTCTATATGATTTCTTATAACTATTTTGGGCCATTATTACAACATAGTTATTTGAAAACACATACTTTATACATAGGAGAACACCACTGTTAAACAGAGCTTGTGGATAATAACACTGATGAATATTATTGATTGGTTCCTAGTGTCACAGGAAAGGCATCCAGACTCTAGTAGAATATTCTAACCTGACTTTGCCATTCCTTCCGGGATCAAGGGAAGGCAGTGGAAAGGTGGGGCATTTCTACATCCACAGTCATTTGTGAGAGATGTGTAAAGTGTTCATTTTGACTATAAGTCATCGCTTGGATAAGATCAAATTGAATTTGTATTTCCTTTGACACAGATTGGAATCAGTGATGTGTTTTCCACTCCTGTGCAGAGAGAAGGAAGAAAATCCTCTTAGCAAATCTCCTTGACTTTTTCAAGGTATTTGGCATCTCTTTATAAAAAGCAACAGGATGTTAAGGCACAGAGTTTAGGCCCCAAGGTTGAAAATAATGTATGCTTGGGATCCCATAGTACAATGGGATTTTAATGAGGAAAAACACTGTTTTCACATGGGGGGGTTGTTCAATCATTTGCCCACTGCCTACTCCATAAGAGCACTTTTAACAGAGATCTGAAGCAGTGAGAATCAGAATCAAGACTCAAGACGGGTTTTTCTAGGAACAGGTATGTTGGAGGCAAAGGCTATGGGATCCGAGTGTGGGGTAGGGTTGATAACTCACCCAACAGTGGTGTGGCAGGAGTAGATTGGGAATGGTGAAGGAAGAATCCAGTTTGTGCAAGATTTTCACTGTAATCTGAAAGCAGATGGATAGACAGTGGAGGGAGGATTTTGAACCAAAGTACTAATTCAATTTCAATTTCAATTACAATACTGGTTTGGGGGACAGAGTTGAATGGGAGCAGAAGGAAGCAGAAGTGATCAATTGTGAAAACAATGCATTCATTTGGGGGATTGATGAAAGGTATCAGAAAGAACAGTGACAGTATTGATCTACACTGAAGGCATGGTCACTGAGTATAGACATCACTATGCCTCCAAGGGAATGGGCAGATTCAAAGAAGACTTCCAGAGTTTTCCTCTGAGAAAGGGTTAATAATGGAGTCTCCAGTAGCACTGGAAAGGAGGGTCTCAAGTGAAAATCCAGAACTTGATTTAGAACATAGTAATGATGTTAAGCAACTGGTCTGTAGGAAGCTAGCTACATCAGGAGGGAATCGAGGGCTGAGAATTTGTGTGCTCTGTGTATATGGATAGTCTTGAAGAACTCAAGGTAGCATTTGATGTATTTGGAGCTTAAATATAGATAAAGAAAAGATTTGTGGTTGATCCATGGACCACTGCAACATTTTAAGACTTAGCAGAGAATGAAGAGAGGGATTTGGAAATGGTCTCCATTTACAAAAGCAAGGAAAAGGGGGCAGGAATCAGGGGTTTAGTGCTTGATGCTCTTATATAGGACCTGCCCTGACTCCTTTCCCAGAAGTCACCTCAAGCAAGTCACGACTGACTATCTCAGAGGAGTGCTGTGCTGTGTCTCTGGTCTCTGTGGACACCTGTATTCATGTCTCCTATCCATACATAGACATAGACACATAATTAAAAATAGTAAAAAAAAATCTTGAAAAATAAAAAGAAATAGAAAATTTACACACATACACACACACACATACACACACATATGCACACACATCCACCTACACACATACACACTTCACTGAGGCAGTATAGTAGAGAGGACAATGCTGAACTCCTTAAGGTGCATTAAGAAAAACCCAAAGAGCCTTGGAAGAGAAACTTCACCTGCTCTTGCCTGTGTGAACAAATGACTTTGGGATTTTAGAGGAAGACATAGAAGACATAGTCTGCATTGTGAAGTAGACTAAGAGGTAGACTGGCAGCATGGATAGAAAAGGAGATATGATTAGGCCCTATGACATGTGATATGTGACTATTAAGATAACACTTCTCATAAAATACCTTAGCAAGTTTGCAAAATTAAGCACACGACAGAAAATGGCTGCTGAGATTTTGGTGTGCATTTTTCTAATTTTTTTTATACACACATGCATTTTAAAAAACATATCAGGGTTGCAATGTATATCTATCAAAGAAAGTTGAGCTATATTACACAGCGGCATATGTGGTCCTGTAATAAAATCGATAGTGCACATATATTATCGTGGCTTACTTTCTACTTGATTGTACAACAGGGACTTGGAGGGGGAAGATTTCTTTCCAAGAGGAGAGAGGTGACAGAAGAGAAGGTTGTGTCAGTGTGAGAAATGTCATGTCTAGTAGATACAAGTGGAGTGACAGCTGCATGTGTAGAAGAGAGGGACAGAAAGCAAGGACCTCTGTGAGTCTGGGAGCCTTGGTGCCAGGAGGAGAGAGATAAGAAGACTGATGACGCCCTGTTTACTTTTTATATCAGGGTGGATGCCAGGCACATTTCCTGTGAGGCTGGAGCAGGCTTTGTTTTCATTACTAGATGGAGCAGAAGCTGAATGAGAAAGATGATTGGGCTGGGGGTCTCTGGCTGGTCCCTACTAACAGAAATGGGCAATGGAGTTCCTTTGTCACACAAAGTAGATTCTTTGACTGAATTCCTCAGCTCAACTTCCCTCAGAGCTGACTAAAGAAACCCAAGTAGTCCTGTTTCATCCTGGTTTTCATTTTTTTTGGCAGGGGTGGGGAGTGGGTGGAGGGGGAGGGGCTTTACAATCTAGACTGACACACATCAGCCACATTTAAGTGAACAGTGAGGAAATCATTTTAGTTTATCAGTGAAGTGTCAGAACATAACTACAATAAAATCATCCCTCAGCTGTTGTTCTCCTGCCGTCAATCGCCCCTTGAAGAAATACTTGATACCCTCAGAGTCAGGTGAAATTGTTAAGATGAGAACCAGGAAAAGTCTTTTTAAAATCAAGGAAAATAACAGCGCTCACTTGCTAACTTTAGCCGTCAGATCTTGGGTTTGGGAAGTCCAAGCTCTGTGTTTTCCTATTATGGATTCTCCACTGGTGACTTCCACTGGCTAGCAATGGGGATTGCAAGGTCAAGGTCATGCTCTCCACTGGCCCCGGAGAAGCACAACCTATGTCTTAACCATCAATCTTAACAGGATATCCAGTTACTCACAGCCCTGTGCTCCAGGTCACCCAAAGACCAACTATGACTGGGTAACCTGGCTCAGTAATGTCCATCATTCTGCTATTGAAGAACAGCCAGCCAACTTCGGACTCTCAACCACAGGGAAATGATCTCGAGTTTGTGTGTAAACAGCAGTGTGTACACGGGAGCTCAAAAACACCAGAATCTCACTTAACCTTAATTCCAATATTGAGCTGAAAACTAATATACTATAGTTTTCCTTAACACTTATTTATACAGTGTTATAGAGATTTTGTAGACCAGCGGAGATTGTTACATTCTTTATAAATATAGCCATTGAAGCATTTCTGCTGTTCATTACAGCTAAATCCATGCATCCAAACGCAGAGCTTTTTTTTTCTAAAATAGAAAGCGTTATCTTTATATCTTTGAGTTTGTGAAGTCCACAGGGGAGAGAACGCACCAATACCGGAGGGACACATTCACTTTGTCTCTGCCACTTCCCACTGAGGGTCACATGCAATGACAGAACTGGCACCACAGATCAAATTGCGGAAACATTGGTTTTGGATCCTTGTACTTTTGCCTCTGAATTCTCAGCGGGGGTTCCTACATTCCCCCTCTAGTAGAGCTTTACAGATCGCATCATCTGAAGTGCAAGGAGGTGTAGTTCCTTGCAAAAGCTAATCCTTGCCCCCTCCTCCCGTCGGTGGAACCCAACCGCCCCTCTTATTTTCAAGGGAGATTATGCTTTCATGCTGTTCATTAACAAAATAAAAGGTCAAGTCCTTAACCTCTAACGAATCCCCATTTCCAGCCGCAGCCCAGCAGTTGCTCAAAGGCTAGAGCAGGAACAGAGAGAAAGCCCCTTCTTTACTCTCAAACTCCGGGTCTGTTTTTAGCAAAGCCATTAGTAGGAACAGAATGGTGTGGACCAGTCTTTCAATATGCAAGATGGACGGGGTAACCAGTTTTCTCTTATAGTAGATTATGGGGGGAAATCCATCACTATCTTCCGAAATACCCTCTGACCACCAAAGCACACTGACTACAGGAATAAAATATTTACCTAACAGGTTTCAAGTTCAGCACGGCTTCCTCCTCTATTTGCCTTGGCTCTCTCTGCCTCCCACCTGCCAAAGTCTTCTCTCAGTGCCCCCTCCCCAGCCTATCAGGCACCGCTGGTAAGAAACGAACTGATTTCTCCATGACCTCTAAGCCTTCTTTCTACTCCACCGAAAGCAACGTGGAGTGCACACTCAGCAGGCTGCGATCGAGCCCGGAGCCAGTCTGTCCGTGAGGCTTTCCAGACATAAAACCTCACACTGCCCACTGTGTCTTGTGTTTTGGTCAGCTTGGAGCCCCAAGCCAACCCAGCTTCTCCTCTCCGTCGCACCTGGCTGCAATCCCTGATTCACAGGGCACCTCAGCACCGAGCAACAACAAAAAGCACCAAGACAGCAACAGATTCCTTTGTTTTACATGCAAATCCTACCTCCGGTAGTTGTCACATCTTCCTCAAAAGCCACGCTTAATTTTTAATGACAGCGATCCCGTGTAGTCCTCCACACAGCCACCGGGACTCATCTTTACCTTTCCTGCTGGCAGCCTTTGTGGACCATTGATGTCACACCCTCGCTAACTCATAGCTTTAATACTCCTCGCTCAAAATGTCTGCAAGAGTTTGGAAGGACAATAGGAGTGACAGGCACGCTAGACAGCCATGCTTAAGATTAGTTCTCAGAAGCTCCGTGGACGCTAGTTCAGACTGTTTTTAAAAGCGTGCAGGAGGTAGGATTTATTAGCCTATGACAGGCATGCTGCTTCTGTTTTTATTAAATACTGTAATAGGCTGTCTGTTAGCATCGCTGTGATAGGTCCAGCATTTCTTCCCCACTGCTTTCGAATTTTCATACTGAAAAGGGAGCGAGCCTGATCTGACTTCCCTCCTCACTCTGCCACCACCCTGCCTGCTAGATCAAATTTCCAAACCCTCTAACTTCGGAAGAAAGAACTCCTCCTGTAAATAAGCTTTCTATAGGAGAGTGAACTTGGGAGTAAACACCCTCGGAATCCCCAAGAGATCCTGTTAGTCCCAGCAAAAGGACTCTTGCTTTCCCAAGTTAGAGAAAGAAGTTATTTCCAGAGCTAGGTGAGAGCATCTTTTCAAACAGGGAAAGTTACCATGAGTGACTGAGGTTGCGTTATGTACGTTATGTACTCACCCAAAGTCTCAAATGATGTATCAGTCGGACAGCGGGCATCGGTAAACAGATGAACTCAGTGGGGCATGTCGGCTGCACAGCTCTTTCCTCCATGCAGAGGTCACCATTTTTCCTGCACCACTATTTTCTCCATGGAAAGAATAGAAGGTGTGGGGTGGACGCACTGCCTTGGCGTGGTCGTTTACACAGTCGTGACAGGGAAGCACTGGCCAGAGAGGAGGCTGCTCTGTGGATGCGAACGCACATCTCTCTGAAAAGTGTTTTTCCAGACAGGAACGCACGAACGAACAAAGTTCTTGCTAGAGAACGTTTTATGCTCCAACTACCCAGGTTTAGTCTTTTTTATTCTGTTTTTCTTTCTCTTCTCTTGCTACCTCAGAACCATAGTTATATAGTAGTTACTATGGAAACTGAGTGGTCGGCTCCATGGGAGGGGCTTAGAGACCAGCAGATGCTATATGGATGGGAATGTTCTATGTTGGACTGTGGAGCAGAAATTGAGCAGTGGGTGATGAACATCATGTACCCAGTGCCAGTGACCCTCTGGAAGAGCAGCTCATCTCGGGGGAATGACTGCAAGTTGCTGATGTTTAATGATGGGCATTTTTGTTGTTTAGAAGTACTACGTTGAGCAGATCCATATCCAATTCTACACAATAACCTAACATCAGTATTGCTCTTATATCTGTCCAGAGATTTTCATTTCTTTCCCAAGTTTCTGGCTGCTGGTTTGAATATGCACTGATTGTATTTGAATTTTAGTTGTTATTTGACTGGTTACAGTTTCTTCTTGGGAATAAAATGTAATTTGGTATGGAAAAAGACCCTCTTTGTATCACAAACCATAATCATATTTCATTCTAAGTGAATGTCCTTACATGATTTCCTTAGAGCCAACCCTGAGTCTGAATATGCAATGTGAATTTTGAAAAATAACGCTGGGCTCCCTGAGTTTCTTTTTATTATTTTTAGTTCTTCAAATAGAAAAGAAACATTTTTTTTTTCAAAAAAACTTTTGCTCATCATTTGGTCATCTAAGAAAAACCCTTTCTTTCAAGAATAGTTAAATATTCATAGTTATAAAGAGAGCAGAAGAAGTGCTGATTACTGTCATCAGTATCTTAATTTCATGGTAATCGGAGCAATTCACACAACTGTTGACACAAAACAAGGCTCTCATCTGGAAGGAAGGAAGAGAATATTCACAAGGCAAATTTGATGGCCAAAGCCCAGGAAACAGAACTAGATTACTCAGGTCCCACATTTCCACATGGAAGCAGTTTCTCAGCCTTCAGACAAAGACACTTGTAAGTCAAGGCGTTTTAAAACCACTGGTGGGTACATCATAGAGGCAGTCGCATCGAGATGGAGGAGTGGTCTCATCTGTGGCCTCAGATTTTGTATTATTCTGCTCTTAGCTTCTGGGCTGGTAGAAATCAGCAGTCTGTTGAGTTGCTAAATTCCAAAAGGGTTTTATCTATCACTCACAGGATGTTTGTTCCCACAGAGGTGGGCAAGGATAGTTACGTGGAGGTCTAAGCTAAAGATAAATTTTAAAGCCAGACTGTAACATCCTAAACTCTCCATGTGACTGAAGTTCTGATCCGTCCCTCGGTCTTTGAGGACACAGCTTCTTTGCAGGGCTCTTGTTCACACTCTAACTTTAAAGGACAAACATTCCAAAATGAAATTGTTGGGAGGGAATTCCCTAGGGCGTCATGGAAAATCTTTTTTTTTTTTTAATGGACAAGCACATCACCCAACACTTGTTATGAGAGACAAATTATTTCAGTAAAAGAATAAAGATTTTTCTCTTTTTAAATGACTGGAAAAGTAGTGTCATAAATTAAATACTACACCTCCTTTTCTAGATTAAAAACCCCCACTGTAAGCAGAGTGTTTGTAGTTTGGAGAGAGGAGACAGAGGGAGGAAACAGGCAAGAAGAAGAAAATGGGGTGGGGATGAAGAGCACCCTTACCAAAAGGCTCTCCCATTGCATCCCTCCAGCTCTCCTGTGACAACTGGGCTGCTGCTCTGCTGTAGCCAGCCAGGAGTTCCCTGGAAGCTGGAGTGGGCGGGATGTTAGAGATGCTTTAGCACAGATAGGTTCTCTGGAGCTCTCTCAGAGGTGGCAAGACTTCCCTACCTGTGAAGTCAGGGTAGGATTTTGTTGTCGCTTGTTTGTTTGTTTTCTGTTTTGTTTTGCGGTTAGGAAAGAGGATCACGATCTAGGGAAGGAATGGAAGAAGGAAATGGAAATGAAGAGGAGGGGAGGGGAGAGAAGGGAGGCCGAGAAGGGAAGGGGAAGAAAGAGATCCAAGAGGAAGTTGGAGCGGGAGGAGAATCTCCTGCCCACACAGAGTTGGAAGAGGGCACAGGCTTTGGAGTAAACAAACAGGCCTGATTCTGAGACCTTTAGACTGTTTGAGCATCTGGTGTTGAAAGGAAAGGACAAGAGTGGACCTTGCAGGTTGGCAAGGATGCAACACAGGGAAGAGGAAAGTGCATTACAAAGAAGACTCCTCAAATAAACTTTGGTTGTCACCCATCAGGAAATGATGGGGAAATAGGAAGAAAGGGCAGGCTAGGAACTAAAGGTAACAGGAGGGTATAGGAGGGATGGGGAGAGCATCTCTCCCCCTCAGTCCTATAGAACAGTTCCCCTGTGCTTCTGTTTTATTTTCTGGATCTCAGCCCCGTGATTCTTTCTTTAGTTGTACCCTATGCTGATGATCCAGATTCAAGGTACCTGTCAGGACCACTCCTCCCAAAAGAGTGGAACCTGTACCACAAATGTTGAAAGCCTGTTCTTCCATTCATGAAAAGAGCTGATGTGAGGAAGGCATTTGGTCTCGCCCAGCATAACTTCTCAGTCCAGAGGAGGACGGGTGGACCCGCAGAAGCAAGGCTTGCACCAGAGTATAAAAGTGTGCACAGCCTCTGCAACTTGGTAGCATCTCACAGCATCTGCTCTCCCCATGTGCAGGAGAAAACTTGTTTTCGAAAGAACGTACGTGTGCTGTGCACTGATGCGAGCCTGTGCTATGCATGTGTGTGTGCGTGTGTGTGTGTGTGTGTGTGTGTGTGTGAGAGAGAGAGAGAGAGCAAGAGAGAGTGTGCTTGTGCATATGCGTGTGTTCTGTGCTTGTGCGTGTGTTAACAAACACTGGATGGGAAGGATTTGTTGAGGGGGATCTAAGCTTGGCAGCTTTCCTGTGCAGGCAGTGAGTGGATGGTATAATGAATGAGGGCATCCATTCATTATGAGTCATCGCTGTTAAAATGAAAATTTGATAGATATACAACTTGAAGGTGTAGCTATTGGCTACAGATCCGAGCGATAATGATAATGTGCAGTGTATAATTCACACTCTGAATAGTGCAGCCTGCGCATTTGCTCTGCTCTATTTTTCTAGGAATAACTGAGTTTAGAAGCTGCTTCCTTCCTGTTATCCTGTGAACTGAGAGGCTGACTCATTCTGCAGTGAGCGCCCTTCCACTTCGAGTGCATAAAAAAGTAATTCTCCTGTGCAGACTGACATGTGTGACCCTGGGAATGAAGGGAAAATAGTGTGAAGCCAACGAAACCATAATTCCTTAAGAGATTACATGAATATACTAAATTCACCTATTTGTTTTCAAGACAGAGCTCTTTATGTTGCCCAGTCTGGCCTCAAACCCAGAGCAATCCTCCTGCTGTAGGCTCCTGAGTATGAGGATTTTGGGTGTGAGCCATCCTGCCTGCTCTCCTACGATGTCTTCAGTCTTCAGAATAAAAGTGATGAGGGGAAGGCAGATCTCTCCCTGCCCCTCTCTCTGTGCATATGTGTTTCTGCAGGCATGTGCGTGTCGTATATGTGTAAATGCTTAGAGAGGTCAGAAGACAACCTTGAATACTGTTCCCTAGGCACCATCCACATTATCATTTGAGGCAGAGTCTCTCACTGGCCTGGAACTCATGAAGGAGGCTAGGCTACTGGTTAATCAGCTCTGAGGGTCCTCCCCAGTGCTGGGATTATAAGCAAACATGGCCATGAGAGTTTTGTTTGTTTGTTTAATTTTTAGCTTTTAAACACAAGTTCTGAGAACTAAACCCAGGTTCTTGTGTTTGTTTGGCAAATGCTTCACTGACTGAGCCATCTGTCCAGAGGGGAAAATATGAGCTGCTCTATCTCTATTGGTGGAAAATGAAGAGAGAGGTTAAGTAGTTGCCTCAAGATTAAGCAGCCCGTATCTCCTGTGCATTAAATGAAACTAGCTTCCAACACTTTGACTGGCTCAAACTTCTGCTTTGTGATACCCAGACATTTGAGCACCAAAGGATAATTCTTGAAAAGAATTTATAAATAGAAAAATGAAAGAGAAAGTCACAGGCTAAGTGAAAACATTTGCAGAAGCTACATCTCATGGAAGACTGTATCTGACTCAGACAATGGACTTTTAATGCCCAGCAAGAAGGAATCGACCCAGTTAAAATCACACCCCAAATCTAAGTTAGAACTCTCCAACGAAAATATGCAGGTACACCAAGCAGATGAAAAGCCATTGCATACCATAGTCACAGGGAAATGCAGACTAAAGCAACTGGCTGCCACTAGGCTTCAGTCAGAATGAGTCAGGGAACATGCATGCCACTGAAGGGAACCCAAGCCAGGTAGCAACAAGGGGCTCTTTGTTCACTGTGGTGAGGGTGTATGGAGTACAGTGTGAGGGACGGTGACATGATGGTCTGGAGAGAGTGTGCATGGCACAGTATGTGGGAGGATGATTGGCGGTCTGGTGAGGGTGTACACTGATTTGGCAGTCTGGTCTATAAATCAATCAATTGACCCAGCGAGCAGCAGAGCACAGTGCTGACTCGGAATGCCCTCAGGGAACAAGCCCATGTTCCAGTGCAACATTGAAGAGACACACCATTAAGAGGAGACTTTCGGAGCTCACACAGTCCCGGGGCTCTGCTCCCATGAAGGGATTATGCTGTTGTGGCAGTGGGCTAGCAGAGGTAGGAATAGTTTTCTGATTAAAAAGACAAAGTTTGTGACTACTTTCCTGCCTTCGGCCATTTATAGGAAGTCTCTTCCTGCCGACACAGGCAGACCTTCATCCTGGAACTTACTCCCCACAACTGTGTGACCTTTATCTCTGTTCTTTTGTAAGTGGCCATCCCACAAAATTCAGGTACAGTAGCATACATGCACTGGAACACACATGATTCGTCTCTCAGGCTCCTTGGAATTTACCCCAAAGGGTTGAAAACTTACGTTCCCCTGGAAAACTATACAGAACTGAGCACAGCTTTCTTTCTAGTCCCCCATCTCAAAACTGGTCCAGAGGTTTAGCAGACGAATGGATAGTTTCTGCTAAGCCAGGCAGGGCAGTGCTTTTGGAACTAAACAGAAACTACTGAGCATGATTGAGGAGAAGATACCGGGAGTGGGGTGAGGGGCTTAAATGCCTGTCTGTAAGGTAGAGGAACCAGTTGGAGAAAGCTAAACATTTACTCCAAATAGCTGACCTGAAAATGGAGACAATGCAGTCATTGCTAGCCAGAGCAGGGCTGCCTGAATGGGGGAATAGAATATTTTTGTGGCCAATGAAAATCCTCTGTGTGGCACTTTAAGTGCAAACACATGTTGTTATACGTTTGCCCAAGCTTATGTAGTGCACAGCATCACTGTGGGCCCATCTGTGAAATGCAGGCATCAAAGACTATTGTGGTTTGTCAATGCAGGCTCTAGAAGGGGATGCTAGCTATGGAGGACACCGAACACGCACGGGGTAGGGAGCAAAGAGAGGAGAGAATCCATGAGTCTGAAACTTCCCCAGAAAAGCAAAAGTCTTATGGGAACTAGAGTCGACACTCCCTATAGGCTGATGTGGCGACAGTCTCCTGTGCACTGTGTGGAAGAGTCACCTGTCAATAAAAAACTAACTGCCAATAAGCTGGGGTAAGATTACAAGAGGGACTTCCAGTTGGGAGATCCTGAGGAGGGGAAAGGGACGTTTTGTTGGGGCATGGAAGAAAGGGATGTGAGAAGACAAGGAGAGGAAACCAGCCATGTAGCTGAGCTCAGGTTAGAATAAAAGGGATAATAAGTTAAAAGTTAGTCAGGGAACTAGGTGTTTGTAAATAATATTAAGCCTCTTGAGTTTTTGTTTGGGCACAGTATTGCCCGCAGCAATGGGCGAAACTGAAAGAGCTAAGACAGCGGTTCTCACAAAGTTGAGTGTATATTATGAGAGGCTGGCGAGATGGGTGTGTGGGGGTGGTGGGGGAGTTTGGATATTGATTTGTACCTAGAAAGGACTCAGAACTAGTGGTTTGCGATTTGCAAGGTAAGGTGTGTGTGGGTGACGAGAGTCTGATGTGTATTCGGAACCGCTAGAAGAAAGAATGCCTGAATGTTCACCATAAGCAATGAATGTCCGAGGAGACTCAATACTCCAATTTAATCCTGCATACCTGAGTGCTTCGCACAAACCTCACAAGATATATGTGTGATATTCATGCTTTCGAATGTTAGTTGAAACTAGTATAACTTAAAAAAATGCAAGATTAGGGCTGGAGAGATGGCTCAGCAGGTAAGTTTGCATGCTGATTTTGCTGAGGACCCAAGTTCAGGTCTCAGTATCCTTGTCATGAATCAGCCTAAAACTCCAGGGGAGGAGATGCCTTCAGTTGACCTCCATAGGAATCCGTACCTATATTTATACATATACATGACATAACCAACACACACACACACACATAAACACACACACACACAAATAAAAATAAAGTTAAAAATGCAAAAACAACTTTAAAAAGATTTAAAAGCATAAAATCAAAATCACTGACAGATTTTTTTTCTCTTTGACAAACACAGTTTTGTTTTTGTTTTTTTTTTTTTTTTTTACAATTTTTTGTCTCATTTTTATGTTTTCAAATGGAGTAGATGGACCTGCTTACAGATGATAAGCCATGGAAGACTTGTCCTTAGTCTTCTAACTGCAGAATCAACACTGCTTAGTCTTTATTGAGAGAATTTCATGGGATCTCATCTCTGGTCTGGAAGCACAGACTGACCAAGGAAGGCTGTGATTTCCATGTCTTCCACACACTGTTTTCTACCCCATGTCTATAACATTTGGAAGGGCAGGCCCTGCAGGCACCCACCCTGAGCTCTGTGGCTTTGCTTGCCCCTTTGGATTCCATGCAATACAGTTTAGTGTACCTGTGGTGGAAAGGAAAGGAGGGTGAGTCTGGCCCAACACACACACATTAATCACTCTGCATTTCTCACTCTTCTTTCTACCAACACACCAACGCCCAGGGCCCTGCCTTGGGTACCACGAGGCAGCAGTCACATGAGCTATTTTAATACTCTTAGAGGTCATCATTCTTTGGCTGAGCCATTGCACTTGGCAGGCAGGTGATTGGGGCTGCGTTATTGCCATCCTTCTGAAGCCTGTCAGAATACTGAGCATAAATCAACTTTAAAATAAAATGTAAAAGAGCACATTGGCGGTTGTCAGGGTTTTATTTTGTTTGGAATCTCCTGCTTCCTGGCCTGGCTATGACTCTCATGCTAACTGGAGAATGCAGACATGGTGTTCTGGGATGTTGTTACAGAGCATTGGTGGGCGACCTGCTGCTTTTAATCCAGTACGTTAATGAAAAGACATTTGTTTTCCGAACAAAACCAAACACAAACATCCCTGAATTTAGGAGGACAGCATCAGCATGCTGATGTCACACTCTTGTGAGTATTTTACTGGATCATTTCATGTTGCCAACATTTAGAAGGAGGGAGAGCTACGGGGCCAATCTTTTTACCATAGAGGAAATGTGTGTGGTGAAAAACCAGCTAGTCAAAAAATTATAACTTGTATAATTTTTGTAATATCTTTGCTATTTAGAGAATTTTCAAGAGTTTGGTGAGTTTCTAAAAATCTAGAAAAATCTTAACCATTTTCTCATTTCATGGTGAAATGTCCACGGAGTGGATATCACCATGTCTACCTCTATGCTGATAGTCAGAGAGGTGGCAGAGAGCAGAAGCATCATTCACCGTGCAAACGTGGGAGAAGTGTAATGTGTATGAAAGTGTTGAAACAAAGCCTGTTCCAGTTCGCTCTGCCTTAAGAATCCAATGAACAGGCTTAGAGAAATGGCTTAGGGGTGGAACGCTTGTAGTACAAACAGGAGGGCCTGAGTTTGAATCTGTAAAACCATTCAAGCAAGAGCACACAAGGACAAAGCCTGTGATTCCAGGGCCACTGCAGCAAGATGCCAGGTAGAGACAGAAAATCTTGGGTCAGCTAGCTTCACATTTGCAGTGGTGAATATAAAGACCCTATCCTAATCAGAGGAGAAGCCAAGGAGGACTAGCACTCAATATTGCCTACTGTCCTCCACATGAGCACCTACACTTGTAAGCACACATTCTCTCTCTCTCTCTCTCTCTCTCTCTCTCTCGTACATGCACATATAAGTGTATCCACACATATACATACACACACACACAGACACACACACACTCACACATGGGGTGTCACAGGGTATCACACATGTGTATAAAAATGGATTCACACATATACAAAATCCTTTAATAATCTGAAAGTGAAATAAATAAAATATGACAAAATATAAGGCAAAAGAAGATAATACAAACAAACCTCACATAGTTGATTATAAACTGATGAGTATTCACTACTGAAAAACACTGGGCTGTACTGGGAATGATTTTTAAGCCACGAGCCAGAAAGAACTTTTGGTATGAAAAGTTTTAAAACTTAGCATTGTCTTGTTTGTACATTTCATGAATTCATTTTCCTCTTAAAATTGTGTTTTCTGACAAATCAGTAGCTTTCCTCTACTCAAAGGATAAACAGGCTGAGAAGGAATTAGGGGAACTACACCCTTTACAATAGTCCCAAATAATATAAAATACCTTGGTGTGACAACTCTAACCAAGCAAGTGAAATATCTTTATGACAAGAACTTGAAGTCTCTGAAGAAAGAAATTGAAGGTCTCAGAAGATGGAAAGATCTCCCATGCTCATGGATTAGCAGGATTAATATTGTAAAAATGGCCATCTTGCTAAAAGCAGTCTACAGATTTAATGCAATCCCCATCAAAATTCCAACTCAATTCTTCATAAAGTTAGAAAGAGCAATTTGCAAATTCATTTGGAATGACAAAAAACCCAGAATTTCAGAAACTATACTCAACAATAAAAGAACTTCTGGGGGAATCACCATCCATGACCCCAAGCTGTATTACAGAGCAATAGTAATTAAAACTATATGGTAGTGGTACAGAGAATGGCAGGTAGATCAATGGGATAGAATTAAAGACCCAGAAATCAACCTACACACCTATGGTCAGATGATCTTTGACACAGGAGCTAAAACCATCCAGTGGAAAAAAGATAGCATTTTCAACAAATGGTGCTGGTTCAACCTGAGGTCAGCATGTAGAAAAATGCCAATAGATCCATTCTTATCACCCTATATAAAGCTCAAGTCCAAGAGGATCAAGGACCTCCACATAAAACCAGATATACTCAAACTAATAGAAGAAAAAGTGGGGAAGAGCCTCGAACACATGGGCACTGGGGAAAATTTCCTGAACAGAACACCAATGGCTTATGCCCTAAAATCAAGAATTGACAAATGGGACCTCATAAAATTGCAAAGCTTCTGTAAGGCAAAGGACACTGTCTTTAGGACAAAATGGCAACCAACAGATTGGGAAAAGATTAGCCCCACAGAATCAAATAACCTTATTAAAAATGGGGTACAGAGCTAAACAAAGAATTCTCAGCTGAGGAATATCGAATGTCTAAGAAGCACTTAAAGAAATGTTCAATATCCTTAGTCATCAGGGAAATGCAAATCAAAACAACCGTGAGATTCCACCTCATACCAGTCAGAATGGTTAAGGTTAAAAAAACAAAACAAAACAGAAAAAACCTCAGGTAAAACAAATGCTGGTAGGATGTGCAGAAGAAGGAACACTCCTCCATTGTTGGTGGGATTGCAGACTGGTACAACCATTCTGGAAATCAGTCTGGAGGTTCCTCAGAAAATTGGACATTGAACTACCTGAGGACCCAGCTGTACCACTCCTGGTCATATACCCAAAAGATTCTCCAACATAGAATAAGGACACATGCCCCACTATGCTCACAGCAGCCTTATTTATAAAAGCCAGAAGCTGAATGTCCCTCAACAGAGGAATGGATACAGAGAATGTGTTACATCTACACAATGGAGTGCTATTCAGTTATTAAAAACAATGACTGCATGAAATTCATAGGCAAATGGATGGAGCTAGAAAATATCATCCTGAGTGAGGTAACCCAATCACAAAAAGAAACACATGGTATGCACTCACTGATAAGTGGATATTAGCCCAAAAGCTCGAATTACCCAAAATACAATCCACAGACCATATGACGCTCAAGAAGAAGGATGACAAAGTGTTGATGCTTCTTAGAAGGGGGAACAAAAATGTTAACAGGAGGAAATATAGAGACAAAGTGTGGAGCAGAGACTGAAGGAAAAGCCATCCAGAGACTGGATCCAGCCCATAAGGCCACCAAACCCAGACAATATTGCAGATGCCAAGAAGTGCATGCTGACAGTAGCCTGATATAGCTGTCTCCTGAGAGGCTCTGCTAGAGCCTGACAAATACAGACGTGAATACTTGCAGCCAACCATTGAACTGAGGGTCCCCAATGGAAGAGTTAGAGAAAGGATTGAAGGAGATGAAGGGGTTTGCAACCCCATAAGTATAGCGATATCAACCAACCATAGCTCCCAGGGCCTAAACCACCATCCAAAGAGTACACATGGACAGACTCATGGCTCCAGCTGCATATGTAGCAGAGGATGGCCTTGTTGAGTATCAATGGGAGGAGAGGTCCTTGGTCCTTCCAAGGCTTGATGCCTCAGTGTAGGGGAATGTCAGGTTGGGGAGGTGGGAAGGGGTAGGTGGTTGAGGAGGGGGAGCATCTTCATAAAAGAAGGGGAAGGAAGGATGGGATAAGAGGTTTATGGGCAGGAGACCGGGAAAGGGGATAACATTTGAAATGTAAATTTAAAATATCCAATAAAAAACAAGCATAACCAAAAAAAATGGTTTTCTGTCTTGAAATTCTCAAATCTTTTTAGCTGGTGCTTTCTGTCAGGAGGACCACCCTCATGTGTAGAAGGCTCACGACTTCAAGGGTGAAGAGAGAGAGAACCTTTCTGTTTTCCATTAGCACAAGGCTTTGCTCAAGTCTTTGTTCAGAACTCTTTGTTCACTTCTGCATGTGTGTTTAGGATGGATTTCCCACAGTGGGATGGCTGGGTTGAAATGACAAGCACCCTACGTGCTGAGTTGCACCATGGAAGGCTGGATCATTTCAGCCTCACTCCTGGTGTGGAGTTGGACTTTGTCAGGGTCATTGAAGTGGAGGAGGAGATGGATGCTTTCTCCTCCTCCTCACACAGGTCGGCTTTATTGTCTTTGCTTTGACTTCTGTAGAGGCAGGTTTCCCGAAACAAGGGAAGATAAAGAGGAGACAAAAGAGCAGAGCAGCTAATCTTGGCCTTTTCCTTTTAGCTCCTGAAATGAAAAATCGTTGGTATCATTGTGGGAAGAAGAAGAAAAAAACCACAAAGTCTGGGCTGACCCTTCAGTAAAATGTTTCCAATGTGTCCTTTGAGACCCAGGGAGTCCAAGAGTGATGTGACTCAAACGTGTAGAAGCCCCACTGTGTGTAGTCTTGGAAATTCAGTTTGCTTAAAGACTTTTGAAAATTTCTGTTCTACAAAGGTTTTTAGAAGGTGCATAAATCAGTCTTTAACATTAAATCTGAACTTTTAATTTAAAAAATGTTGTTTTATGTGTACGGGTATTTTACCTTCATGCTCGTCTGTTTACCTGGTGTCTGTGGAGGCCAGAAGAAGGCATCAGATTTCATAGTCTTGGAGCTACAGATGGTTATGAGTACCATGTAGGTGCTAGAAATCCAACCAGGGTTCTTAACTCTGAGCTGTCTACCTCCTTAAATCGGGACTCTGAAAGAAAAGTTCAGGTAACAAAACATCGTTATGACTGGAAGTCATGTGGAATCTGGAACTTTCTCTGTTTTCAGAAACATTCGTGGAATGCATTAGTCAAAATGAACAGAAAGCATGAACTGGTTATGGTATTAGAAAAGAAAGTCTCAAATGGCTTCTTCATAAATCAAAGGAGACTCAAGTACATTGTTTTTCCAATGCTGACTGATCTGGGTGCTAGGCAAGGCAGCCATCACCCAGCCCAAATCAAATCAGGTTCTTCCAGGATCATAATCACATGTTAGCTTACATATCCGTTTATGAACTGTTCTTTAACTTTTCATTCATTTTGTTTTGTTCATACACTTTCTTATCTACCCTAAGCTGGATTTAAGGTCCATGTATAGCTAAGGCTGAACTTGAACTTCTCATCTTTCTGCCTCTACCTAAGTGCTGGCGTTCCAGGTGTGAGGCAGTACACCCTGCTTGAGTCTACTTTTTATCTTCTGTCAGTGAAATAACTCAGATTATGTGTGTGTGAGGTGTGTGCGTGTGTGTGTGTGTGTGTGTGTGTGAGCGTGTGTGTGTGTGTGTGAGCGTGTGTGTGTGTGTGAGCGAGTGTGTGTTGTTTGAATACCACTTCTAACTTATCCTTTAAGATTATACTAATTCTAAAATTATGTTTTCAACCTGGATCACTTAGTAGTTAGAAAAGTACACCACTTTAAAAGAGGCTGAAATACCTCAGACTATGAAAGATAATGAGGGAAACCAAGAATAACTTGAAAATACTGAGATATGTGTCAAGACTGATGTCTGTAGGGAGCTTATAGAGTGCTTTGCAGAACAGAGGTTGGGAGCAGGATTTAACCAGGTCAGAAACACCGAAGGGAAAGCAGCCAGATGTAGCTCATGGTACAAAGCTATATTGATGATGAGGTAACCAAGATCTAGTATGTTGAGGTATCTCACTCTGTACCTTTCCTTTGAGCCAATCAATTGATAGCTTGCTGATGGAGTGGATTCAAGTTCTGTTGAATAATATCCAGTGGAGAAGATCTTTAAAAAATATGGCTGGGAATTGACTGTTGTAAGTTGCACAGCTATGATAAGAAGCAGGATACTACTGGGAAAGTCTTGTAACCTGTGAAATATCTGATGTCTCAAAGAAACTTATTACAATTTGCTCAATTTTATTGAATTCAAGAAAGAATGATGTGGGTTGGCTTCTCTTTAACCTAAGCCTAGGAGAGTACCCTATTCTGGGTGTCCAGAAGTGGGCTAACACTCTGTCCACTTAGTATTCTGGGAGTAGATACAACTGCCTTCCCAGAATGCTGTTGTTGGATCCTCCTAAAAGGGCATGGGGTAGCCAACAAGTACACAGACCCACACTGACTTAGATGCTAGAAAAAGATTTTCCAAGTGGAATATATGCCCAGCAAATAGAGAAGACAAATGACTCCGTGTGTGTGTGTGTGTGTGTGTGTGTGTGTGTGTGTGTGTGTGTACACAACTAAAGGCAATTCAGATTTGGGTTCTGGAGGCAGTTTTCTAAGTCTGATGTTTGGTTTTCCAACTAAAGTATTTTTATTAGGTATCAAAGAAGCTAGTCACTGTCAAGATCTAAGATCAAGTAAGTGATATATTTTGAGGCACAGAGCAAAAATATAAAGAGGAAGAGAATAATAATACTTGAGGATTTAATATAAAACCCCTAGCAGGTAAAAATAGAAGCTACTGGGAGAGAGCAAGGAAAGGTTGGAGAAGAGAATGATTTATTCTTTACGTTATAAAGATTCTTTTCCCCAAGCAGGAAAAAATATTAAAACCTGCTGAAAGCAGTATGCACAGAATTTTTTTAAGTCTTAGGCTTAAAACAGCAGTGCAGTGAGAGACCATCACATGCATTGAATAGGCACTGAAACCAATCAAAGCAGATAGATGAAGAGAAGCCATGGGTAGCTTTGCATACCCACACATGCCATCTCAGACTTTGCACAGAGAGGTGAGCCAACAAGACACAGGCCTGCTGATTCAGTATGATCTTCCAGGAGAAGGAGTTCTGATAAAATCTGGAACAGAGGATTCTAAGCAGGCTGAGAAGAACCCAGCCAGGCTAGGGAAGGATATGAAACTGCATTTTGAAGCTCTAAGGGATGTGATGCTCAGTCATGATTGTCAACTTGATAAGAGTTAGAGTCACCATGGAACGATTCCTTGGACATATCTGTGAGGAATTTTCTAGATTAGTCTTATCAGATGGGAAGATTCCTTTTAAAGGTTGTGGGCCTCACCCTGGGGTTTTGTTCCCAGACTGAATGGGAAGCAGCCAAGCACTCACCAGGTTCTGCTGCAACGTGCACAGCTGCCTCCCAGTCCCCCCGCCATGTCTTCCTCCTCAACTTAGGGACTGTATTCTGGAACTGTGGACCATGCTAAGCCGTTCTTCCCTTAGGATACCTTTCTCAGGTATTTGGTCACAGCAACAAGATAAGTAACCAATGCAGGGAGAAATTCAATACCCTAGCTGAGCAGGTGGCGTGGTGTGTGGGAAAACGCCTAGGATTTAATGTTAAAAATAGTAAGCGTCAGCTCTAAGCAAGACATTTGTACCCCCAGGCTCAGGGTCAAAAGGAAGGGGATGGAAAGGCTAAGAGCCAGAAGTGGGCTTTTGTAGCAAACTAGGATTTGTGGGACATGACAGAGCAGTTTAAACCTAACCTAAACAACACCTAGAACTGCATGCTCAGGACATGCACAGGACTAAACAAGTCAAAGTCCTAGCATGGATGGGGAGGGGGTTCATGAAATCCTACCCCCTACCTGAGGTGCTATTGATGTCTGATGACAGCTGGGAGAGGAGGGGTCAATTTTCTACAGGGATGAGGGCCCTGAAGGCCCATGATCCTATACTCATGCACATACAGGTAGCACCGAATGGATTCAGAATATATTAAATTATGGAGGAGTAAAGGGAGATAAAATAAAGTTGGGAGAATAACACTGGGAACATAGGAGAGGAACTGTAGAGGGTGGAATGAGGGATGGATTGAATCCAAACACATCATCTATATGCATATAATTATGAAATGAAAATCTCAATCCAATCTAAAGAGCAAAAACACTTGAATTTTAAATAAAATGCAATAAATTTTGGGAGCAGTGAAACTGAGAATTGATGAACTAGAATAGTACAGGAAACCCCAAATGGAGAACACGCACATCACAAATGATGCCAGGATCAAACCAGGCAAAAGCTGGAGAAAGAAAGCAAAGCACATGCAATAAATAAATATTTCTATAAGCATGGAAGCAGAACTTTTATTTCAAAGTAAATTTTAAAAATATTTATTTAATTTTATTTTATATACATTGATGTGAGGTTGTCAATACTTTAGAACTGGAGTTCAGACAGTTATAAACTGCATGTGGGTGCTGGGAATTGAACCCATGTCTTTTGGAAGGGCAGGCAGTGCTCTTTTTAAAAAAATTATTTACTTATATCCCAAATACTGCCCCTTCTCTTTGTTCCCCCTCATATGGTTCCACCCTTCCCTCCTGTTCGCTCTGCAAAGGTGCCCTCCCACCATCCCCCAACCCTGGTCATCAACTATCCTCAGGTTGCACATCCTCTCCCACTGAGGCTGGACAAGGCAGCCCTCTGCTGCTTATTTGTTGGGGTGGGCAGAGGGGTTTGAACCAGCTGGTGTATGCTCTTTGGTTGGAGGCTCAGTCTCTGGGAGCTCCCAGGGGTCCAGGTTTGTTGACACTGTTGGTCTTCCTGTGGGGTTCTCATTACCCTCAATCCTTCCCCTAACTCTTCAGTAGGGGTCCCTGAATTCTATCCAATGTTTGTCTCTGGGTATCTGCATCTGTCTCAGTCAGTTGCTGGGTAGAGCCTCTCAGAAGTCAGCTATGCTAGGCTCCCAGATGGTACTTAAGCACTGAGCCATCTTTCCAGCTCCTAAAATAAATTTATAACAAAATATATTGATTACTTTTTTATCTATTTCTTGTTAAAAAAATGAGAGTGTCAGACTGGCCTAAACTAGTCATGTCCATGTTGCTATCTACAGAAAAGCAAAAGTGATAGAAAATACAGTAGGAGATGAATCCCAAAATCATAAGTCAAACAGAAGCAAAATATCAGTGACAGTTGATACAGTTAAACTTAAAAACAAACTAAAAGGAAATATTGTATATTGCTAAATTCAATACCATCTGGATAAGCTATGATGACCATAACCCCATATTTACTTTCACCAATTAAAAACCATCAACTCATTAAATACAGAAAGCAAAATCTAGGAGGACTTAAGAACTTTCAAAAAATTATAATAGGTGACACTGTTTCACATGAGTGATACCTAAAATCAGCTAGACTGACGAGGCAAAATCAACTAAAATCATAAGTGAAGATAAGTGCCTATAAGAAATGTCTTGAGAGTGGGAAATATTAACTACAAAGTAATTGCAACAACAACATGATGGCAGCTAGTTACTGGAACAATATGACGCTGACTAGTTACTTGAATAACATGGTAATAACTAGTTGCTTGAATAACACGATGGTAACTAGTTACTTGAATACCATGATAATAACTAGTTGTTTGAATAAGATGTTGATAAGGAGTTGCTTGAATAACATGGAAGATCTTTCCATTTTTGTTTTCTTTCTGAGACATGGGCTTATTCTGTAGTTCACCAGGTCTGGAACTTGGTGAAGCTCCTGCCTCCCGAGTGCTGGGACTGAAGATGCCTGTCCTTACCATGTGTGTTTCTACATTTTGATTCTATGTGTGTTATCATTTTACATTCAGTAAAGGGAGAAACAAACAACACAGAGGTGGCCAAGGAAGTTACTTAGAAATAAACCTGTGTAACAGGTAAACCCCACTCCTGAGGTGCTGTTGTGTGACAGACAGTCATGAAATCATTACTTCTCTACAGAGGATTGCATGGGATTCCCTTCACGTGGCAGCTTCCCATGTGAGATGTGCTTAGTTTCATTATTAGGAATGTAACACGAAGGACTACATGGTTGCTCAATGGCCAAGAATACTTACTACTCTGGCGGGGGGTCTGAGTTAGGATTCCACACCCATATCAGGCAGCTCTCTCCACTTAACTGCAGCTGCAGGAAATCGGATGCTTTCTTTTGGTCTCAGCAGGAACAGCACTCATGTACACAATGTCCACCCTCCCCTATAGAAACATATATTGATATATAAATAAAAATAAAACTGTAAAAAACCTACAACATAAAAAAGTAAAGAAAGAAAAGTATATCTAAAAAAAACTAGACAATAGAAAGGCAACTAAAAATCACCAGTGGCTAGTAAAAGAGGACACGGGAAAATGGAATCAGAAATTAATTTACAAGTAAAATTTCATAGATCATTATAGCTTCTCTAAGCAGAATTACAGAGAAAACAGAGGACTGAAAATATAAGGCAAAAAGATATAGCTGTAAACACAGGAGATTTAGATCATTAGGGGAAAATAAAACTTTGGAGACAGCTCGGCAGTCAAAGCATTTGGATTTGAGTATGAGAACTGGCATTCAGATCCCCCAGAAACTACATAAATGCTGGATTAGCCTGGAAGCTACTCCAGTACCAAGAATGTAGACACTGGATGTCCAGAGCAAGCTGTCTAACTGTGCAGTGAGCTCTAAATATGATTGAGAGACACTGCCTCAGTAAATGGGGTGGAACAGCAGAAAGAGGATTCTCAGCATCAACGTTAGGCTTTCAAGTACAGGTGCATGCAGACACGGGCGCTTGAGTGCGTGCGCGCGCGCGCGCGCGCACGCGCACACACACCCACCCACACCCACACACACACACATATGCACAAGTACACACAATATATATACACACAAAAATAGAAAAAGAAAAAAATAATTTGAAAATGTAAACGAAGCAGATGATTTTCCACCAAGTCATAAAAGCTGACCTTAAAAGAAAATGAGAGCTTTCATAAGCCAATCCTCAAAGGTGCCGCCAAGCCAGGAACGAGTTACTCAGGCGTGATGGAAGCCTATGTGTGGGTGGAATTTTATCTAAACCATAAAGATTAGAATAAAGTTATTTGTCATCTAGAGCATAGGACTCTGAGTAAGCAACTCACCCTTTGTGTTTTTATGAACTCAGAATGTGAGTAGCAGGCCGCAGTAAAGCACTGCTGAAAAGCAGAGAGGACACCTCAGGCCAAGTTCATTGAAGATGACAGATTATAGACTGTAAGGTAAATGTAAGGGAAGAAACCACAGCCGTGCACTAGAGTGATAACCCAGGGTCCCAAGAAGGGTTTATTTATGAAGCATACCGTCTGTCAGTGTACCAGCACAGCCTTCAACCGGTTCAACAGGGGAAGCTACACGGCCATAATAAAAGGTTGAAAAGCGCTTTGATGAAAGTTAGCGTTGAGGAGAATTCAAGTACCACAAGGAAGTGACTTAGATTTCATGAGGACGGTTTATCAAAATTTAACATTGAGGTCTTCCTGGTTGCTGCCGCTGCAGAGAGCCCCTGGGCAGCACCCCACGAGCGAACCTGAGCCTCGGGACCACAGGTAAGACCAAATTTTCTGCTGCAAGAAAGCTGCCTGGTGAGCTTGGGACACACGGAAGCAGAATTTCTCTAGAACCGGGCACGTTCTGTGTTTACCGGAAGTCCCACACCTGCCGATCCCGGCCCGCAGCAGCTCTCTGCTCCCAGACCCGGTGAGAGAGAGACCCAACCGCCTGGTCAGGTGGGCACTCCTGAGGCTGCAGAGCGGAAGAGACCACCAACACTGCTCACCCCTGCCCACATCCCTGGCCCAAGAGGAAACTGTATAAGGCCTCTGGGCTCCCGTGGGGGAGGGCCCAGGAGCGGCAGGACCCCTGCCGGAGACACCACCGGACCCTGAAGGAAACAGACCGGATAAACAGTTCTCTGCACCCAAATCCGGTGGGAGGGAGAGCTAAACCTTCAGAGAGGCAGACAGGCCTGGGAAACCAGAAGAGACTGCTCCCTGCACACACATCTCGGACGCCAGAGGAAAAAGCCAAAGACCATCTGGAACCCTGGTGCACTGAAGCTCCCGGAAGGGGCGGCACAGGTCTTCCTGGTTGCTGCCGCTGCAGAGAGCCCCTGGACAGCACCCCACGAGCAAACCTGAGCCTCGGGACCACAGGTAAGACCAAATTTTCTGCTGCAAGAAAGCTGCCTGGTGAACTCAAGACACAGGCCCACAGGAACAGCTGAAGACCTGTAGAGAGGAAAAACTACACGCCCGAAAGCAGAACACTCTGTCCCCATAACTGACTGAAAGAGAGGAAAACAGGTCTACAGCACTCCTGACACACAGGCTTATAGGACAGTCTAGCCACTGTCAGAAATAGCAGAACAAAGTAACACTAGAGATAATCTGATGGCGAGAGGCAAGCGCAGGAACCCAAGCAACAGAAACCAAGACTACATGCCATCATCGGAGCCCAATTCTCCCACCAAAACAAACATGGAATATCCAAACACACCAGAAAAGCAAGATCTAGTTTCAAAATCATATTTGATCATGATGCTGGAGGACTTCAGGAAAGACCTGAACACACTTAGGGAAGCACAGGAAAACATTAATAAACAAGTAAAAGCCTACAGAGAGGAATCGCAAAAATCCCTGAAAGAATTCCAGGAAAACACAATCAAACAGTTGAAGGAATTAAAAATGGAAATAGAAGCAATCAAGAAAGAACACATGGAAACAACCCTGGATATAGAAAACCAAAAGAAGAGACAAGGAGCTGTAGATACAAGCTTCACCAACAGAATACAAGAGATGGAAGAGAGAATCTCAGGAGCAGAAGATTCCATAGAAATCATTGACTCAACTGTCAAAGATAATGTAAAGCGGAAAAAGCTACTGGTCCAAAACATACAGGAAATCCAGGACTCAATGAGAAGATCAAACCTAAGGATAATAGGTATAGAAGAGAGTGAAGACTCCCAGCTCAAAGGACCAGTAAATATCTTCAACAAAATCATAGAAGAAAACTTCCCTAACCTAAAAAAAGAGATACCCATAGACATACAGGAAGCCTACAGAACTCCAAATAGATTGGACCAGAAAAGAAACACCTCCCGTCATATAATTGTCAAAACACCAAATGCACAAAATAAAGAAAGAATATTAAAAGCAGTAAGGGAAAAAGGTCAAGTAACATATAAAGGGAGACCTATCAGAATCACACCAGACTTCTCGCCAGAAACTATGAAGGCCAGAAGATCCTGGACTGATGTTATACAGACCCTAAGAGAACACAAATGCCAGCCCAGATTACTGTATCCAGCAAAACTCTCAATTAACATTGATGGAGAAACCAAGATATTCCATGACAAAACCAAATTTACACAATATCTTTCTACAAATCCAGCACTACAAAGGATAATAAATGGTAAAGCCCAACATCAGGAGGCAAGCTATACCCTAGAAGAAGCAAGAAACTAATCGTCTTGGCAACAAAACAAAGAGAATGAAAGCACACAAACATAACCTCACATCAAATATGAATATAACGGGAAGCAATAATCACTATTCCTTAATATCTCTCAATATCAATGGCCTCAACTCCCCAATAAAAAGACATAGATTAACAAGCTGGATACGCAACGAGGACCCTGCATTCTGCTGCCTACAGGAAACACACCTCAGAGACAAAGACAGACACTACCTCAGAGTGAAAGGCTGGAAAACAACTTTCCAAGCAAATGGTCAGAAGAAGCAAGCTGGAGTAGCCATTCTAATATCAAATAAAATCAATTTCCAACTAAAAGTCATCAAAAAATGTAAGGAAGGACACTTCATATTCATCAAAGGAAAAATCCACCAAGATGAACTCTCAATCCTAAATATCTATGCCTCAAATACAAGGGCACCTACATATGTAAAAGAAACCTTACTAAAGCTCAAAACACACATTGCACCTCACACAATAATAGTGGGAGATTTCAACACCCCACTCTCATCAATGGACAGATCATGGAAACAGAAATTAAACAGTGATGTCGACAGACTAAGAGAAGTCATGAGCCAAATGGACTTAACGGATATTTATAGAACATTCTATCCTAAAGCAAAAGGATATACCTTCTTCTCAGCTCCTCATGGTACTTTCTCCAAAATTGACCATATAATTGGTCAAAAAACGGGCCTCAACAGGTACAGAAAGATAGAAATAATCCCATGCGTGCTATCGGACCACCACGGCCTAAAACTGGTCTTCAATAACAATAAGGGAAGAATGCCCACATATACGTGGAAATTGAACAATGCTCTACTCAATGATAACCTGGTCAAGGAAGAAATAAAGAAAGAAATTAAAAACTTTTTAGAATTTAATGAAAATGAAGATACAACATACTCAAACTTATGGGACACAATGAAAGCTGTGCTAAGAGGAAAACTCATAGCGCTGAGTGCCTGCAGAAAGAAACAGGAAAGAGCATATGTCAGCAGCTTGACAGCACACCTAAAAGCTCTAGAACAAAAAGAAGCAAATACACCCAGGAGGAGTAGAAGGCAGGAAATAATCAAACTCAGAGCTGAAATCAACCAAGTAGAAACAAAAAGGACCATAGAAAGAATCAACAGAACCAAAAGTTGGTTCTTTGAGAAAATCAACAAGATAGATAAACCCTTAGCCAGACTAACGAGAGGACACAGAGAGTGTGTCCAAATTAACAAAATCAGAAATGAAAAGGGAGACATAACTACAGATTCGGAGGAAATTCAAAAAATCATCAGATCTTACTATAAAAACCTATATTCAACAAAATTTGAAAATCTTCAGGAAATGGACAATTTCCTAGACAGATACCAGGTATCGAAGTTAAATCAGGAACAGATAAACCAGTTAAACAACCCCATAACTCCTAAGGAAATAGAAGCAGTCATTAAAGGTCTCCCAACCAAAAAGAGCCCAGGTCCAGACGGGTTTAGTGCAGAATTCTATCAAACCTTCATAGAAGACCTCATACCAATATTATCCAAACTATTCCACAAAATTGAAACAGATGGAGCCCTACCGAATTCCTTCTATGAAGCCACAATTACTCTTATACCTAAACCACACAAAGACACAACAAAGAAAGAGAACTTCAGACCAATTTCCCTTATGAATATCGACGCAAAAATACTCAATAAAATTCTGGCAAACCGAATTCAAGAGCACATCAAAACAATCATCCACCATGATCAAGTAGGCTTCATCCCAGGCATGCAGGGATGGTTTAATATACGGAAAACCATCAACGTGATCCATTATATAAACAAACTGAAAGAACAGAACCACATGATCATTTCATTAGATGCTGAGAAAGCATTTGACAAAATTCAACACCCCTTCATGATAAAAGTCCTGGAAAGAATAGGAATTCAAGGCCCATACCTAAACATAGTAAAAGCCATATACAGCAAACCAGTTGCTAACATTAAACTAAATGGAGAGAAACTTGAAGCAATCCCACTAAAATCAGGGACTAGACAAGGCTGCCCACTCTCTCCCTACTTATTCAATATAGTTCTTGAAGTTCTAGCCAGAGCAATCAGACAACAAAAGGAGATCAAAGGGATACAGATCGGAAAAGAAGAGGTCAAAATATCACTATTTGCAGATGACATGATAGTATATTTAAGTGATCCCAAAAGTTCCACCAGAGAACTACTAAAGCTGATAAACAACTTCAGCAAAGTGGCTGGGTATAAAATTAACTCAAATAAATCAGTTGCCTTCCTCTATACAAAAGAGAAACAAGCCGAGAAAGAAATTAGGGAAACGACACCCTTCATAATAGACCCAAATAATATAATGTACCTCGGTGTGACTTTAACCAAGCAAGTAAAAGATCTGTACAATAAGAACTTCAAGACACTGAGGAAAGAAATTGAAGAAGACCTCAGAAGATGGAAAGATCTCCCATGCTCATGGATTGGCAGGATTAATATGGTAAAAATGGCCATTTTACCAAAAGCAATCTACAGATTCAATGCAATCCCCATCAAAATACCAATCCAATTCTTCAAAGAGTTAGACAGAACAATTTGCAAATTCATCTGGAATAACAAAAAACCCAGGATAGCTAAAGCTATCCTCAACAATAAAAGGACTTCAGGGGGAATCACTATCCCTGAACTCAAGCAGTATTACAGAGCAATAGTGATAAAAACTGCATGGTATTGGTACAGAGACAGACAGATAGACCAATGGAATAGAATTGAAGACCCAGAAATGAACCCACACACCTATGGTCACTTGATTTTTGACAAAGGAGCCAAAACCATCCAATGGAAAAAAGATAGTATTTTCAGCAAATGGTGCTGGTTCAACTGGAGGGCAACATGTAGAAGAATGCAGATCGATCCATCCTTATCACCCTGTACAAAGCTTAAGTCCAAGTGGATCAAGGACCTCCACATCAAACCAGACACACTCAAACTAATAGAAGAAAAACTAGGGAAGCATCTGGAACACATGGGCACTGGAAAAAATTTCCTGAACAAAACACCAATGGCTTATGCTCTAAGATCAAGAATCGACAAATGGGATCTCATAAAACTGCAAAGCTTCTGTAAGGCAAAGGACACTGTGGTTAGGACAAAACGGCAACCAACAGATTGGGAAAAGATCTTTACCAATCCTACAACAGATAGAGGCCTTATTTCCAAAATATACAAAGAACTCAAGAAGTTAGACCGCAGGGAAACAAATAACCCTATTAAAAAATGGGGTTCAGAGCTAAACAAAGAATTCACAGCTGAGGAATGCCGAATGGCTGAGAAACACCTAAAGAAATGTTCAACATCTTTAGTCATAAGGGAAATGCAAATCAAAACAACCCTGAGATTTCACCTCACACCAGTGCGATTGGCTAAGATCAAAAACTCAGGTGACAGCAGATGCTGGCGAGGATGTGGAGAAAGAGGAACACTCCTCCATTGTTGGTGGGATTGCAGACTGGTAAAACCATTCTGGAAATCAGTCTGGAGGTTCCTCAGAAAATTGGACATTGAACTGCCTGATGATCCAGCTATACCTCTCTTGGGCATATACCCAAAAGATGCCTCAACATATAAAAGAGACACGTGCTCCACTATGTTCATCGCAGCCTTATTTATAATAGCCAGAAGCTGGAAAGAACCCAGATGCCCTTCAACAGAGGAATGGATACAGAAAATGTGGTACATCTACACAATGGAATATTACTCAGCTATCAAAAACAACGAGTTTATGAAATTCGTAGGCAAATGGTTGGAACTGGAAAATATCATCC